>NC_089685.1:60844748-61147778 GCF_031753505.1 Anomalospiza imberbis
ACTGTCTCATAAAAGGCTTGCCCTTCTCCAAGGCCAGTTGCAAATTTCTGCATTGTATCTACTGCAAAAAGTTGCAGCATTTCTGCTCCCCTCCAAACTGGGTGTGTTGAGAGAAAAATAATCCCTTTTCCCCATACTATACACTCTGAAATACCTTGGGCCCAGTAGGCCAAGCAATCCCTGAAGCTTTATCAGGCCTAGGCCCATTCTGTGACGTAGGAAGGTGCACGGTGCTTTGTCAGTCAAGGTACTGCACAGACAGGAGACATTCCAGCTGCTACAGCTCAAGACAAGTAGTTGAGGGCTCTGGATTCTGGGTCAGAGAGCAGGGCAGCAAAACCAAGCACAGCAGCAGAGATGGGGTTACAGCACAAAGATGACTGTCAGCATTTCACAGCTATCACACATGTCATACATTCTGTGTCTGGGAATACATGTGTATGTGCACTGTTGTCTATTCAATATTAATTCCTCTCAATTATTACAAGTCTGTCCCCCACCTCGACACCTTGGCTCAAGGGCAAATCTGAGCAATTTCAGTGTCTGCTGCTCCTTGCCTTCAGAACGCAGAGTGGCAGCCTCCGGGTCAGTCATGAGCAGAGGTGTTGCACCAACTGCTCGAACTGTTCCCGCTGCTGGTAGATGTAGAGCTGGGTGTCCCAGAGAGCGTTCACCAGCACGGCGTCGTTCACCTCGTCCAGCATCACCTCAGTGTGCAGCTGAGGGCTGAGCCTGCGGGCAGTGAGACAGCATCACCAGCTGGGCAGGGACACGGAGGTGACCAGGCACGAGCCTGTCAAGCAGGACACTCCCACCACCACGGTGCTCGCTGGCCCTTGGTCTGTCAGGCTTGCAGAGCAGAGACCTTCCCCCTCCTTCAAGGCCCAGGCACACTCAAGGCTGAGCCACAGTGAAGTAGGGCAGGATGCACAACCCAAAGGGCCGTGCAAGACAACACCTCCCAGACCTCCCTTAACTAGCCCAGAGCAGGCGTGCTGGGTGCCTCAGCTCCTGTGCAGGGCCAGGGCACGCTCCATCCTGTCCCTGAGGCGTGTGCAGGGGGCAGCTCTGGGCAGGCGTGCCTCTGGAGGGGATGCCGTTTGGGGTGACGCACGCCACAGCCAGGTCTGAAGCGAGAGGGATAAAAATAGGTCTGTGCAAGAGAGCGGAAAGGAAGCTCCTACCGGAAATAGGGGACATCCGTCATCTCACACCAGGCCCTGGCACGATCCACAGCCGGGCCATCTGCGTCAGTGCACTGCAGGAGAAACAGGCCCGCAGTTACAGCCTGGCTGCTCTTCCCCTGCCTACAACAGGCTTCCCTGGCACCAAGTCCAACTGCACAAGCCCCAGAGGGAAAATAAAAACCAGGAGCAAGGGCATCCTGGATGGCACTGCTCGCCACCAAGAGCTGGGTGGCTTTTATTTATTTTTATTGTAAGGACAGTGCTCCTCCTTGGGCGACAAGAATTGCGCCCTACAGACCCTCCATAGATCACAGCACAGAGTGGACTGCTTCACGGAAACTCCCAGGATGATCTGAATGACAGCCTCCTTGGGATTCCATCTGTATCCATTCTGTCCAAGCCCTGTACAGCAGAGCCTGTGATTACATCAGGCTTACTGGGCTATCCTGGGACAGCTTCCCTGGGAGCCCTGAGATAAAAGATAGGAGAAGCAAAAGGACTCTGGGCATTTTCTCACTTCAGGAAGCTAAAAAGGATATAAAGCAACAGCATTAAAATCATAGTCAGAACTTCAGTTCTGATCTTTCTGGCTTTCATCCATTTTGAGTGTTTTTATGAACAACACGCAATGATCTTCCTGAAGCACACAAGTGCATAGGCCAAATACACACTCCTAACCACAGCTCTCAACTATTGTTTTTAATTAATGACTCACTCACTTCTCCAGTATTTACTAATTTCCTCAATGGGAAAAACAAAGCTTTTCTAAAGAAAAATTAATTGCTGTTTTCTGAGGCATGATTAATTTTCTTTTTCCCCAGGTTGCTCAGATGATAAACAATGCTTCCTGGAAAGATACCGAGTTTCACAAACACACACCTGCAAATGCTCCTAAGAGTCACTGACCACCATCCTGCCCTTAGCTCCTTTCAGCTGCAAGAATATCCCTTGGGGATGAGCGTCCCTTTGGGGCACTCAAAACTCCAATTAATCAGACAGGTCTTCAGGCCTGCAGTGCTCCTACAATTCATATGTTACCCACTACATCCATGGTCAGAGCAGTTCAAAGGAAACAGAATTTGCTTCTGAAAGGGGGAAGCTGGAAACTGGAAACCTTCTCTCCCTTCCTGAAAGCAACCCCAGGGGTCTTTTGCCTCCTCCCAGTACTCACACAATCCACCACCATCTTGCCAAGCTCCCTGGCCCCAAAGACGGTCTTCGCCAATTCCCAAGGGTTTGAGGGGCGGAAAACATCCACAGAGCTCACTGGGACTTGCGGAGGCTTCCCTGTTCCCAGGGAGACCACCAACCCCAATTTCCTCACTTCCTGCTTCCGACCCTGAGGACAAACAAAAGATCAGTTTGCAATGACCAACAATGAAAGTGAAAGCATGTCTTTCACAGCAGCCTTTTCTTCTCCCATCTTCCCCCTAAGTATGGCCTGGTGAGACAGCTGGAACCTACAGGACTTCAACAGTTGCACTGCTCTGGCCCTTCTTCCCCTGACCACACCCAAACCCATGGGACCACCCTGGAGATGTGTCCTAGAACCAGATGACCATGAAGCAGTCCAAATCTTCGGTCATTTTGGCAACACACCTCCCCTTTCAGCTACAGGGAGCAATAGCTGCCACTGGTTATTCAACTTTTTGAAGAACTTGCCACACCCAGAAGGCATTCACTCTTCAGCCTTGCGGAGTACCTTACCATTGTCTTCTCCATTTATTTTTGGGCAGAAAAAGGCCCTGCAGAGCCATGTCAAGGGCCACATGCAACCATCAACTGAATCATCCTTGTTCAAAGAAGCAAGGAGAGGCTGATGAGACTGTCTCCCCATCTCACACCCTTGTTAGAAGAGGTGTCTTACCTCCCAGCCACTATTCTCAACACACATCCCCCTCCACACACTCCCTTTTACGGTGCTGCACTGCTAACTTGTTTATCCACTAAGATGCATCCACTCTTACACCCGCTTCTTCAAGAGAGGCTCAGTGGGGCCAAAAAAATCCAGTTACCAGGCAAGGCTAGGATTCCCCTCACCTTTTTGATCAGTGTCTTGTTGTACTCGTGGATCTCTGCCATGGCATCAAGGGTGGGGTTGTTGGCCAGCAGCCCTCCATCCAGGAAACGGCCAATGGGCCGGAAATAAGTGGGAGCTGCACCACTGCAGCGGGCAGCACGCCACACGAGCTGCTCTGCAAAGGACAGAGAGCAAAAGCCCTCTTGTAGCAACTCTGCTGTGCACAAAAAGCTCCCCAGCTCCACCAATACAAATCAGGATGGCTTGCAATCCCAGGAAACCCTGCCCTACATGGCTGTGCCTCTTTCTCCCAACAGCACGGTTTCTGCTTGGATGCACAGGATGACTCTGCAGGGCTTTAAAAGATGTTCTCACCACTTCCTACATATCCTGGGTCAAATTCACTCTCTATCCATTTTCTTGCTGCTATTTTGATAGTGAACCAGTTATGTGTGCCAGACCAGGCAGTAAGCTGGATGCAGCTGCACACTTCAGTTACGTGGCTTTTCCATGTTTTTCTGTGGGAGCCCAAGGAAAGATTCTGATTGTACACAGGACTCCTCTAGCAGACCCCTGTCCTCATGAACCTCACTAGCCAGGCCCTGCTCCCGGTACAAGAGAAGCCAAGGGAGGAGGACAGAGGAGAAATGGGAACCATCACTAGGATCTAGTTACAAGCCAAGACCAGGGATGAGCCATTGCTGATTTTCAGAGCAATGGGAGGAAGAACATGAAATCTGTCTCTGAGGGATGAAACCTCCCCAGCCAACCAGCTAGACTTCTGTGTACCATCATTTACCTTCTGGCTGAGTGAGTGGCTGGAAAGATGCACTTGTCTTGTATTCAGTGGAGCGTTTTGTCTCTGGTACAGAATAATTCCGGAAAAGGTGGAGCTCAGCTGGCTGTCGGTCACACAATGTCCCTGTCACCATAACCCTGGAGAAGCAGACATGAGAGAATAAGAGTAAAATGGAAAATAAAAATACTTACGGTTTCAACAGTCTGTACATCACACTCCTCCAGAACTGCTCTAAGGCTGAGCATCTCTGCTGACACAGGTCTAGAGCACGTGTGAGACAGCATCAACCAGCACAGCCCGAGGCAGGACTTACTTGGGTTTTCGGACATCTGTCATTTTGGTGTTTTCCCCAAATTCCTTCTTCAAGAACTCATCCAGGGGCTCCGACTCGTAGGGCCGAGACCCCCGGAACACCATGTCCTTCATGCGGAAGTACAGGCAGCGCATGTAGTCCATGGACTTCCCTGAGATGGGCAATAGTGTTGGCAGGAGCAAGCAGTGGGAGGAAAGGCAGGCAGAACAAACAGCACATCAGAGCAAGGATTTCCCAAGACAAGTGGGAGATGGGAGGCATCACTCCCAATCCAATATCCTTCCCAAGCTGCCTGTCATCTGCTTGGTTCTCAGCAGCATCACTGGGAAGGATTACAGAGAAAGAGCAAGCTTGGAGCAGCTTCCCGTTATCAATCACCTTGTTCTAAGGCCTCTGTGGAGAGCACAGGAAGTACAGAACATTGAACTCTGCCACCATGCACTCCCCAAAACCCAGAAAGCTGCTCAAAGTCAGCTGAGAAGAGAAGCAAGTGCGAAGCCAGGTCAAGGCTTTCCTTCATTAAGGAACATCCCTTCCTTCCTTTGGCAGGCAGAAAAGATCAGGACTCAGAGAGACAACTCCCACCACACATCTACTCCCACAGGAGGAACACTCAGACCAGAGTGAGAAGGGACCCATTATGTCCTCACCATGTACAATAGCCAAGGCCAAGATCCCTCCAGTGCTGGTCCCCGCAATCCAGTCAAAAATCTCACGAATGGGACGGCCCGCGGCCTTTTCAATAGCCAGGAGAAGTTGGATGAGCACAAGGCCACGGATACCCCCTCCATCCAAGCACAGGAGCCGGTCCTGACTGCAGAGAGACAGACACAGATGACTGGGAGCTGTGGGACAGATTATGAATCACAGAACACTCCGTGGGAACATGGCCCTGGGGACAGGAAGCTATGCCAGCAAGTAGATTGCTGCAGACAATGTAACTGATGAATAAATAAATCCAGCAGTGCCTTCTCAGACATGTCCAATAAGCCTTGTCAGAGCTGGTGCAACATCTTTTGCTCTTGCATAGCCACCTCTAACCTTTACACCAGAAAGAGTCACCAGCCAAAAACACACCCAAGTCCCTTACTGCACAGTATTGTGTCATAAATAAAAAAAGCAGACAGACCTAAATCCTGCCAGCAGCACTTCAGTGCCAACTCCTCTTCCACTCCACACAAGGTGAGGTGCATGCACTGTCAAGACAGTGCAGAGGAGGTGAGTGAACATCAGGGCAGTGGGTAGAGATGGGGAAAACACAAAGCCAAAACAGTGTTGGGTGCCCAGTAGCCATGGAAGGGACAGAGCAGGATTTCAACTCCTGAGCTCAGGCTCCACTGCAGCTCTAGGCAGGACTGGCAGGGGTCATTTATGGAAACAAGAGATTTCTCAAAAGACGCTGGAAAAACTGCAATGTTGAGGGGACACAAAATAATGTCAGCTCTGAGGATGCCATTCCCATGGGTGTGGGAGGGGAGAATTCACACACAGATTTCACCTTCAAGTTGCACAGGAGCCTGGACAGAAGCTGTTCCTCACTTACTTTCTTCTAGCCTCACTGGGCATGTCCACAACATCTGGTGCCTTCAACAACTGTCCGAGCGTTGTGGAAATATAGAGAAGGTCCTTGTACCCTAGAGGGCCATGAACATGCAAAAGGGAAAAAATAAATTAGAGATCACCAATGTGGTAACTGATTTTCATAAACAAAGAATATCCAACTCCCTTCCCCATTGAATAAAGGTCCCTGCAGGAGACACAAGGCATTTTACCCACAGCCAACAGGTACCCCCCAAATTTAACTCCACACCAGCACAGCAACAACACCCTTTAGAGTGGGTAGCTGTAGATGCACGGGGAAAGACAGGATTTTGAGAAGCAGACGATGTGCACAGTGGATGAGAGAAGACAGAGCCCAGCAGAGTGCCCACTACGCAGTTTACTGCAAGCTGTTAAGATAAAACCTAAATCTACTCCTCAAAGTAACCTAGCAGGAGAGCTCTGGGGACAGGGTGACTTGTCATTACCCCTCAGCTGATTCACCCAGGCCACCCTGGGGGTGGGCCACCAAATCCAAGCTAGGTGAGAAGCCAGCCTGCAAAACCAAAAGAAGAAAGAACGGGGGAGAGAAGTTACATACTCTCTGCCAGCACCCAGGCCAGAAGGTGGCTGTGGATGACAATGAATTGTGGTGGGGAGTTTCTTCAAGGGCAGAGTCCACAATAAAAAAGGGTTTTGCTCTGTCACTGCATCAGAGCTGGAACTGGGTATGGGTTGCCTTCACTGGGCTGTGGAGAGAAGAAAGTCCTGGTGCCAACAGCCACTGAGATTTATGGTGACACAGACACATTCCAGGATTGCTCTCTGGCCCCACAGGAGAGCTTTGCAAAGAAAACCTCCAACCTGAGATGGGAAGTGGTCCACAAGCAGATGTTAGCCACTTGCATGCTCTTCTCATGACCCTCCAAGTCAACTCCCCCGCTGCCTAGTCCACAACCCCTCTTGATGCCTCCTCCTGAGCTCTGGAGCTCCCTGAAGGCAGAAAGCCTACCACTTAGAATAGACCTATGTGCTTATTCTGGGCAGCACAGACCACAAGATTCACTACAATCATATGTCCCACGCTAGGCTTTTCCTATGCATAACAAACCCCCTGATCAAGGTTGCTTATCCTCAGGCTTCACCCTTTCCTCTCCCTGCTGCTGGCCTCCAGGATTTGAATAAGTGACACTTCTAAATCTCCTTGTGCCCAGCACAACACTAGGAGGTCCTCAAGGCAGACCAGCAAGCACCTTCCCCTCTACACATGACCCAGGGACAAAGTACCTGAAGGCTGAGTGCCCCCTCTCCCAGACATGTGAGGGAATCAGTCTTTCTTTTTACAGAGCTACATTGTGTCAGGTGTATAAAACAAACGTTTTGAGTACAAGAGTTCAGAATACACATAGAGAAAAAGCAGAGAAAAGAGATGGGATCCTGCAACAGGTGAAGGAGGGCAGTCACCACAGAGTCACCAGGCAATGAGAGCTTTGACAGTTCTCAGAGCATGACCCATCTGAAGAAGAGATCTGAGACAGCACTGTGAAGCAAGAAGGGAGAAGAGCGAGGGAGGGCCAGGGAAGGCTTTACCTAAGCTGCTGAGGTTGCTCCACGAGGAAGGTTGGCCTTCCAGGAAGGAGGCAGCAGATGGTGCCAGGCTTGGGGAGTCAGGGTTGGGTGGTGGGTGGCAGCGTTCAGTCCCTACAGTTTGCAGCAGGTCTAAGAGCACTTTCCGGTTCGCACCTTAGGTGACGAAGGGGGAGTTACAGATCAGAAACAGAATCAGTGCACGTGCACACCACGGGGGAATGTGCTCTGCCAAATTCACAGCAGGCCTGACCCTCACAAAGCCTCTGGGATAACTTGGAGAAGGGCAAAACAGGTATCTCTCCCAGGTATCTTTCCCCAAATGCCAGGCAGCAGGACTTGTGCACAGCAGGAGTATCCACTGCTGTGCAGCTTCAAGAGTGTGTGCCACACGCTTGTTTGGCCCTGAAGACCTGCCCACGTCTGCCTGTGCCTGGGCGGTTCAGCAGTGCTACATCATCCTGTTGTGAACCTGCAGTGCCTGACATGGTGGCCCGAAAGAGGGGGAGTGCATGCCAGCTTTTCCTCTTGCATCTCTGTGCCACAGAAGAGAAATTAATCAAGGGCTATTAATACAAAGCCTGTGCTGCTAGCAAAGTAGGTGCCTACTATGTGAGCAACTAGAAGCTGGGAAAGCATGTTGGAGAAGCATCACCCATGCATGGCATCTTTTCACCTCTCCCCAAGGCACTGTTTTGGCCACCAAGGGGAGACAGGATGCTGGGCTCACCCTGTAAGGCTGCTGACATGCTCCCTCACCTTTGCTGCTCCTGGCTGCCAACAATCCTGGTGTCTCCCCAAAATCATTGGGGATCTCAACATCTCCTCCGAAGACAATGATAGCTTTGATCATATCCAGGTGGTCATGCTAGGGGACAAGAGAAAGCTCAGTCAAGAGCCGCTAGATGATTTCTCATTCCTTCCCTCCCCTTTTCATTAGACAAAGCACACACAAAGGAACATCACACGAAACAGCCAGCATTTCAAAGGACTCTGTCTCTGGCTCAACCCTTCAGGAAAACTGTCTCTCCGTCCCAGCAGCCTCTGCAGAAGGCTCACCTTCATGGCCAGGTGCAGCGGTGTGTTGCCATCGCGTCCACGGGCGTTGGTGTGGGCGCCGTGTGTCAGCAGCACCATGGCGCAGTCCAGGCGGCCCCTCTGGACCGCAATGTGCAGAGCCATGTCGGCCGTGCGGCTGCTCACGTTCACCTCGGAGCCGTACTCCAGCAGCAGCCGTGTCATCTGTGCCCAGCGTGCAGGGATCACGTCAAGAAGAGATAAAGCAGTCGTGAGGACAACCAGCTGGGCACTCAAACCATCCAGGTCTCATGGCAAACAAAGCAGGGGAACAGGAGGCAGCCTTAGCCTGGATACAGTTGGCTGGCAGATGCCAGCTGCATTGTTCCAAGCACTGGGGTTTCTCTGTCTTTTACCACAGAACTAGTTGGTGGCTGCACAATCTGGCTGGAGCTTCTGGATCCTTTGGGACTGATACACAACTATAATGAATGGCTGAGATCAATGGAGAAAAAAACAGTTCCTACTCAGGCCAGGATCCTTGCAGACTGAAAGGAAAAATTCTGCCTTCTGAGCTTCTCTTTATAAGCCAAGCAAATTCAAGTGTGCTCTGAAACTCCACAGGACATTTCTGAGAGGAATGGGATACTACAGGAGGAAAAAGAGCCCTCCTATAGCAATGCCCTCTGCCTGCAACAAGCATCATCCAGATGCTCCAGCATGGCATATCACCATCCTGCCCGACCTCTGGCAGGAGACTGACTTTCCGCCACGCGCCACCACTCCGTGCCTACCTCACACTTCCCTTTCAAGTGGGAATCAATCTGTTTGCTCCCTGGCAGGCTCTCTGCTTGGTACCTGGCAGGTAATGAGAAGAGAGCTCCCTCCAGGGGCAACTATGCTTCAGGGACAGGGCTGCAATTTCTTCAACAAAAGGGAAAAGGGACAAGCTGGCAGCTTCACAGCCATGGGTGAAATACTAGGGATGAGCCCACCAGTTTATTTCGCTGCAAGGCTCCGCTGCTCTATGCTCTGTGGCAAACAGCACCAACCGGCACTAAGCTCTGACACTCCCCAGGGCTCTGCACATGCACTCAGACAAGTTAGAAGGAATTAACTGGGTGCTGGGTAGCAGCACAGGCCCCCCGGTGGATTTTCTCTATTTACCTCTGCCTTCTTTGCCCAGTGCAGTGGAGTGGCATCATAGCGTGGGTCCTTGGAGCAAACCTGGCTGGCATCTGCCTCGAGAATGGCCTGGGCACACCTGGGAAACACAGTGAGATGACAGGATGGGTGACTGCTGTCTTGACTCAAGACCTCCACTCACATCACCACCTGCCTTCTGCCCAGAGGAAAACCAGGAAACTCTGCAGCAGCAGCATCTCTGCAACACCTGCGAGTTGCTGAGCTGCACTTTTGTTTTGCTCTTCACAGAAAGCGTGGGCACAAGAGGAAGCATACAAGCCAAGTGGTGCTCGGAGCAGGACAATCTCTCCAATTACAAGTTGTGGAGAAACATCTGGGTGCTTCTCTAATTCAGGAATATGGCATTTCTGGAAACTCTCCAAACCCAAGAAGCAAAATTCTTCTCTTCTCCTCTCTTTCCATGGAAACATGGGGATAGAATTATAATAGTTAAATACTTGCTGAAATTTAAGGATCTGTGTACTTCTCAATGAGTGAAAAACCACACCTGTTGTGAAGAGACCAATATGTGGTGCCTAGAAAACAGGATAGGTAGATTTATGAAATTTGGTTATCTTCTCCACTACCACCAAAAAACCCCTGTACAAGAGATGGAGCCGCAGTGCAACCTCAGTGACCTATGCCCATTCTGGGCTTGTGAATGTGTGTCTAATGTTGGGAAGTACTTTTCAAAATGCTTAAAAATCAGCTACCAGCAGCTAGTGTTGTCTTGAAAGCCCTGTTTGTAGAGCTTGGACACTCTTTGAACATTAAGTATTATAAAGCATATACAAATGGAATTGAATTTCTCCAAAGAAAACAGGGAGTAAATATTATGCTTCTTTTGATTCCATTCCAGAGTGTGTTATTAAGAGTATCTCTGGCCTACAGCAGATAGGAAAAACTAAGCTTTGAAAGGAAAGCTTATTAGAATCAGAGCACTCAAAGACAGATGTACAGCAATTAATACTATCTAAGCATCAGCCAATCATCTTCCTACAGCTCACTCTGAGAAAATGCATTTCATAAACATATATTTTTTAATCTTTCTCCTAATGTCTGATACTGAATAAGATATTAATTCCAGAACAAAAAGGTTTTATTCTGAAAGCATTTCTTTCTTTCCCACACCAGCACTTCCCTGTTTTTTTTGCCAATGACTACACACGAGACCTGTCTTACTGAGCACAGCCCTGGTCAATGCTGAGCAAGTACAGAAGTCCCCAGACTGGAGGGGACACTACATACCCTTTTTGGGAGAACTTCAGTGCTGTGTGGATGGGGTAGCCCAGTGTGCCCACGACGCTGCAGCTGGCATGACACTTCAGCAGGGACCGAACCATGTCCTCCTTGCCCAGCTGGCACGCAAGGTGCAGAGCTGTCAGCCCTTCATGGCTCAGGTGGTCCAAGCCAGTAGTTGGGGGTCTGCCCAGGAGCTGGAAGGAGGAGACAGTAAATAAATAAATAGGCAGACAAACATGGAAGAGCACCATCTCTTCTTGAGCTCTGAGGACACTCTGGAGCACTGGATCCCTCACAATGCTACAGCCTGTCCTCTCCATCCCTGCTCCCTGTAAATTGCAGATCTGTTACGTGCTGACTGGGTTGTTGAAGTAAAGTATCTCACTGCCACACTGGGGAAACCCTGCAAGCCCTGGTGTACACAGAAGAAGTGGGAATTCAGTTTATTTTTGTTTAGCAAGGAATCAATACAGAAAACAAACAAAAATGAGAAAGATCGGACAACAGGCCAAGTTGATGCCACCAGAGAAATAAAGAAGAGGATATCTTTTCAATACAAAGTTCCTAACTGCCCACTCCACAGTATGGCAAGCCCTGATCCTCATCCTACCTCACCATGCATTAGGAAACTCCAACACGGACTGGTAGGCAGAGGGAGAGCTGTCACAACAGGTGTTGGGCAAACATGGGGGTTGCAGCCATGGGGAAGAGTCAGTCTCAGGCTCGCACCAAGTCCTGGGGAGCTGACAGACCTCAGGAACCATGTGCAAGGCCACCCACGCCTTACAAACCCCGTCACTCTGCCCAGCACTTCTCAGCAATCAAGAACACCTACAACTTCAGACTGTCTCTGCCTCAAGGCTCTGATCACTGTCCCCCATGCAAGGCCACTCAGTTCAAACAGCAGGTCCTGCAGCTCAGGAGAGCCCAGGAGAGCTCAGGAGAGCCCAGGGCAGCTCCAAACTGTCCTTCAGTCTGTGGGCAGCACATGATCCCCCATGGCAGCCTCAGCGCACACTTCCCTACAGGAGCACACTGCCCAAAACTAAACACCCTGCTCGCAGGAGAGACGGAACAGACGGCCACAGGCCTGAGGAAAAGCAGGATGAAGGACTGATGCAAACCGTAGTGAAGGATTACTTTCTGAGGAAACTTCCTTAACGTCCTTGTTTTGAGTGCTGGGTGGAATCTGCACTCTGAATGTGGGAAACAGCACCGGTACAGAGGGGATATAAGAGGCTGAAATCAGGCTTAAGCAATAACTCAACACAGGGAACTGACTTTCTCTTTCCCTGTCTGTAGCTGTTTTCCCATCTCTATCACAGCACAGAGAAGACCCATTCTAGTCCCACTTTCTCCCAGACCAGAAGTCGCTCTCACCTCAATGATCTGGGGGTTGCTTCCTCGCACAGCGTAGTGGAAAACAGTCTCCCCATTCTTGTCGGTGATGTCCACCCGTGCGTGGCACTCCAGCAGCTCCAGCAGGCACTCCATGTCCCCCTTGCGGCATGCCAGGTGCAGCGGGGTGCAGCCATCCTCGCTGTCCGTGCTGTTCACACAGCTGCAAGAGAGGACTCAGCGTGAGGCCCAGGAATGGCCATGGGGAAGAGGAGGGCTGCAGCTGCTCCAGGAGCTGACCCAGAGGTACCCTCCACAGGTGTCCCACCTGGTGTGAACCATAAGGCTCAGGAAAGCCCAGCCTCTTGCCAGAGAAGCACAGGGAAGAGACATCAAGCAGCCCTGTCCTGGACTCTCTCCCTCACATGCTGCTCCTTCTCCTGCCCTCCATATGGGATCAGCTCCCTCTGCCCAAAGGAAGGCAGGAAACAGCTTACAGTCAGCACCTGGCAATGGTGCTGCTATTTGCCCTCCAGTCCCCTAACTCCTCACCAATCTGCCCTATCCTTGGTAAACTTGTGCAGGTTTTGGCTCAGGTAGATTTAACTTTCTTCACAGTGGCTGCTGTGGGACTATGTTTTGGATTTGTGCTGAACATAGAGATGCTTTTGTTATTGCTAAGCAGAGTTTACACAGAGCCACGGCCTTTTCTGCTTTTCATACTGATCCACTGGTAAGGAAACTGGAGGTGCAGGGGAGGCACAGCTGGGACAGGTGACCCCAGCTGACCAAAGGGATTTTCCAGACCATATGACACCAAGCTTAGTATATAAAGTGTGGGGAGAAGGAGGAAGCAGGGGGACATTTGGAGTGATGGTGTTTGTCCTCCCAAGTCACCACGATGCATGATGGGGCCCTGGAGGTGGCTGAACACCTGCTTGCCCATGGCAACCAGTGATTCAGTTCCTTGTTTCACTTTGCTTGAGTACACAGCCTTTGCTTTCCCTTTCTTTATCTCAACCCAGGTTTTCTACCTTTTGCTCTTTCAATTCTCTCCCCACTCCCTCTGGTATGGAAATGAAGAGTGGCTGCATGTGGCTTGCCTGCTGGCTGGGGTTAAATCACAGCAGAACTTCCCCATGAAAAAACAACAAGTCCTTGTGGCCAAAACCTCTTTCCAGACAGTTCTACCATATCTCCACTCTCAGTGCTTACAAAATGAGCAAAAACCTCCTCCAAAAACCTGCTCCACAAGGGTTGCAATAACCTAACCAGTATCTCTAGCAGGACACTTCAAACCTTTACTTCAAACACCACAGCTCCAGGCTCTGCAGCAGCAGGTCGAAACCCACCAACCAGCTTCCACAGCAAAGAAGGGATACTCTAATATAGCCCAGCCTGCCCTGCCAAGCTCCTTCTGAGCACGGACCCCCTGGAGACACCCTGCTCCTTGCCTCAGGATGTGGTTGTGCCGGAAGCTCTCCCGGCGGCCGAACTCCACGGCAACGTGTGCGGGGGACCAGCTGGGGTAGCTGCGGATGCAGTCGCTGAGCTGCTGGAGCTCCTCCAGGGACAAGGGCTGGCACGAGCTCTCGTAGAAAGGGCGCAGCTGCCGGGCATATTGCTCAAAGTACACCAGGGCGTCTGCTTCGTTGTCCAGCTGGAAGAGTCTGGAAAAAAGGCAAGCACAGGGTTCATCCTGCTCAAAGGAATAAGCCCAATCCCGTGTATCTGAGGGAAACAGCTCCTTTCCAAATGGCAGTGCTGGGAACTTTCCTTTTCTTCAACTAGTGTCATCCTTGTTCCATGGGAAGCAGGGAGACTGCTTCACTGGAAGAGAGCATCCCTCTTCCTGAACAACGTTAGGTTATGCCCAGAAGTATCCTCTGGATGCTGAAAACCAACAGGAACGAGCGGAGATGCACGCGGACCTACGGATGCCCTGAACATTGCTGCCCGTAGTCGCAATGTTTGGACCTCGTCTTATTTCCACGAGCTGTTTTGCGACAACTCCTGCACCAGCACGCGCACGGGCCCTGCAGCCCTCGCAGCCCACCCGCTGCTTCAGCACAGCAGCCCCACACCCACGGCCCCGACGTCTGCAATTTGGGGTCTTTGGTCTCCCACGTCGGCAGGGATGGCTAAAGGTCTGTCACTCACCGGAACGCGACCTGCGGGCTCTGGGGATTCACCAGCAAGCAGTCCCAGGAGCGAGAGAGGCTGTTCTTGTAGAGGGCCACTCTGCCCTCCTCCCGCAGGCAGGCGTGACCGGCGTACTCGGCGGCCGGCACCTCCCTCACGCGGTACGGGTTGGAGAATATCTGCGTGACGCTGCTGAAGGTGTCCAGCAGCCGCCCAAAAAACTGCATCTTCCCAGAGCCCCAGGCGGCTTCTCTCGAGGGAAAGGCGGCCACTGGCTCCGCCGGCCCCTGCCCTTCCAGGCACGGCGGGACCGGGAGCGCCGGGAACGGGAGAAGGGCGGAGCCGGGGACGGCGCCGGGCAAAGCACGACGGGCCCCCAGCGCCCCCCGCGCGCCGCCCCCCGCGCGCCGCCCGCCAATCGCCGGCACCGCCCCCGGGACGGGCCAATCAGAGGAGCGGCTTCCGGGGCGGGGCCCCGGGGCGGGATTAAAGCCGCGCCCGCCGCCTGCCGGGGGAGGAGGGCGGAAGGCGCCATCTTTGTGAGGGGCGGGGCGACAGGCGTGGGGCCGCCCTTCTTAAAGCGGTAGCGGCCCATTTCGGTGGGGCGTTGTGCTGCCGGCAGGGCCGTTCATCGGTCGTGCTCCACCCCTGAGCTCGAGTTCAAGCCAGAGCTGTTGGAGCGCGGCCGCGTTCACAGCGCGGGGTGCGGCGTTCGCTGGCAGCGTGCGAGGAGCGCTGGCACCGCGGGGCGCTTTAAGGGCAGCGGGCGCTTTAAGGGCAGCGGCCGCCCCGCGCGGCAGCGGCGGCGAGGGGGCGTGGCGAGGGTGACGTCACCTCATGACTGTGTTTTTATGAATGAAAAGAATCCGCGGGTGAGTAATCGCGGGGAGCGAGGTTGGAGGCGCCGCCCGACGCCCTGACCCGGCAGCGGCCCCACGGGACCAGCGCAGCCGCCAGGTGAGCACCGGCCGGAGCGGCCCCTCCGCTCCCGCCTCGCTTCGCTCCCCGAGGGGCGGCCGGGAGAAGGGGGCGGCGGGGTCCGGCACCGGCTGGAGGCCTCTCTGCCGCCGCCGAAGGCGGGGATCGGGACCGGGACTAGGGCTGGGGGGAACGGGACGGGGGGGCGGGCCGGCCAAGCCGCGCTCGGGGCCGTCCGTTTTTCCTTTCCAATTCCCGGCCACCGCCCTGGAGGGATCCGCCGCCGCTGCTGCTGCTCCGGCGGCGGATCCCCGGCCCGGATTGCATCAGCTTCCAGCCGGCCCGGCTCCACCTTTCCCGCCGCCCCCCTCCAGCCCCTCATTCCTCTCGGGGCGCTCTCGGCCCCGTCCCGGCCCCCCTCATCCCTCCGAGGGCTCTCCTAACGGGACCGGGGTTTCCCGAGGTGGGGAGAGGCTGCTGGGCTGCAGTCCGGGGTCCCGGACCCCTCCTCACTCTCCGAAGCCGGGGACGGGGAGGGACCGGCCATCCGCGAAGGGCAGGCACCGCTTCCGTGACTTTCACCCCGGGGCTGCTGAATCACGGGGCGGCCACTTCTCACCCGCCTGCGCTTCGTGACCGCGACCCTTCGCCCGCCCCCGGAGCCTGGGGACACCCGACCCTTGCACCGGGACCCGCCGAGCTCTCGCCGGGCGGTGGGGCAGCATCTCCACACGGGTCCCGACTGGGTGACTTCGCCACGGTGTCACTCGGTGGGGCTGCTGCTTTTACTTTCTCTTCAGCCCCAGGCGGATCTCGCCTGTGTTTCCTCCCCGAGGGAAAGGCTTGGCTTCCCAGCAGGCGGCTGGGGCCTTTTGAGTCCCCTGGGCAGAGCAGCATCCCAACCGTCTCGTGATGGGATGAAGGAGGGTGGGAGGTCCATCCTTGCCCCATTATTATTATTGCTTGCAGTCATCATTGCTATTAATATTATTACTATGTACTTTTTTAAAAGGAGTGGGATGAGTCATGCGGCCCGGGGTGGGGGGGATGTGGGCAGCGGGCAGGGGACCAGCCGGGCTGGTGTCCTCTCTTCTGAGGTGAGGAACACGGGGCTGGCAGTAACCGGCTTTTCTCCTGGCTGCTCAGCAGGGCCGGAGTGAGGAAAGGATGGCTGCAGACGGGCTCTCCAGCAAGGCTTTGAAGGTGAGCACCAGTGGGAACAGGGGGTTGGGAGTCAGGGGGCTGGTTTTGGGGGTCTCAGGCAACCACCCCTCTCTCCGGCAGGTGAAGCGGGAGCTGGGGGAGAACACTCCACTGCTGTCGGATGAGGAGCTGATGGGGCTGTCAGTGCGGGAACTCAACCACCACCTGCGGGGCCTCTCCAAGGAGGAGGTGGCGAGGCTGAAGCAGCGTCGTCGGACACTGAAGAACCGGGGTTATGCTGCCAGCTGCCGAGTGAAGCGCGTCTGCCAGAAGGAAGAGCTGCAGAAGCAGAAGATGGAGCTGGAGTGGGAAGTGGACAAGCTGGCCCGGGAGAACGCTGCCATGCGCCTGGAGCTCGACACTCTCCGTGGCAAGTATGAGGCCCTGCAGGGCTTTGCCCGCACCGTGGCCACTCACGGGCCTCCTGCCAAGGTGGCAACCGCCAGTGTCATCACCATCGTCAAGTCCGGCACCAACCAGGCCGCCTACTCCTAGTGCTGGCCTCCTTCCCCCGGCTGGACACAGTCCTCCCCGGGGTGCCTTCCCCATGAATTGCCTCCCAGCCCTTCCCCAACCTCTTCTCTGTCAGGACCCGTGCCCAAAATCCTCTTTCTCCCATCCCTTGACCTCCAGCTCCCCCATGTAGGGAGGGCTGTTGCTATGTGGGTGCTTGGATGGAGGATGGGACCTCACTGGCGGCCCCCATAGCCCCCTCCTCTCTTGGGTGTGCAGACAGGAGAGAGCGAACCCACACAGGCAGCAGTGGGGAAGCATCCCACAGCTCCAAGCTGGTAGGAAAATGCCAGGTGCCTCTTTTTTGTGAGAGGGCATGGGAAAACTAAATGTGGGCCAGGCAGTCCCAGGAGCATGTGCCAGAGAGGGAAAAGAGGAGAGAGAGGTTTTGCAGTGTAGGGGAAGAAGGCATGATAGAAGGGTATCGGCATCGGGCAGACAACCTGGACCACAGCTGGAACGGGGGGGAGGTGGCAGCATGTCTGAAATCTCTGGGGATGCAGATGGCAAGGGAAGGTTAGCAGGTCAGAGGGGGAGATAAAGTGGCTGCGTGTTAATGCCTGGTACAGGTGAATGGAATGGGGAAGCACTGTGGCAGCTTGTGGTGCTGGGGGACCCCAGAGGTGACAGTGACTGGGCAGGGGGGAGCTGGGAGATGTGAGTGGTCAGCCCAGGCTGTTGTCCACAAAGGGGAGAAGCAGTGGTGCTGTTTTATCTTTCTCTATCATGCACATCCTTCACGCCTCTTCCTGCTGACGGGACACTCAGCCTGGCTGGGTGTCTGAAATGCAGCAGCACCGGCAGGAAGGAAGCAGAGGCAGCTGGAGCAGAGATAAACACTTTTGCTCAGCGCAGGCCAGCTTGTATGGCCCCACCATACAAGTGCCACACCGCCTACAAAGCCCATGGAAAGGTGCTCCCGGCCCTCAGAGTCAGAGATGTGGAGGCAGAGAGAGGGGTGGAGGTGCAGGTGGGAAGTAGGGGCAGAGAGCATCCCTACTCCTTGGAGCTGCTTGGCAGGCAGGTAGGCTCCTCCCTTTGGTTTTCTGCCAGCTTGGACACCCGTGTGGGACAACCTGCTCTTGAGCAGGCTGAAAGGCTGGAGAAGAGCTGGGTTCGCTAAATACAGGCAGCACAGGGGAGGGAGCAGGAGGCAGGTCCATCTCGGGCTCTGCTGCTGTAGATGATTCCCCCACCCCTCCATTCTGCCCTTGCCTGGGTACTGCCACGCCAGCCGCCCTCGGCTGCAGCCTCCATTCTTCCCTGTAGAGGTGCCTGCCACTCCTGGCTGGGGCACTGTGGTTGGCATCCCCCACCCCAACTCCTCTTGGGTTTATTTATTGCACGAACATAAGTTATTTTCACGTCCTCTTTGCCATTCCGCCTCTCGGCACAGCCAGGATGTTGGTACAGAGCCGTACTTTATATTTTATATATGCAAATCACATTTTATCTTATACTTATATAGAGCAAAAAAAACTTATTTATTTTCTGACTTACAGTATGTGTCCTACCCGACTCCTCTGTATTTTGTAGACTTTACAAATAAAGCAAGTTCTTTTTTTTTTTTTTTCCACAGTGAGAGTGTGTTTGGTCATTCTTGAAATTGAGACAGAGCTGTGTCAGGTGTTCTGTTTCCCTCTGGCTTTGCTGCAGGACATGCTCAAGAATGTGCCCAAAAAAGATGGGATGGGGGATAGCTCATGGCTTTTTAGGACAAATCCAGATTTATAGTCTCTGAGAGAAAAGGGCTAAAAAAGCATGCTTAATGCTGAATACCACCCCCCAAAGCACTTGCTTTCAGGAGCAGTGCAGCTGTGCTGAATCAGCTTTTCCCGGGAAAGATAATGCTTTTCACTACAAAAATTCCTTCCAGGCTGTCCTTGGACCAGGTGCAGGGCATCTGTGCCCAAAAACTTCACTGTTGAGTGACCTTATCACCTTACCTGTGAACAGCAAGGAAAAAAGCAGTGAGCTACCCACAGATGGCAGGAGAAGGGGAAGAAGTGTGGAAGGCACCTTATCAGGAGATGAAGCCAGGCCTCCTCCCTGTGTGGAAAAGCCACCCTTCCTCAGAGCTGAGCTGGAAGTGGTGAGCATGTTCCAAATTCCCAGGTGGGCCATGTCCCCAGCAGGCTGCAGCACTCAGGAAGGTTTGGAGGTTTGACATTCCCATTCCCTCTGCCACTGCAAATGGCCCCAGCCCCAAACACTGCTCATGGAAGAAAATCCCAAAGCCATTGTTTGCTGGGGCCCTCTGCCTCCCATCAGTGTTTTACAGTGAGAACCTAAGGAAGGATTAATCTCTACTCCAGGTTTTCGATGAATGGGTTTTACTCCTGCCTTGGGCCAGCAGTGGTGTCTCAGCCCAGAGTGCTGCAGTGATGCTTCTCCATCAGCTCCTACACAGACATCTGGAGCTTTCCTTCCGAGAAGAGGACAAGAGATCCTGACCCACCAAGCCTCAGTCCCTGCAAGGAGGAAAAACTCAGAGAAGTCACCCAGACAGCACCACACAGAGGCAGCTTGAGTACAATCTATATTATCTCTATATTTTTTATTTGTCATCATATTTGCTCATTTCTGCGGAGTATAATGTCACAAAGACCAAAATAGAGAGCGGCTTGTCGCTGAGCTCACATCAGTTAAACACAATAGGTACAAAACTAGGTGACTCTGTCTTATTTATCATACTTTTTTTTCAGTCATTTATATACAAAGAACTACTCTATATGGAAAAATAATAAACAAATCCCATGGGTATGTTACATAGTAAACAAAAAAGGAAGGAAGGAAGGAGAGCGGAAGCAGGTGAGGGAGAGCAGCTCCAAGGGTCTACTCCTGGAACCAGCACATTTCTTGGGTCCTGGGCTACCATGAGCAGACTGACAAGACCATGGATGCCTTGGCCTTCTTGGTCTCAAGCTCTGGATCTCACATTTGTTCCTCCATCACACAGTGGCTTCAGAGCCAGTGCTTGTTCTGGCATTTGCCGGTCATGAGGAACAGCAGGAAGCTCAGTGATGGATGATTTTGTGTGGTGTTAAAAAACATAAACATATATATATATATATATATATAAAATTATAAAGTAGGGCAGCTGGCTTGTTGGGTACTAGCTCACCAGGCTCCTCCAAAGGCAGCTGGTGCAAAAGACTTATACTTGAAACCATTACACACAGGATGCTTTGAGAATATCCAGATCTTCTGCAGAGTGCATATATATATATATATACACACACACATATATATATATATGTATGCAGGAAACATTTCAAAATAAGTTCTAAGACATGCTTCTCTAAGCCTAGACCACCTTCATGCTCAATGGGGCAATCACACAGATTTCAGCCACCCAAATGCAACAAAGATTGGGGGCAGTAACCAAGTGATACTGGGACATCATCAAGGCCTGCAAATGCAAAGAAAGGGGAGGATGGGATCATGTCCCATGCCCCACTTTCCTAAGAGAGAGTAAAATCAGTATCTCACATGAAAGGAATATTAATCAAAGCCATAGAAAACAGAAGCAAAGTCTATTCAACCTTCAGCCCTGCTTTCCAGGCAGCTTATGCATAAGGAAATTTTACACCAAGCCCACACAAAGCCTGGCAGAGTGTGTTTGCATGTCTAATTAAGCAATCACAAACTTAGGAAAATTAATAACCAACAGCATGGCATTGCAGGATGTGTGTGAATGGGGAAATCCAGCAGTAGAGAAGCTGCTGGATCCACTGATCCTCCCTCCAGCTCCCTCAACAGTACTGCTGCTCTCACCTGCTTCACCATCCCCTAGAAACATCAGTACAGGAGCAAGCACTATCCTTAAGCTTTCCCCTCACAGCAGGGAGCAAACCTGCCTCTCTTCAAGCCCTTTTGCTCAGCTTGGGCAGAGGTGCTGAATAAATGACGTGCTCTTCTCTCACTGTCGCTTCTGAGACACTCAGTGAACAAGCAGATGGATCAGGAAACAAATGGAAAGGTAAACTCCAGGCAGTGAACCAGAGTCCGGTTCTCCTAGCAGGACAGCAAGGAGCAATCAAGAATTTGGTCTGAAGAATCAAGAAGAAGGTCTGCTCCCAGCAGGGGAGGTGTAAAAGCAGGAGAGGAAGGAGAAACTACAGCTGAACACAGCAGCTTGCTCCAATCTCTCAATTTTGCTTCCTGCTTGCAGGTAGGAGCATCTGAGCTGTAGCACTTGAGTGTGCTGCCCACTTTTCTCCTAGATAATTTTAAGCAAGCAAGAGGCATTTCCTGGTCCCTGGATAGATCTACAGAGGGATCGCTTTTGTTGTGGCTCCACTAAGTACCCATGGGTTCATCCAAAACCCAAGAGAAGCAAGGGGAAGCTTCTCCCACTTCCATGGATGCTGGTTCCACCCTTGATAGCACTGCAGGTGCAGCAGAGCCTGTGAAATGTGCAGCAGCAGCAATTGCTGCCTGAGAAAATAAAAGGGACAAATTTGACCAGCCAGGTCATGTCAGGTTTCAAGTCTGCTCCAGTCTGCCTCAGAACAGCTACAGAGATAAAAAACAAAGGAGTGTGCAACATTCCTTCCTGAATATTCCAGCCTAAGGGTGAAACTTGTGTAGCTCAGGGAAAGTCAGTGATGATGAGCATGGGGAGAGCTACCTGTGAGAGACCAGGACCTGCTCTGGCAGCTACCTCTAACAGGGGCAGATGTGATGCTGGGGGACAGGAAACAAGAAGAAAAACTGGTTTTGTGTTTACATATCTTCCCTTCCCAAAGAGGGGTGAAGGGGCCAGAGCTCTACAAACTTCCACCATCTATCACAGCCAGTCCTGAGTCTTGTTAGTAGGAGAAAGATGCTCCAGGGAGGCTTCCTGCCACAGGAACGCCAGGGAGATGGGAAGCTTGGACACCTGGTGATTAAAAAACTCCACCCTTGCGAAAAGATAATTCCATCCCCACTGAGCTTCAACAAGCTTTTATAGCTATTGGGGATGCAGGGAGCCAAGGAACATGAAGAAAGCCCTGTCCTTTTCCCCTTTGCTCCCTCAAGTGACTCCTGGACTCATAACTAGGTGCTCAGGAGGGTGGGGACAGATGTTCCTTACTTAGCACTCATGGCAATGGCTATTTAGAAAGACCAGTCTCTGGTCTGGTCCTCAGGAACGCTTATGGCTGCATCCCCATCCTAGTTCCCAAGGATCACGGAGATATTAGTACCAGGGAGCTGAGGAGAAAACTGTGCCTATATCAAGCATTCAGGAAAAGAAATAGAAAGCAGTCAGGTTGTCCTGTTAGGAAAAAAACCAAAAATATTTTTGGCTACAACTCTAGGCTCTGGTCAGTCACACTCCACACCAAGCTGGGCAGGTGTGGGAAGCCAGAGCCCCAAACCCCTGGAGCTTTGCTTGAATCAATTCAAATTGATTGCTGCCATAAGGAATGGGCTCGAGCGTGGAGTCCTGGCCATTCTGCCACCTCCGCATTGCTCATTGTGTCCGTACCCACAAAAGCTAATGGGAAGTGTCCACTTCTGCAATCTTTACTCTCTAGGAAGTGATATGACTTGTTTCTGCATTAATAAATTATTAAAAAAAAAAAAAAAAAAAAGAAAATGACAGCCTGTGCTGGCAGTTTCCCCTCCTAGAATTCATCATCAGAGCTCAGCAAGAGGGTCTTCTCGTTGTCACGGGCACCAGAGCAGCTGTGGGAGCGCGAGATCACATGGCTGCCATTGCGCCAGGGGGGACCGTGCTCCAGTGTCGACTGCTGGGTGTACTGCTGGTAGGCTGGAGAGAAGTTGTGGATCGCATCTTGGACAATATCATGGGGATTCATGGTCTCCTTGAGGCTGCTGGAGATGCTCTTCATGGGAGCACAGCGACCTGTTTGGATAAGACGGGAAGGGGCAAGTAAAGAACACTGCTGCCTTCCCCACACCCCTTAATACGAAGGTAAGGACAACAGGGAACATGCAGTCCTAGATCCCGCAAAAGGTGCGTTACAGACTTCCTTAAGCAGCTGCTGAGGAAATGCCACACAAATAGTGTTGAGTTTTACCAGTGGTGCTCCTAAACCCAGACACTGTGAGCCAAGTGAATCTACCACAGCACCAAATGGGGGACATACCATGAGAACAGGACACACCCACAGTGACAACCTCCACTACAAACTATTGGTGCTGGCCTGGGTGTGCAATGAATACAGTCAGGTAGGGAGGTGCTCCTCTAACACTTTCAGAGGACAAAAACTAAGTAAATTCTAAAAATATAGGAGAAAGGGCATTTGCCATTCCACTCACTGCAAATTAAGACTGCTAGGTAGTATCGAAGTGCCCATGGGAAAGAGTTCATATGAGTAAAAAGCAACACAAAGTTAGGAAAGGAGGGAAACAGGCAGTACTAGGGGCAGAACTACCCCATGTCTCATGGTGATACCATGAAGAAAGCAGCAGATGGAGAATGTACCACCCAAGTGCTAAGCACAGAGGGAAGCTGTGTCTCCTTCTAGGAGCCGCCATGTCTCATGGCTTCTAGGTTTCTTTTCCAGTGTGGGCTTCTGGCTCTGCTCAGTTCTGGGGATGAGCTCCCTAGAGAACCAAAGTATGCTGATCATCTGTGGCAATTATAAAAGTGAAGGGAGGCTGGGGTGAGAGCAGCTCCTTTGAGAGCCTGCACATCTCTTCAGAGAGAGAGTCCCGCAGCTCCGACACAAATGCTCTAAAGCTATGCCTTAATGCCCACACATCTGTTTTACTACTTGTAATCCAGACAACCCTAAAGCAGCTGTGTGAGGCAGTGGAGTCACAGACTTGCAAGGAAAGGGGAACAAGGGACAGGGCAGGTTGTAGGCAGGCTGGGAATCAGGAGATAACAGCATCCCAGCTAAATACCAACTGAGACAAACACACAAAGCATGCTGTACCTACCGTATGGCCCATATGATGGAACAGCTGCATCAGGGACCAGTGGCCAAAGCAAGGGAGAGATAAAAGGAAGAGGAGAGAAATACAGAGACAGAGAAAGAGGAAATAACAAGAACTGAACAAGGCCCACTGCAGAAACATTCCCCACTGAACTGACCTGTAGTTTTACCCTTTCATCACCCATAGATCTCATCTCTCCCCCACTGCAACCATTGTTCTTCCAAAACCTCTGGCTCTGGCTGGGATGGAGGGGTCACCTACACTGACACTGCCCAAGGGTTGCTGTGTTCCAGGACCTCGGCACAGATCTCCCCCAGGATGAAGGAATCCCTTTATTTGGAAAGCACTGCATAGACTAGTGTTTTCCACACTAGGCACAAAACCCCCTTTTCCCAGAGATAACATCCATTTTCCTCTTCCCCAAAATAAGAATCTTCCTTATAGCAGCCCAGCCCTCACAAAGTCATTACAGGAAGATCCTCCTGCTCCGTGACAAACATATTGCCAAAGCACAGCCTCATCTTCCCAAGCCAGATTCAAAACAGAGCCTGTTTTAGGCCCTGTCCCTCCTGCCTTCAGTCTGTTACACAATCTGAAGCAATGGAGTTCCCCTTTGGGGAAACAGGAAGAAGGACAAACCCATTCTACCGAAACAATGCAACATCTTACAGCCTTCAGGTCTGCAACAAGTTGTCGTGGGTGGCATACTGGGGAACTGAAAAGGGAACAGTGCAATTCAGGCAAGGTTTCTGCCCTGGAGAATTGTTGCACAATAAATCTGTTCAGACACCACACAGGAGGGGATATGGTGTTTTCCAAGCTATCGGGTTGGGAGTTATATCGGTGTGCTGGCTGCCCGAGGGAGCAGTCTCCACCCAGTCTTACTGCCAAAGAGACAAGCCATATGCACTGGCATGCTTCCTACCTTGGGCATCAATTCTCTTGTCCACATACACCTTGTATGTGAAGGCATGGCGCAGGGCAATGGCTGCAAAGAACATCTCCACACAAATGATGAAGTCTTGATAGCCAGCAGCTACTGTGCCTTCACCCACAGACACATTAGCAGAGTGAATTTTGGGGATGGCACCACACTTTTCCAAGATGGCCAACAGCATCCCTAAACAAAGTAATAAGTTCATGTAAATATGCAGAAAACATGGCCTCACAGTAACTGCAAAAAATGGAAATAGGTGTTTGTGCTGTATGTCCTAGACACAAGCCCACTCACCACAGGAGCTACAAACAGACTGGGCTACAAACACACACCTATGGTCACTTGTACAACAGAGAAAGGAAGAATAAAATTAGACAAATACATTTAAGGCAAAAAATGTTCAAACACTGATCCTCTTCTATCCTCAACTGATACATAAACTGTGGAACTAACTGCTGTAGGACTTAATCAAGTCCAAAAGGGTAAGAGGAATCAGATATTTCTGTAAGCAATCCTGTGATCTCAGTGTTGTCCCAAATAGGTTCTTTCACACAGTGTGCAAGAGGCCAATCCACACAAGAGTCAAAGTATTTGGCTTATTTACAGATCTGCATAGAAAGGGGTGCTGGCTGGCAAATCCACAAAGCCAGCATGATGACTACCTAAGCTTTTTGCTATTTATACATTTTACCAAACAAAGCCACTAATGTTCCTTGGCTAAAAATTACCCAATTCTCTTTTTAATTAGGATTATGTCTTCTATTGGTTAATGAACCTCTCCCTGCTGATGCTAATTAGTCTGTATGCTCAGTCTCTCTCTCCTCTGGAGTCGGTGCGTTCTTGGGTCAGTGGCCATGATCGCCCCCTGCCAGAATTACCTTTTACTCTGTTGGAGCTGACTCAGCACAGTTGCCGAGCTGTCTTTATTAGTTTCTTCCTTACCTTGGGGTTTCTGCCAAATGTCTCTGTGGCCTGTAAATTCTGCATTCTTCGAGTCCACTATCTGTGGTACATCCCTCTTCCCAAGCTTTGTTAACCTCCCCTGAGGTCACTGAAAAATGTCAATCCCTAAACCTTAACAAGGCAGCTCTACTGTCAAGTAATTAATCTTTCTAACACTTGGACATCACATGGAGCTTGTTTGTTAGCTCCCGTTTCACAGATTAAACCTCTTTTCTTGTTGATTAGGCTTGAAAGCATACAAAGATCAATCACCAAAGAACATACTTTCTTAAGAAAATTTTGACATATTCCACATTTTGCAACATCAGCACTTGCACTAGCTAGAACAAAAACTGAAGTAACAGAATTTTTCATTTAAGCATATTAGTGTTTTTGACACACTGTAAGAAAGAGGTTTCTCCCTGTCCACAGCTTAGTGGCTGAAGAATTTCAGGGAAGACAAAGTGTGTGACCAGATGCCTCAAGATAATAAACCAGACAGCTTATTAGTTTGTCTGTAAACAGGAAGGATGGGCTATACTCCAACAGCCTGAATTCCATCTAAGTTCCTACTCAATTCATCTTTGAAGTGCAACTCAGTAAACCTAAGTAGGGCATTGAACAGGGAAATGCTTAGAGCCAATTAGTCAGAAGCACTAAGCTTCGGTGGAATTTCAACTTTCCGACCGTGCCTCTGCTTCATGTGTATGAATTCTGAGTGTCCTTCTCCCAGCAGTGTTTCTGTGGCGGTACACACTGCATCCAGCCAGCTTGCTCCTTCACATACACCACAGACATACTATTAAATTTTTATTTATAGAGCACTAAAAAAGCACTAAAACTTTTTAGATGTGTTGCTTTAATCAATAAAATGGCAGCATGCAGATAAAATGTTGGCAGCTTGTGCTTTATGATTGTTTCAGGAATGCAGAGAACTCTTCACCCTATCAGCTGATTTTGCCAGATACATGTTCTTGTGCACACGCACACAGGGATAATAGGAATTCAGGCGCATATAAACAAAAATTAAACCGAGCAAACAGCTTTCCCATAGAAAAGCAATGAATGACTATAAACCAAATGGAATACAGAAAGACATTTTGTCTATTAATCAACATCTGCTCTTGTGTCTGAGCCCCTGCAGAGAGCTCATTGTGTCTACCAAGGGAAGGGAAAAGCAACTCACCTTGCCAGAAGGACAGAAAGATGACAGACTTCACCATGAAGAACTTGAGGACTGGGCTATAGGGACTGAGTAGCTCACGTGTGGCAAAGTAGAAAAGGAAGAGGGCATACAGTGCCAGGCTGACAGAGATGTTGTAGATGATCGTCACATAGAGGTAGCCACTGGTTACACTGAAAAGAGAAGATATATATGAATGCCCGAAACTTCAGCATGTTTTCCCCTTGCCACTGTCAATGGAAAGTTCCAAGATTCCATTTCTTTCCTGCCTCCCTGTCCCATTCCCACTCCCAAACCAAGGTAGAAGAAATATGAAACTAATAGAGGGCTACTACCTCTGCCTTCTTTTCTCATGCACATCAACCCATGTACTCCCATCTTTTCCCAGCACACACACAAACAATAAGCAAAGCCAGGCAGAGAAAGGACAGCCAAATCTTGCATGCTAAATAAATAAACTTACTCAAAGTCACCATCCTGGTACTTGCCGAAGGCCTGAAGGATGACTGTGCTGATCGCCATGAGGGGCTTCACCACACAGAACTGCAGGGTAGCCTACAGGAGTAAGAGGGGAGGAATGAGAAGGCAGGTGGTGCAAGAGCACAAGCTGCCAACAGCATCACAATGGAGTGTCCGCTGGGACTACTCAGCAAGGCAACACAATCCAGCCCCAACAAGATGTCTGACCCTGCCACTTGCTAATTGATTGTGCTTGAGGACTGCAGCACCCGAAAGGAGATGAAGGAGTTTCAGAAGATGTTCATGTGCTATCTACTTGTCCAGAATGGGAAGAAAAGCCTCTCTGTAGGGTTGTTCCTAGAAGCTGTCAGCCCCACTCTTCCAGAGCTGCTTTTCACAGGCTGTGCAGCAGCACATATATGCACTGTAACAGTATGAAAAACAAAAAATCTCACACTGCGCTATAGCACAGAGACAGCAAGTTTAGCAGAGACATGCTGGGGAAGGAAAGCAAACCCCAGTCCATATCTGTCACAAAGTCAAGCAAGAAAGTCCCCTGGATCAGAGGGGAACCCCGCTGTTTGAGGAGGAACTTTTGACAGCTGCCACAATATTCAGGCGTTTTGTAAACGCAGCAATGTGTGTTGCCACACACAAGTTAAGAGCTATTCTGTTGTCATCCACATGACCTTTACTGAATCTCCCCAAAGATTCCGTGGCACTTGGGATCAGCTCAATCCATTCTGCCTGTATAAACTACTGCTCCTATTGGGACTGAGTGTTCTCTCAAAGCCACCGCATTCCTCAACTTTCTGCAGATGTTGAACTTCAACGTCCTAAAAAAAGGAAAGACTTATGGCCCTAAAAATATCTCCCTGAAGAGATGTGACCTGTATCTCCCTGAAGGAGGCTGGAAGAGCCTGGGTAGGTGCTGATCTGTGTGCATGTGGGGAGGGCTGTGTATGGTAAGAAGGTAAAACAAAACAGTAATAATTGCTTTGGATACGATGCAATTTGTTAGTGGTCATAAGACTTCAAGGAGATTAAAAACCCCAGCACACGCCAGTTAGTGAGTCACTTTAAATATGTGAACTGGAAAAGGTCAAGTTAATTGGTAAACAACTCCCTCCTCTGAGCTTCCCCTCCTTCCGATCTGGGGACATTCTAACCATTTCCCTGCAATCCAAACCACCACGTACTATTTTTAGCTGCTTCCCTAGAAGATGCTATAGCATATGGGGAGCACATGGATGGTGTGTGACCCATGTGTGAGGGTCACCAGACAGAGGCCCAGCAAAGAATCTCGATCAAGACATCTTTAAGGAAACTGTTGTTATATCACACCGCAGGCAGCTGCACCCCACCACACTGCTGGTGGTCCACAGGCAACACAGGCAGACTGACTGACCCACAACAGGCTTGAGAAAAGTTGTGGGGGGATGATGTGAAGGTGATAAGAAAAAAAATTTGCAACACACAGATTCCTTCAGGATGAAGGGGACCAGAAAGAGCAGAAAATGGGTAGGTGGTGATGGGAGGCAAAAGAAGTGCCAGAGATACTGAGAACAGGGCAAAAAAAGGCAAGGTGTTCCTTTCAGCACATTCCTCTTCCTGATCACCACCATGGTGGATACTGCACAGGTCAGCACTGACATTTGTTCTGTTGCCCTTTTGCACCAGCCTTCCCTGGAATTTGCCTTGAAAGGTCTTCCCCAAAAATCCTGGAAGTCTAAAAGTACCAGAAAGTGAATCTTGGCATCAACAATTTCTCACCAAGACAATATTTAAGTTAAAGTCAAGAAGGATGGAAGTATTTAAGCATCTCTTTGCAATACATCTCACTCAGCCTCCACAGCAGGAGTGCAGACTCAGCAGTTAGCAAAGGGCAGGCATGAGTAAAAAAATTGCTACCAGATACCAGCAAAAGGAAAGCAAAATATCTACCAAAGACAGAGTTACCAAATGAGCTGGGATTTGTGGAGGCCAGCAGAAAAAATACACCTTCCCCATTCCCCATGGTGTGCTTCTAGTCTTCACTGTTTTGGACAAGCTTTCCAAACAGACATGTGCAAGCCAGGTAGTGACTGCAAGAGGCTGTGGGACATGAGAAGCAAGAAGTCTAAAGGAAATTATTTCTCCAGCATTCATTCACTTTCATGGGTGTTACATCTGCTTACAATATATTTAAAAGGTAAAAATTAACATTAGGAGCAATAAGAATAGGTAATGCAGTGAATCAACCAAAGGGTGTCCAGATGAAACCCACGAGAAACAGCTGAAGCAACATACTGGATTCAGACTAGAAAAGTATGAGGCAAGAAAACAGAAAAGCTGTAAGGACAAAATATAGGGCAGGGACAAATAGAACAGATATGCAAAATAAATGATCCTTTGAAAATGGCCATTGTGCAGCACAGCTTAACACTGGATATTACCACGAGGCTGCCCTGTACTCTTGATGTTCCTGCATATTGCTAAAACACAGAAGATGTGCCATGATGTTCAGGAGAAGCCAGGGCAGATATCTAGATCTGCTGACTGAAATTACAGTGACCTGAGTCCTTTCAAAGACCCAGACCTGCTTCACACTGCCTCCACAGAAACCTCCTGTGTTCATTTCAGCAAGTGAGCAAAGCCTTGAAATCACCTGCTGTTTCATGACAGCCAGAGGTGACTGACCTGCAATGAGCAGGCAAGGGTTGTATAGAGGTTTAGGCCTCCCCCATTCACCTGCCCTCAACATACCCAGCTGAGCACAGACAGACACACATGGTGAGCAATACTTGGTTCCTCCTACAAACCAATGTGTCATGCTTAACCTCCACCCCTCCTCGGCTCCAAACCACAACAGCAGCACTGGGAATTCAGGGGGCTGTTACACAACTGTGGGGTGTCTGCGACACAACACAGACATCAATGTTTTAGAGCTGGGACCTCTGTCATCCAGAAATGAAAAGAGTTTCTTCATAGGATAATCATCACTTCCAGGAGATAACTTGTGTCTTAAACTAAGGCCTTCCTCATATGGAGTTGAGTAGAAAATGATAATATCATTCTTAACATATTTAAATCATTCTTAACAAACAAACCAACCTTGAAGCACCTCCTCTTCTCAGAAGTCTGCAGGCCTCTCAAAATGCTATTAGAGCCCTCCCTCAAAGATCTCAGAAATTCAGCAGCAAAAGGCACCATTGCCACCCTCACACATTTAATTTCTGCAGAATGCCCCAGCCCGTACCTGTTTGCAGAATCTCAGGAATCCAATTGAATATGTCTTTCCCCACAGGCAACAAGTCCCGTACACACAGCTAGACCTGAAAGAACCAACACAAGATGACAGAGTTCACAAGCAAGACTTGGGCAAGTGTGCAAATCTTTATCTACCTCTCTGCAGCAAAGTTGCAGGACTGGTGCTTTCTCCAAAAATGACTGCAGTTACAGCCATACCCTCTTCTCGAGACGTGTCTAAAACAACATCCTGACTATCTACTGCAATTTTTTTTCTTGTCACTGAGCAGCATGGGGAGAAATATAGATCCTAGAGGAGACAGACACAATCAACTGAAGACAGAAAAGATTTAAAGGAGGAGAAGGGACTAAGAAAATAAACAAAGGAATAGGCAGATGTCCAGAAAAACTGTGAATCAGTCCAGCTTGCCTAAGAGGATGTGATCAGCCTGATCTGTCTCAGAGCAAGGTACTGGTAAATCATCATCATCCACACTGCCCAGTTCCAGCAGACATTTGCCACCTGACACGGTTTTTTCAAGACAGGGATAGAGAAATAGTAGATGGGCACAGAAGGAGTGCAGCGTCATGCTGTAAGCACAATAAATACTCACTCAATTGGTTTCCCTCTGATCTCAGACATGATGGAGCTCTCCCCTCCCAAGTACTCATAGCAGAGGCTGAGAAAGTTGTATATTACAAAGGCTGCAACGACATCAATCACAGTAAAATGATAACCAACTTCAAAACAGGTGCAAGGACCAAGAGGATAGGCAATAGACCAAACATTAGCAGGGAGTGCTTATGCAGCACCTTTCTCTTCAAAGCACTCCAGATTTTCACTGCATGTATCATCCTAACTCAGAACTCACAAGACTATCTGAACGGGAGTTTGGCCAAGGTCCCAAGCCAGTTCCATGACTCATGTCAAAAGGGTCACAGAACCATTTTGAAACTGTGGTCAGTCTGTTTTATTTGGCATCTCTAAATTGCCACTCTTTACAGGGTTCCTGTGCATTATTTCAGGACATTACACTGGTACTAAATAATCTGGAAAAGGTATCTCGGATCCATCAGCCATATGTTATCTCCTGTATTTAACCTTTTAGCTGATGAACACAGCTTGTCTCTACCAGGTAACCAGACTATAGACATAAGAGTTGGAGAAACAGAGAGCTTATAACAATCAGTGAAACTCTGTTTTCATGTCTTGTGGGGACTTTTGTAAAACAGGCTCTGTGCTTCATTTTCTCAAAAAGATTAAATTTCTTGTATGCTGAATAAACTTCTCCTTAGGCCACTTCTTTTCCACCTTCCCCAGACACCTGTTACAGATGACAAACAGACTGACCACTAACACTGCCCCATTTCAGTTCCCCATAACTACAGCTGTATCTCCTTTTCATGGGATCCAAACTCACTTAAATGTGCATGAAGTGAGCCTGTATACACCCTGCCACTCTCTTTACTTCTTATAATTGCTATTGGACCCTTGAAGTTGTGAGATTTTTTAGGGCAAGGACTATACTTCTGCATTTGACACAGACAGCCCTGGGGCAAAATGACAGACTAGATGACCCTTATTGCAACATTATATTCTATGGTCACCTGTATCTGGACATTCCCTGGAATGTCAACACCCAAATCCTGCTTTTTGCCCCGAACAACTGGGATAGAAACAGCAGTCTCAAGGAACTTTAAAATAAGAACAGAAACGTAATAATGTACAACATAATGTACAATGTTCAGCAACTGAGAAGCTGATCTCCCTAGGCAGCCAGTTATTAGACCTGAGGTCAATTTTTCCACATGAATGATCTTCCAAAGTCAGACAAATTCTTCTATAAGCATATAAACTATACCCTGGCAAAGAGATACTCCACGGTGCCCAAAACACTTACAGTCTCAAAACACTGTACTTATGGCTTGTAGACATGTCTGACTGGCCAGACTGCTATGGCACATAAAAGCCAGTGGTATACATGCTTCTTTGTATGTAATTGGGATATTGTTATTCTATCTGTAATCCTTATTATTGAACGAAGTTCACACAGTCATAATTTTGCCAAAGCTTTAATTAGGACAGAAAACACCAACCACGGAAAAATTATTTAAATAACTGTGGTAGCCCCTTTTGCCTTCAATCTTCCTGCAACTTAACTGACAGCACCCAGAGGAAGAAAAGCTAAGCTTTTCCTATTGTCCTCCAGTGACCCCTGCCCTCTGATGTGGTCATTACAATACCAGCTGCCCATTCCCCAAGCACTAGGGAAAAGATGACATCAGAGGAAGAAAACAAAACAAATAAAAGGAGAGAAGTGTCTGCCCATTCATCCCAAAAAGAAGTGCTAACTAGCAAAGCTCATCACACCAGCAAAGAACTCTTCTCCCATTCCTGATCCACATCCATCAGATGGTACTCATGATATCAACATAACAAAAAAGAACTCCAAACAAATCCTACTTGTGTCAGTGTTTCTGACACCCTGGTTTCTACAGAAGCAGTCACATGAAAGAGCAAAACCAGAACAGGCTCCTCCTAACACACACTACAAAATACAGTCGATAAATGGCTTAAGACAACTTTCAAAATTTATTAGTAAGGTCTTCTTCCACCATTCCCTAATTGCCCACTTTGCAATGAAAACCTTTCCAAAATATAAAGAAGGTGGATGGCAAGAGACAAAAAGGCTGTTTTGAAGCAATCCCCAGAAAAAGTGAGGGAGAGAACCTGCTTTCCAAAGGTGTCTTCACCTCCACTTGCAGTTTTCTCACACAGGCCAACACACCGGGGTGAACTCCAGAGCACCGGCAGCCCCCCGAGCAGATGCTCAAATGCTCGCAAACTCCCAGAGCAAGAGAGGCAGAGGGATAGCGGCTGCTGCCAGGAGAGCAGCAGGCTTCCTGCTAGACCTATACACACGCACAGGGCGGGGAAAGAAAAAAACCCAGGCCCCAAACAAAGATGCTTTCTTGCATCATGTGTGCACATTTGCCATCTGCTGCTGCATCCAGAGCATTTTTGTGGACTGAAGGAAGGCCTGCTGGTCTTTTCAGCTGATTAACTTGTTCACATGGCAAGGGGCAACTGTCTACATTGTAGACCTCAGCAAAACAACTACACCAATGATTTAGTATTTAATGAGGGTATGGTGATAAATTGTCCTCAAAAAGACACTGCTAGAGTGCAGCATCTCCTACTGAGTGAGTAGAGGGTTCTTACAGGATGAGACCAGGAGGGAAGTTACAATAGCATTCAGGAAAGCAACCATTTCCCTCACATACAGTGCTAGTGGTATTACATCACTGCAGCAGATATCCAAAACCAAGCAGGTGCTCATCCTGAACACGGCACCTTCTCTTCTACAGGACTTGAAAGTACTTTACACCTCGCCAGCCCCAGCACTTGGCCACTGTGCTACCCTGTGCAAGCACACAAGTGGCCACAGGATGGGACCAGAAGAATACACTGCTAACAAGCTGCACCAGGAACACAGGACAAAGCAAGTGTCTTGGCTGCTAAGTGCTGTTAAAAGAGACAGGAGCTAAGAAATACGTCACTTTCTAACACCCAGATACCACCAGATTTTTGGCTTCACCAAAATCTTTTACCTTCCTGAAGCAAAGGACCCCAGAAAACCATAAACTTAAGTCTCTACAGAACCCTGGAGGGAAGGTTCATGCTCACAGGCCAGTGAGGGAGAGGGTCAAGTTGGACAGGGCTTTGAGCAACCTGATCTAGTGAAAAATGTCCCAGACCAGGGCAGGGGTGCTGCACTAGATGATCTTTAAAGGTCCATCCTGAGACAAACCATCCTACCATTCTATGATTTTCAGTCACTAAGGAAGCCATGGTCATCCAGTTGGGCACACCATTCAGCAGTTGACAGCGATGCTCTCTCCAGAAATGCTGCTCTCAACCAGAAATAAAGTTCTCTCAGGGCAGAGACTTCCCACCCTCCCCATCTTCTGACTGACGTCTCCTTACCTTCATAGCAGTCCCGCACTGTGCCAAAGTAAACATAGTACTGGTCATTGGTGAAGAACAGGAGACTGAGCCATGAGTCAAAGGCATAAATGGGCACAATGAAGAGGATCCGAACGATGTAGCGCTGTTCATTTGGGCAGCTGTAGCAGCGGAGATGCATGTAGATCTGAGAGACGGAGAGGGGAGACCGGGATCAGCGGTTTATGGAGCAGAGAGGAGAAAGTAGAACTGGAGAGTCAATTGGGCCAGGAAAAAGAAACTCAGTAAATCACCTCTCAATTGCCTCCAGCAGCCTCAAGGTGATGAACATAAAAGAAAAGATAAATCACTGTTATCATATGGCATTGATATAGCAACCCTTAGTTTGCAGATGGGGGGGGGAAAGAGAGGGAAGAGAAAATGGAGGCATTTCTAATCTAGTTTCTTATAGGGAATTGATTTATTTTTACATCAACTTGCCCACATTCTTTTTGTTCATACCTTTTTTTCCAGTCATCAGTTCTACATTCCTGCTATCCTCTTTTAAGTCCCTAAGATTCATAACGCGGTTTTTCCCTGAAAAGGCAAAGTGTGCACACTTAAGCGCACACTGGTTGTGAACACTCACTCTTTTGGCTGTTTTGGATGCTTTTTGAGACTTCACCTGACACAACCTAAGAGAGCCCTTTACAGCACATCCCAAAGCTGATAAGCCACAGCCCATCTGCTCAAAAGGTGTTATTCTGCACATGGGTGACAGCACAGCCACAAAGGGTCAGCCATCAAGGGAGCACTGAGCTCATGCAGTGTGCTCAAAGGAACCACACAGTTTGCTCTGTCTGACTGCACACATGCCAATCCCTCTAAGTCACTGGCTGGGGGAGTACAGCATCCCCACCCTTCCCTCTCCCACCACTCACAGTTCCTCAGCCATCATTAAATCCTAAGCACCTAAGATGCTTTTATACAGAATACCCACCTCCCCGAAAAGGTATTGACCACAAGCACACCCCGAAGATGAGCACAACCCCTGTAATGCCCTAATAACACAGGCAGAGCTTCAGCACGATTTGTGGGTACACTCTCTTGACCACAGAGTCAGGAGAGGCAAGGCCTCTGTACAGCAATTCTCATTGAGCTGCTGTCCCAGCTGCCGGAATTAGTAACAGCCAGCTGAGTACGTATGTGCCTCACCACTGACTGATTCTGCTGCCTGAAGAGGTACAAGCATTCGTTTGAAACTTCACCCTGCATTTTGGGGTGCTGTGAGGATTCTCCATAGACTAAAAAAACATACACTAACAATCTCATCTTTCCACTGTAAGGGAGAGGGGCTTTTGTCTCCCCAGCTGTCTGTTGCTTGTTCCTTCCAGGTCAAAACTGACCGAAAGGCTCACAAATACTTCTGTTTCCTTTCCCTAAGAAGTGCTCAAAATACTTCCGATTCCTCTTCTTAACCCATGAGGAGCTCACAAAAAGCTCATTTCCTGAAGAGAACAGGTTGAAAATAAGCTAACAAACCTTAGAGATATTTTTGCCTTGCGACAATCCCAGTGACACATCTCATCCAGCACACAGACAGCTGACACCAGAGTTCAGATGACTCCAAGCTTTGCCCTTGGGATGTCAAAAGAGCCCTGTGATCCATGTGCCTAGGAGAGCACAGGACCTGCTGCCGTGTAAGAGCACAACAGCGTTGCAATCAATAGTGTCTCTCTGGCACTGACCCCCACTGTTTTCTTCAGAGAAGGGCATTAATGCCTAACTGTACAATGTTATAATGCAGAGGAAAATTTCTTCCTACCCTCAGCAGGTGATCAGGAGCAGGGGATTTGACAGGAGGATACATGGCACTTGTAATTGTTACCCAAGATGGTGAAACTGCAGGTGTTACTCTTATTCATCTGTGACTAATCCATTTTTTACCTTCACTAGCCCCTGCACTCCATCAATAGGCTGTACTTTTCTACATTCTAGTCATCACTCTGGAATCTACAATCCAACAGGTAAAAAACATGGGTTGATAAATAACAGGGCTTGTGTTTCCCCACTGTATTTTTCAGTTCACATGACAACTGCATGAAAGAGAGGTACAGAACAGGATGAAGGGTTTGACTTATTCAGGCTCCCAGGACACCTGCCCCAGAGAGAGGGGAGAGGGAAAAAATTAACATGAAACATTTCCTGCTACTCCTTTCCACAGCAGAGTTCAGCCTGTGGAATCCTGTGGCACAGGAGATCAAAGGAGGGATGTCAAACAACAGGTGACTAGGATCTTTTAGCTAACAGCTGACACAATTTAAAAAGTGGCAATATTCAGCTAAAGACCTGTGAAAGGATGACCTAAGAAAACACACCTTTCTGCAAACCTTCAAGAGATGGCTAAATGTTTTACATCTGCTAGTTTTAAATAGTGTGCTTCCTCTCCATCCACACTATGGAAATGGTCTGTTCTTCATGTGGGGAAAAGGAAAGGATGAGAAGTACAAGTGACAGGGTTTTACCTGATGGCAGGTGATGAGCAAAGCTGTCCATACAAAGAAACCTGAGATAGCCTGAGCAGCAGTGGTCATGAGGAATATTGGCTGCTCCACAGCCGTGGGGCTGCCATCCTCTGGCATCCAGGAGAAGTTAGGAGCCACAGCAGGAGTGGTGGCAGCTGACCCCAATCTGGGGGCTGCAGTGACATCAGTCATCATAATCATGGTGCCTTTTGGTGTGAGGTTCCAGTTGGGATTGCTAAGGAGCTGCCCACGGGCCAAGACCTGTCAGGGAAGAGAACCACAAAGCAATTGAACCCAGCTGAAAGGATAGGACTTTGCATCTCTCACATGCCTTCCACCAGGCTGCTCACATGCTTTGTGAACAGGACCTGGGTAAGTCTGCCACTGCCACCCCTCGTGATATAACAGATCATGTGGTACTCAAGAACCTCTGACAGCCCCCCAGAGATCATGAAATCTGGCCACTGCCATCATCACCACCCTTCTGCAATAAAAATATATAAGATGAATACAGCATTCACCAGAAATCACAGAATCATAGAATGGTTTGGGTTGGAAAGGACCTTAAAGACCCATCTAGTTCCAAGCCCTGTGCTATGGGCCACGGACTCCTTCCACTAGACCAGGTTGCTCAGAGCTCCAACAAACCTGACCCTGAACACTTTGAAGGATGGAGCATCCCTAAGTCCTCTGGGCAACCTGTGCCACTGTCTCACCTCTCTCACAGCAAAGAATTTCTTCCTAAAATCTAATGTAACCTACTCTCAGTTTAAAGCCATTTTTCTTAGTCCTATCACTACACATCCTTGTAAAAAGATCAGAAGGAAGTATCTAAACCATCCCTACTGGAAGATGACAGGCACACCTAAGTTAACATCTCTATTTTCCATAAGAGTACAGGCTATTCTGCTGTGTCCTAGTGTCATGGTTAGCCTGCCAAGCAGCAACAAGAACATGTGCCACAGTGTCCCTGTGCAGGAAGGGAGCAGGGGCAAGAATATTCTAATTCTTCCAGCAAGCAATGCCCACTTCTCCTACAGCCATGCTGAAAACCACACTCAGCCCAAAGCACCCTCATTGAAGGATATACACTGAAAACTCTTTTATCAAAATTTGTATGGCATGGTACATTTAGCCAGCCTGTTATTAATGTTACTAACTTTGCATTGCTTTCTACATGATGTGAATTTAACCTGATTGGCTTTTAAAAGCCAGCTGACAGATAAAAACACATACAAAACACAAGAATATGCAAGATTTCAAAAGAGCATGACCCTTGGCCATTTCCTGGCTAAAAAGCTATCTTCTTTCAATGGAACAAATTCTTGAAGGTCTAAGATCTAAAGTAGCTATTATTTTCAATTTGGTCATAAGCAGGCTCTAGTGTGACCTCTGGATTGTGGGAAGATAATCCACTTAAACCAAGATCACAAGCAGGCAGCCATTGGTTCTATCCATTAGAAGAGCTGCTTCTGATGTGCCTACCAAAGGGAACAGCAGAATATTGCCTTCTTCTGATAACCTCCTAATATTTTTCAGAAGAGCACTTCTATAAAAGCTCAAGTCATTGCTCTTACACAGGCCTTTATGATCAGTGGATGGAAAGGGCTTTAGAAAGGCCAATGATCCATTGCCAGAGTTTACAGCTGCACCAGGGAAGGACACATCTGTCATCTACTGACAGGTTGTTACAGAACACAAAAGAGAATATATGTTCACAGAGGAACTGCCCCAGCCCTGCTCCACCTGAAGCCACAGCACAAACTAGGGAACAGGTACCCAGTAAAAGCAGAGTGCCAGCAGCAAGTCTTTTCCACGTGCACACTAAGGCACGAAAATGGCCCCTTTAGCACAGGCTTTTCCAAAACACACTCATATCACTGGTGTGCAGCAGTCTGATGTTACCTTATGTCACACCTTATGTCTTATTATAGGTGGAGCTGCACAAGTACTGTGTTTTAATTTACAAACTAATCCTCAAATTTGGCTTTTCTTTGTTCTTTCCAATATATCCCTGCTCTGAGTTACAGCTTTTCATAACTGCATGTACAGTAGAATAATTCCTGATCAGTATAGGAAATGTAACTTAAGTTTTGAGCTTCTAAGCATACACACACACACACACATTTCATCATCTGTACTATATCTAAAAATTGGGAGAGATGGAGGCTGGGTGGAGATGTCACAAGTTAGCAAGGCTTTTATTGCTTTTAAAAGAAAGGGATTTCTACCCAAGTAACTTCTGAAGCAACTGAATATGCACAGTGCTGAGAGTGCTTCCACAAAGCTCAAGAAGAGCACATCTACAATGAAATCAGAACAGATGCACCTGTGGTTAACCTAGCTCTAAATAAAGTCCAGCCAGCTGCAGTCCTGCACATCCCAGTGCACTTTGGGAGCTATGCAAGACAGGAAGCTGCTAAGCCCTTCCAAAAGTTCATGGGGGAGAGGATCGGCACAGCAGACCACAGGTGTCAGGAGAAACAGGACCTGGACCTCCACACTCGAGCTAATCAAACCACATCAGCAGCAGAGACCCAAATGCAGCAGCAGTAACATCAAGAGAACTGAGGATCTGAAAGGGAATTCCTCTGTGTCTCTGTACTCATTTTAAAATAAGTGAAAACAGCAAAAAGTGATCAACACGCATTTTGTCATGACAGGGGATAGTATTCATAAGCAAGGTCAGTCATAAATCGAAGCTGTGTATGTAATCTTAACACTGCCCCCTTGTGATTATACACCAACACCATTAATTACAGGATTGTGCATCATTCTTTACCTAATCCCCTTCAATTCACACAGTCATTGAAATTATTAACTTTTTCCACCACTGCATTCTAAAAGAAAATATACAAACTCTCTTACAAAACAGGGTTTACATATCCTACCCAAACTCCAAACCACCTCACCCATGAACACTCAGGGTTGCCCCTGAGGACAGCATTTTATTTCCTTGACATCTTCTATTGGTTCTGTGCATCAGTTTGCAGTTTATTCTCCTTGCTAGTGAAACACAAAGGAATGCTGTACTCCAAAATCCACAAAATTAAAATAAACCTTCCAAATTATCCCTTCTAATCTCAAGTCCCATACATCACAGCTAGAGTGACAGGTATAAGTAGTGCACAAGACTGTTGTTACGAAATTCTACTGTATGCAAGAAGCTGAAGCTGTAAGAGCAATTCCATATATACTACAGACCTTAAGAAACAGGTATACTTATACTATATACTATACTTAAGAAACAGGTAATGGCACAGATGACTGAAGCCTTAACTAGGAAAGTGGAGTTCAGCTCATTCACTACCACCAGCTCAGTCTGCTAGCTCCTCTTCTGCCTTTTTAAAAAGAGCATTGTGAGGGTGGGCTGTGGCAACTTGTCTCAACAGGCCTTGCTTCTGAGATGTCTCTTCCCACTGTGCAACAGGACACAAGCCCAGAAATGCTCCAAAAAGGCAGTGCCTGGAAAAATATCACAACAAAAATACTGCCTTGATAAGCTACAGATCCAGTACCTTGGTATCAACAGCTTCCCTCTTACCTGACACTGTGAATGTGTTTTGACACTTATTTCTTGGACACCCACCTCCATCACAGCCCAAGCCAGTGCCACAACCACTTTCCTGCTTACTGTCATGCCTGGGTAAAAAGGTACTTTCCAACAGCCATAAAGCTATTCTCTAGTCACCTCCATCACCTCCTGGCTGTGATCTCTTTCCTGGTGCTCCTCCCAGCTGGCTGTATTTCTCTGTTGTTTCTTGTGCATTTTAAGCTCCCTGGGACAACCATCTTTTTGTTCTCTGTCCATACAGTTCCCAGCACTGCAAGGTACCAAACCACGAGGAAAGCGCTTGACATTACCATATGTCAAATTAGGGGCATTTGGAAAGTCAGATTGCCAATGCAATACAAACCAATCTAATGCATAATAAATTTTGAAGCATTGTTTACTCTTCTGCCATATCCTGTTTTCTCTGCCCACCTGTTTCATCATTGCTTTCAGTTCAAGGAAGAGTAAAGTTCCTTGCACACTTATTCTCCCTCTCTGGAGAGCTCTCCTAAACATATCAAAGGAAAATATTTCAACACTTCTAAATTTCGCTCTTGAAGCTTTCCCCATCTCCAAGTGACTACTTTGCTCCCCCCGGAGGCAACCTGCAACATAACAGGACCACAACAGAGACCCAGGAAAAGCACCAAACTTTGGAAACTGGAAACAAGCACACATAAAAGTACACCTACATAAACACACAGGACTTTTGGATGCAGGTTAGGTGTATTCCAGGATGGCCACAAGAAATTTGGATCAGAGCTAGTATCATTCCTCTGCATGGGTTACAGGAGTTTCTGGCAGTGCTGAGGTCTATGTGAGGTCTATACACAACCACCTCCCAACGTGGAAGGCAGGAATCACACCCCCATCCCCTACAAGCTGTCACCTATTCCTGCCCAGATGTCATTACAAGTTATGTACGTTACAGCAAGACAAGGCCTTGTGCTGTCAGGGCATTAACTTAAACACCAAACTAGTACCTCTTACACTTACCTAACACATCTTCTGAAAACACTTTACAAGTATTGGGGGGATGCTCAACGCAAGGAAGGGAAAAGAAAACAAAACAGAGCCTGTGCTATTTCTATCAAGATAACTATCCTGATAAAAACACAGAGATGCAGAACACTGTTACAAATAGCCTTGATAGAGATGAAGCTCCAAATGGCATGAGGACCAGTTCTCTTAATGACATCACACAGATGTAAAGTAGCAGGGATGTGTCCACGTGGCCTGCAACCACAGAAAAACCAGCAAACTAGTTCTCCATCAAGAGCAGATTGCCAGCCCTGAATCTTTTGGAAACAGAGATCTCCTGTCTCCAACATTAACATGGCAGCTTCTTCTGCTGAAAATAAACTCAAAACAGAAAACAGACAGGATGTGGCAAAAGTGAAAGCAGAAAACTTCATTCTTGGCTTGCATAAAGGCATGGAAAATGTTACCACTGAGGAGGAGCTATTTCTACATAAAGATAAACAAACATAAATATGAAAACCTCACTTCTGACGAAACAGAAGTGGTGTAAGAGGAGGGGAAAAAAGGTTCAGGCGTGGTCCTTCAGTTCCATGGGGTACATCTGAATATTCAACCACAACCTAGTAAAGGAGGAGATGTTTGCCTGCTCTGAGCAAGACCTACCCCAGTGCCAACAGGAAAAGAACCCCAAACAAAAGGACTCAGAAGCTGTTCTCTCCCATCTGCAAACACAATCTGTGTTTTTAAAATAGATCATCTCATCCAAGGCTGAAAGTATTTAATTTCTAAACTGCGGAGTGAGCAAAGAATGATACACAAAGCTATCCCATGAAAGAGTCTTAACAGCTAAGCCTCTTTCTGCTGTACAAGACACAAACCAAAAAAACACACACAAGCTGGCTGCAAGGCTCTCCTGGAGAGCCAAGAGACAAGACAATGTTCTTCCTTAAAACTTACTCCACATTTACATTGCTTTACATATCCACCATACTGAACTTTGTTAAAATTCCACAAAAGCATTTTCCATTCCCCTCAAATTCTTATTTCTTCAAGAGATTCTCCATTAAATTATCTTTATTCTGGATTCAAAAAGGCCAATACAGAAGTGCCATGCAGTAGATAAATCAGAGCCTGAATGTTCTGCATTTATTAGGACACAAGCAAGAGCTCTATACTAGTGAAAGCAGCAGCTTAATGTTTTTGACAATGTGCCCTAGACTTATAAGGATCACAGGACAAAATGGTTCAATATTTATTTTAGACCATTTTAATTATAACAATGCCTAGAACTGCCAACTGGGACCAGCTCTTTCTATTGTGCTAGGTATATATGATAAATAATTAATGTAAGGTGTTTTCAACACCCAAAGGGATGGCATCACCAGCTGAAATGGCAAAAGAGAGGAAAAGGAGTAGTAGATAGGACAAAATAGTCACCGGCAGAGCTGAAATCAGTGATACCAATCCAGGAAAAATCAAATGCTTTTACATTTATTACTTCTTAAATTGCTTTTGCTCTCTGGGGTGGCATCTATTTTACTTAGCTATGAGACACGAAAAGGTCCCAACAGTGCATTTTTAAGCTCTCCAGAAGCACTCCCACAACAATCAGAGTTAAGTATGTGACCTGGCATGCAATTTTAACTAGTACAACTCATTTACATTTTACTGCTCATGCTGGGCAATGCTTTCTTAAGTTCAAGTTGGTGAAAGTCACCCCACCAGACACACCTGACACACAGGCACACATGGGTAACTCTGAACACACATGAGCAATGCTGTGCTCAGTCACAAGACAGGCACTCACCAGACTCACAAACACACGCAGTGCTTGCATCTGCAGCTGCTGCACCCCATGTCAGCTTAACATGCTTGTCTGTCTGCACAAGTGCAAATCCAAATGCAGTTCTCCTCAGGGTTATTTCTTTAGAGTGAGCAGTCTGAAGAGATGCCCCAGTCACAATTTCACAGTTGTCGGTACAGTCAGTGGAACAAGGGGAGAGTGTCACTGGGACAGAAGACCAGTAGGGTCAGCAAGAGTGGAGCAGGGAGCCATTAGCTCAGAAACAGAAGGCAGAGGAGTCAGGCACCTAAGGCAGACCACGCCACATGGCAAGGTACACACCCATAAGCCATACTCAAGAGATGATCCGATGCCTACATACACATAAGACCGCACTGTACACACAAACAATTTAACCTTCAACAAGGTCACACCCCTATGTTCCTCATTTTAGGGAAACTAAAATCTGAGAATACCACAAAAATCTTCTGCGCTTGCAGCTCACACAGCCCCCACCCATTTTGCTAGCCTATAGTCATCCTAAGAGAAGCTTCCCCTCCCCATGTGCCCATTAAAAAAACTCAGAATCAACAACAAAACCCTTTTACCCTGAGCCATGCACTCTTCTTTCCAGAGTTTTGTTCTGCTCTATTAATTTCTGTTGTCTCACTGTATTTGCACAGCCCTCCTCCCCCCATCCTCCTCTTTTTTTTTTTTTTTTTTTTTTTTTTTTTTTTTTTTTTGTGGACTGACCCACATTGTGATAGGTCAATATCTAACATCCAGTCCCTTTTTTGGAAGGAGACAGGAAAAAGAGAGAAGGGGGAGGGAAAGGAGGAGAAGGGATGCTCCCCAACCTTCTCTGCTTTGAGAACAATTTCAAGTACACTTGGGCCATGCACTGCATCCCTTTCCCATACTCCCAACAGCCCAACTCCACACAAACCAGGCAAGCCCTCTGCTCCCAGGGGAGAAGCACAGAAAGAATGTCAAGATATTCTGCAACTGGCAGAGGGGAAAGAGGCAAGAAGAATAAAGGATGTGTTGTAAACAGTTGTGTCCCACATGACAGAGGATGTTTGTATTTCATTTTCCAAACTCTCAAGAACAAAGTCAAATCAGAACTTATTCCACCACCACCTGCATTCATTGTTTCCCACCACCAAGTGCCAAGACAGGGTAGAGAACAGTTTTAAAGTTACCACAACATATGCAGTTTCTTTAAGAAGAATCAGAACTCAAACTCTACAGCAACATGGAAAAGTATTGAACTTGTGGCAGTCACACACAAAGGAAGTTTTTCTAATACATTAGAGTATACTTTTCCACCCAGAAGGTGACATATAGAATCTATCAGATCAGATCCATACTTCAACTTAGCAAGTAAATGAGCTGAAAGAACCCAGACATCTTATCACAGGTCTAGGCAACTGTGCAGTGGTGCATATGAGGGCAATGGCATATCTGACTTCCCCAGCAATCATTCTCTGATGCACACATGTAGCAGTGATGAACACTGCAGGAGTAAAATCAGTGATTCTCAACAAAGCACACAAGGCCACACTGACTATAAAGCCATTTTGTTATTGCTGCAGTAACAACTGATTGGCTTGTTTTTGTTTGTAATTTGTTGCTCTTTTTTTTTTTTATTTTATTTTTTTCTCTAAACCTCTGGACATAGGATACAAACATCCTTCCTAATTCCCCAAAATAATGAACTTCTAAATTCATTGCTACTATCTAATGTTAGCCCCTCCACACTTCTTTCCTGCCCTGCTACTTCATCAAGAAAAATAAAAATACTACAGAGGCAAAGTTCTGCAAGCTGAATTAGGACCTTTGTATTCCTGGACTCGTGGGAGTCTCTTTATACCAAAAGCCATCAGCAGCAATGCATCTTCGCTATACAGAAAAAAATCACACCAAGCATAAACCTGAGAGGGTGCATGCTTAAAAAAAGGACAAAGCTTCAACTCAATGTTTCCAGATACTCTGATACTAAATTATGCAATTGCATGAAGTTACTTGAAAGGGACTTTGTATGAATGGCTTTAGGCTTAAGACTCACGTAAAATCAGTGCCATCACAAAGTCATTGGGAGGAGCAAAAGGAAGTCTGTAAAACAGGAGAGTTTGGAGGAGGAGACAAGCCACTCCTAGCTGACAGGACAAATAGCTGCAAATAACTTCACCCACCACTAACCAGTCTTTCACAGCAAAACATCCAAGGAAGAGACAAGATATGATGAGCCATGAAGAGAAATTCACTCACTTCTAACCTGCCTCTTGAGGTGACTGACTTGTCTATGTTAATTTCAAGTAACCTGGACAGAGACACAGCTACATTACTGCTGCTGAGGACGTATCTGTGTTGGAGATGACCAGGCAGCTGCAGGCTCCCAAGCAATCAGCTCAGCAGCCTCCAACAGCATCCATGTCATGTTCTGCAGCCTGAGGAGGGGACACTGGGCTGGCAAGGTCAGCTTTTAAGGTATTATTTCATCTCATCTCATCTCCTTGAAGCCTCACTGCTGCACTACGTAATATGCTGCAGTCATTTTCTTTGCTGAATCAGAGGGATTTTTTTTTTTACTAGCGAGTTAATCGGGGGCCTCATGTACAAAATACCCAGGCAGAGATGGACTTTGGGGCTAGACACAAAAAATGTGAGGCTGCGACACCAACTCTCTATGCTCTTGGTCACTCTTCATATTACACAACATCTTCAAATACCTGATCCTCTCAGTATCATCAGACTCCCAGGCACTGTGACTGTAAGATAATAATAGCAACATTCCCATCCTTTCAATACAGAGACAGACTTGAGGGTGGGGAGACAAATATCCAGGTACTGTATGGGTTAATACTGCAGGTAGAATGTCAGTTATTTCCCTTTCCAGGTTCCTGTGAATTATGCCCCTCAGGGGCTATAAAGACCTGGTCAAACCCAGATACAGCACAGTTCCTGAGCAGCTTGCCTATACACTGTATTTTACCCGGACACAGCTTGCTCTGTTGCCTCCTCAGACATGTTACTTACACCATCAGAAACAAAAAACCCCATGGAGGTCGACCTGATTTTTAAAGAGAGAGAACCTGGCTATGAGCAAGTACTCCAGCCCCCACCTCTTCTTAGAAGAGAGAGACTCTGCGGTGAGACTCCTGGAGGGTGATTGCAACTCACGGCTTTATCTGGCAGAATTTCACTTCCAAAACTTTCCTGAGGAATTGCTGCTCTGAAAACAAGTCCAGTTACTCTCCCCAAAAATGGTCCATACAGGGAAAAAAATTAAAAAGTAAAAAAAAAAAAAAAAAAACCACCCAGAAAAAAATGGGGGAGAGGAAAAAGAAGAAAAAAAAATACCCCAAATCCCTTACTACAAGGGTGTTTTCAGTTCAAGCACTGTAATATTTTACAGTTGTTTTAGCTTAGTGTTTCGATCCATCTTATCACAGTGTCAAACTGCTTTCAGAGTCCCAAGCATTCTGGTGGGGTGTGATGTCTTGACAGGAAACCGCTCTTCCACCACAAGAAAGCAAACCCCAGTGAGTCTGGGAAGAAGCAAGAACAGCACACAACAGACACAGCACTCCAAGCGAACAGCTGGGCAAGCCAGCACACAAAATTCCAACCCAGTGCTATTCTCTACAGCACCTCAAATTTCCAGAGCCTTGACAAGCACAATCAATCACAAATTCTGAAGCAGAGAGGAGCTTCTGCCCCCAGCCAGGGCTGTTCAATAACACCCAGCTGCTTTGTTACACAGGCAGCCAGCAGCAGGTGTGTGCTAGAAAACTCGACTGTACAAAGGTTAAATGCAATTTCTCTCTAAGGCTGTGCTATCCTCTTCATATTGTAGACAGACCAACCTGTACATTCACTGCTGCTTTCCTTGGTTTCCTCAATTTTAGGCTGGAAACACTGAGAAAATGAGTCATAGCAATGGCACTTCAAAATCAGCAAGTCTGACTTGAAACTCCGTGTTTTACTTCAAACTTATTCAATACAACATTGGGCTCTTGAAGCAGCTAGAACCTAAACAACAAACATCTCCTGAGGAATTCACTGCTACCAGACACTGCTGCAAGAGTGCAAAGATAATCCTTAGAGCTGCTGGAAAATGAAACAGGCACTTCTGCTAGAAGGAACAGGTAACAATTTATCTCCCTCAATGTAAACACAAGCCAATTAAAAACGAAACCAAAACAGGAAGGGAGAAGGAATGAATGGTAAGTTCCTCACATGGAAATTAAAAGGTTGTCATCTTACACCAAAACATGATTATTAGATGTTTTAGTTAATGCAGCATTAGAACTGGGTAGAAAAAGGGACTACCCTTTTTGAGGGGGAAGGAGGCGTTTTAAAAGTTATTTTGTGCTAGGAAACAAACCCACCCACCCACCCTTCCTTTATCCATGAGAAGAAAAGAACCCTAATCCCACAACTGCAAAAGCTCACCTCCCAGCCTGCTACCAGCAAACAGGCAAAGAAGCTGACAGAGAACAAGGCAGATTTCTAGTTGGATTCTGTCAAATGGTTAGAGACCAGACAGCTCAGAATGTTTTTGTTATGCCAAACCAGCCAGTCACACTGAATTTCACTTTCTGACCAGTTTATCTAATAACCTTCCCCTTTTGACTGCCACGTGTCCTAAGAAGACAGACAAATGAAGTCCAAAAGGTGCCCAGTGGTTGGGAGTGGTTGGCTCATCCCCTTGCTCCACGTCTCCAAAACACAACCTGTTCAGTGCTCTGAACTGATTGTAGAGACCTGAGCAGATCACAAAGAAAAACATCTGCCCGCACCACCAAGCTGGTCAGAAACGCTGACTTCACTAGTAAAGCTTCCCAATCATTTTGCAGCAAGACCAAATCACTCCTGCTCCAGGTGCACAGGCACCCACCTGCTGCTTCCATGCCACCTAGGGTTTCCAGCACTACTGTAACAATGACGGTATTAAGGACCTAAAAACCTAGACCAGAGCAGCTTTGAAGTCCATTTTCTTGGGGACAATGGTGAAAAGAAAGCCTGAAGAAGGCCTTTCTGAGATACCTCCACCATAAGAAAAGCTCTGGCAAAACCTCTATTGTTTACCAACATCCTAAAAGGCATGAGAGTTTTTTGGGTTTTTTTTCGCCAACAGTATCACACAAATACAAATCTTTAGTATTAGAAACCTGACTAACACGAACATTTCTAGAGAAATCTGTGTTCCCTTTTAGAGAGGCTGCTAAGCTCTTAGACCAAAGGGTAACGTCTAGCAACACAAGTTCAAAGGCACAGTTAACTGCTGTATTAAAAGAGCCTAGTCTTTGTTAGTGGGATGTATGCTCTATTACATTTTCATTGATTGTTTTCTTTTTTCTGCAGGATAGGAATGCCATTTCTATTCACCCTATTAGCCTTTGCTCTATTATTGATCAATGTCTTCTATTTTTATCTTTAACAGAGGTAAACAGTCTTCTCTCTGGAGAAACCTGTCTTTATGTCTTCAATAATTACTCCTGTTCAAGCTCCTTACATGGCAAAAACAATTTCAAACTTCTGTAAGCAGGAGCCATCTTCACTATTTCCCACTCCTCCTCCTCCGCCCACTCTTGACAGCTTCAGAGTGTTCCAGGCAGCTTTCATAGGGCTGTCCCCGAAATCACTCTAGTCCCTTTCCACAATTCATCAGAACTCAGTCACGCACACATTCTTCCAAAGCCCTCCTTCTACTATACGCTGCAGCTGCCCAGGCTGAATTTAGCCCTTACAGAGCAATTGAGATTTCGAGACACCACGACCATCTGAACAAGACCCACCACAACTCACCTACAGCGCAAGAGAACGCAGGCACAGTAACAGCCTCCTTGCACACCTACTACACCAGCACATGCACGAGGCGTCTGTCAGTCCATCCAGTCCGAACCAAAGGAAACGCAGCAAACACAAACCTGGTGCCCACCACGTTACTGCAGTCCACTGAGCCCCCAGCCCACCCAGGAGCAGACACACCCGTGCAGACGGTGACACCCACCCAACGGCACCAAAGAGCGTGACAGCACTGGGGAACGAGGGGGCTGTGCTGGTGCGTGTGCATGCACAGGGAGAGCGGAACAGCTGCAGCAAGGACAGGTTTCGGGGAAGGAGAGGAAGGAATTGGGTGGGCTGCACCGGGGGTGGGGGCTGCACGGGGAGGCTGTGGGTAGACACGGGGGTGGGCGGTGTGTGCGTTGGTATGGAGGCCATGCGGGAGGAATGTGCGCGGAGGGGGAATGGCGGGGGCAGCCCTGAGGAGAAGGGGGCGCACACCGCGGGGGGAAACGGGGCGGAGGGCTGAGCGGGGACGGGGGGAGTGGCGCGGGTCACGCCGGGGAACGGGAGGAGGAATGGCGGGGGAGCGGGAATAGCGACCACACCGGGCCGACGCGGGGCGCAAGGTGAGTTCGTGGGCGCCTCAACGAGCCACCCCCGCGCCAGCGCGGCCCCTCCGGCCCGGCCCGCGCGCCCGTAGCCGCCCCCGCCACGTCTTACCATGCGGCGGGCGGGCGCGGCCCAGCCCGGTGGGGCGAGGAGGGGTCGGGTCGGGCCCTGCCCGCTGCCCCGCGGGCGGCGCCGGCACCGGCGCGGGGGCGCGGAGGCCTCAGGAGCCCATGGCGACGCCGGGCCCGGCCCGGCCCAGCCCTCCCTCCGCGCCTGCGCACGGCACCGCGCGCCCCGCCCACTGCCCGCGAGGGGGGGAAACAGGGTGACGTCACCGCTCCTCTCTTAAAGGGGCAGCGCCGCCGGGACGGGTGACGCGGCGGCTGTCCGCAGCGCCGGGCGGAGGCACGCGCTTACCGGAGCCGGGCACACGGGCGGCCCCGCAGCTCTGCTCGCCCGCCCGCCCGGCTAAAGGCAGTGCTGGCCTCAGGAAGAGCCTCCCCCAGGCAGATTTCCCCCAAACCCCGAGTGAAACAAACACACGGAGAGGTGTTGGAAAGCAAAGCCGTGCCTCTACTCAAGTCTGAACAAGGCACTCTAAAAATAAAAAAAAAAAAACCACAAAAGCCGAACGAAGAAAGCAAACGCACCACAGCCTAGAACGTTTAATAGGACTGTTAGCAAAAGGAGGCTACATCCTACCCGCCATAGGGTTGATGATTTTCTCCTTTTCTCCGGCTGCACTAGAAGTCCCCTTGCCCATCTTGAATCAATCTGGAGCTGCTACCGCACATGCCCCAAAATGGCAGCGTACTCCCGTTGTGTCCCAGGCCAGAGCTCCTGCCCCAAAGACCCCCATAGCCCCTGGACCCTGCCAGATCACAGCTCTGCTGCCTCCACCGCGCCGCAGAGATGGCGGTGTTGTCTTATACGCAGGAAACGTTCCCCTTTCTCACAGAAAACAGGATTTACAACAGAAAAAGTCCAGTTTCATTCTGATCCAGCAAAAGCACACTCGAAATGGAGGCAGGGCAAACGCAGGATAGCGGTAACTGCAGAATACCCCACAGCGCTGGATAGTTCCCATACCCCTTCTTCTTGCCATCCCTTCTACACTCATCCCTGGAGCTGGAAGACCCATGCAGCAGGGAAACAAAGGAACAGCTCTTCCTGGGCAGCTGGCAGAGAATAGGCTCGGAAAGAATTTGCTAAGTCACCAAGATCCACCATTTACTCTCAGTAGGTGTTTCTGAAAATAAGTTTCAAGGGTTTGACAGAGCCTGGAAGAAATAGGCCTCTCATCAGGATAATGCAGGGATGTGTAACTACAGGAGCAGCAATTTAGAAATAAATCAGTATTAAAATGTAGTATTTTACTGCCAGACTGGCCAGACAACCAAAGGAGGAGAAACCCAAACAAAGCACACCACCGCACACACTAAAGCAGCAGGTGCCACGTCACTGAGTTCGGTCTGTTTGCATCAGGCACTGTGCTGTTGTCAAGTGCTCCGTGCCCCTCTCCTTCAGGACTTAAGTTTGAAGAAACAAAAACCACAAAATCCAGGGTCCACCTCTGTTGAAGTCAGCGCGCACCCAAAGCCAAGGGCGTGGAAAGGCCCATCCCTCTCTCCTCCTCAAGGCCAGACACATGGGACGCCAGAGGCTCAGATCCAGGAACCAAGAGATCCTGAATCAGATTTCACATAACTCTCGCCTGTTCCAAGGCTGCAACTGCAGAGATCAGCTCAGGTTTATTTTTAGGCGCTCCAGTCCTGTGCCCTTTTTTCCAGTAATTCTGATCAAACTTGTTCCTGGAATTCAGAGACAGGTTCAGCTGCAAGACCATGCCTCCTGTGTGTAAGATGTGACTCCCAGCAAAGATGCCAGGGCCATTAAAAGAAGAAATGACAGATGCTGGCGTCACTTTATCATTTTCTACTTTATTACTTCAAATTAACAACCACGATAAAGCTCAAAAAAGTCCAATATTTACACAGGAAAAAAGTACAAAATCCCCCCCAAAGTTCTTCAGGTTTTTTTTTTGTTTTTTTAAATTACAAAGTAATAAAAAGTTTTGCTCTTTAATTAAAAAAAAGAGAGAGACAGTAAGAGGGGTAAATAAATTAGGAAAAAAACAGGGAGGAAAAATAAAGTGTTAAATAGAAAGGGTAAAAACAAACAAAACAAAGACTAACCCCACCCTCCCCGCCCTGCCAACAACCCATCGGCTCCACACTACAGTGACAGTGTGTCTGCTACAGGCCATAGGTCGCAGTGGTGATCATTGTGTTTCAAAGCCCCAAGTGCCACAAAGCAGCTTGAGTATTCCTAAATTATATTTAAAAACAACTAAAGTGGGGGGGAAAAGGGGGGGGAGACGGGTGGGAGAGGGCAGGAGGGGATTGTGCATGTATTGGTGGATCTTACTTGGGCTTGCATGAGGAGAGAGCAAGAACCATCGCTCTGAAAGAGCTCCAAACTCCAGTTTCTGTGCGCCCCTCTCTTCTCCTCAAGTCCCACACTCTCTCCGTAGGAATTAAAACAAGTTTTAATTAAAAAATAAAAATAGAAAAACACGCACAGCCAGACAAAAAAAAAAAAAAAGGACCCCACTGCAGGGATGAGAAGTATATTTCTCCCTGTATTTCAGCCCCAACAATCCCATCCTCCATGGGACCGGGTGCCTCTCCAAAGAGATCCCTCAGTGTGTGAGGACCAGTTGGATCAGGGAAGGCTGGCACTTCTCCCAACAGCCAAAAAAGAAACCGCAGAGAAGCCACCCAAGGAAAGGAAGCCCGAGTCAATGATTAGGCTGTTGCCACAATTCCCCTCACAGCTTAAAATGTGTCTAATGCTTGAGAAAATAAATTCTGTTATAATAATAAAAATCAGACTTCTACCATCAAGTGTGGCTGGAATCTGATTCCCTCCTGGCCCGCAAGGCTCCTGAAAAGAACAAAACAAAAAATACCAAAAAAATACCTCACCCACCACCAATCCCTGCCCTCAGAAAAAAAGGAGAGCAAAGTTTAAATTTATATGGCTTGAAACCATACGATTTGAAAACAATATTAAAAAGAAAAATTAAAGCAGGAGAGGATGGCCAAGAAGAAGAAAAAAAACCAAAACCAGAGAAATCAAAACCAGGAGCAGAGAGTCAGGAGAGGGAACTGAGGGTAGCCAGTGGGGGCAGCGATAGGGGCTGGGGAGCAGCGCAGGTGTTCCCACACGGCTCCCACGTCGTCGACAGTTCCTCGGAGGCGCTCACACCAGGGACAGGCGGTCCTCTGGAAACGGCTCACACCAGCGTGGGGGCACAGCTCGACTCCTCATCGTTGGCAAAAAGAAATTCTGTTGGGTTTTTTTGTTTGGTTTTTTTTTGTCTTTTTTTTTAAGGTTTTTGTTTGTTTTTTGGGTTTTTTGTTTTTTAAAAGAAAAATACAGTGAAGACACTAAAAAGAGAATTCAAAAGAGAGAAAAAGGCAAGAGATGTTAGGAGTAAAGGCTCTTCCCAGCACTTCCATTGCCAGTTGGAGTGTAACAAATCAAATCAGCCCTTTCTTCTACACTCCTGCCTCCCCTCAGAGTTACCTTGCCCAGCTACTGTCATTTCCTCTACAAGAGGCACTCAGTAGCTGTACAAGGTCTTGCGCACTTGATTACCTGCTCAGCACCCTCCACCCCAACACTGTCACACTGCCAGAAAAACATTCATGAGGAACTAAGGAAATGGCTCCCCAGCCCAGCACCTGGTCCACCCTTCCTATCCTCCTGGAGAACTGGAAGCTACCTTTGCACCTAAGACAATCTGTTCCTCAAAGTTTTGGCAGCCAACCTTATTCTTCCCTCTGAGGCCAAAAGACATCTCAAAGTAAGGTGAAAGGAAAGGAAATATACCAATCCCCCACAACAACAAAGTCTTAACTTAAGGCGCTTTTTTCCCCAGCAATTCCCTCCTCAGGGGTTCCCAGGCATGAGTACAGGCTCACCTAAGCAAACACTGGTCCAGTGGCAATTGCTCCTCACTTCCCAAGGTGATCAAATGGCACACTTGTCTACAAAAGAAAGAGTTGCTAAGGGCTGGAGAGGAAAATAAAAAGCAAAAACGGCACCAAAACAGAGAGATTGCATGTTTCTCTCAAGACACCCTCCCTCCCAAGAGTTTACTGCTTTGCTTCTCCAAACCACTGTGGTCTGGAAGACAGTAAGATGATGGCTTATTCCAAGCAAGGCAGAGAGCTAAAATAGCAGTACTCAGCATGGCCTCCAGAAATACATAACAGAAGAGCAAGGGTGTAACTTGGTACCACTCCCCTCACCACACCAGAAGCTCTTCCAGCTCATATCAGCTCCAGCAAATCAGGCAAAAACTGCTCTGGGGCCTGCAGACCTTCTGGGACATCCAGGCCAAGGCCAGGAACACTGCAGCAGGAACTCACCTGTGATGCTGAAATCCGTGACACTTCTTGCCGCCCTGTGAGGTCAGACGAGGAGACGTTGGCAGGAGCTCCTCGGTGTAACCTCATGCTGACCTTCCGCTCCCGGTCCACTCTTGAGATTGCTCTGGGGGACGTGTTGCCTGTTGGGGCAGAGAAATGTCGAGACAAGAATATCAGTCAATAGCTTTGGTTTCCAGCCAACAACAGGGGTGGCACCCTCCCCCAGCTCTCCCACCCCCCTCACCGGACTGCTGGATTCGGGAGGTGGGGGTGGAGGCCATGGGCTCGGTGACATTGCGAAGACGGTTGGCAGTGGCTCCGGCAGGTGGGCCAGGGGGCAGCGCTCGCGTGGCTGACCCTCGGAGTTGCCCCATCCTCTCCTCCCTCTCGTGCTCTCGCCGCTCCCGATCCATATCCTCAGGGTTCCGGGCTGCTCCCTGAGTAGAGAAACCCCCACGCCACACACGGCTGTCAGGCAGGAGAGACAGCAGCAGTCCCAGACAGAAAACACATGGTGCTCCATCATGCCAAGGAAGTGGAGCTCCACCCCCAAAACTCCCCCCACCATCTTCCACCACACCAAGAAAGGACCTCATTCTACTCCAAAACAAAACAGATAAGAAAGCATATGAACTACAGCTGTTATTGCAACCTACATCTGTGCTCCAGCTCCAAATACAATTCTCTCCTGAAAAATTATCTCTACCTCCCTCTAGCTACAGATCTACTGACACAAGTGCTCCATCAGACACACTAATACAACAGTAACTATACCCCCAGTTAGTTATACACCAAACAACTCTGCCTCTTTTTCACTCTGCCTGGTCCCTTTGCTCAGGCTGTTCACCAGGCCTAAGCACAGACAGCAGGCAGATTCCAACCTTCCTCCCCCATCTCCATGATATAAACCAACCCCGGTCCAGCCCTTTTGCCAAACACACTCACAAATTTAAGCATGTTCCAGTCAAAGACGTAGTCATAGGAGAAGCCTTGGCGGTGGAAGAGGTTGCGGAAGAGTTGCCGCAGGTACGAGTAGTCAGGTTTATCATCAAACCTCAGTGAACGGCAGAAGTTGAGGTATGTCGAGAACTCAGCTGGAGAGAGCAGAGAACAGCTGATGGCTGTGGTTTGCCATCCAACCTCCCTGCTCCCACCAAGGAGCCGCTGCAGCCTTTCGACAGCGGCTTGCTGGACCAGGACAGCACAAACACGGAGCCGTGTAACATGGACTGAGCCTGCTGGTGGCAGTGCTTTGGCCACCAAAAGGACCCCATCTCTCTTTTTACCAGAGAAAATATTATGCATCTCTTTCTGTCGGCTTCTCCAAGCAAGACCTAGCAAGTCACAGTGCCTGTTGAAGGACAGTAGGAATGCAGGCCTAAAGAAGAGCTGGAGACGAGTTTTGGGAAGTTCAACTCAGAACAGAAGTCCTCCTAGCTCACCAGCCTGTTGTACACAGTGGTCAGAAGTAGATGAGAGTGGGGCAGACACATCTGACACTTCCACCGACATTAGCCCAGCACCTACTTTCAGCTCCATGAACTTCCTGATGTGGATGTAGTTCCTAACTATTTAGTAATCCTCACGATCTCTCTTCCACATACTTGTGCCATCTCTCCTCCAACTCCTGTAAGATTTAAGTATCCACAACATCTTCTGGGAAGGAGTTCCACAGGTCTCCACACTGTCACTGTGTGAAGAACCAGATCCTTTTGTTTTGAAGCTGGCAGAAACCAGCATTGTTTCTCTTCCAATACAAAAACTGGGGCCACCAAATAATCAGCTCCCATCCAAATTTCTGTAGGCATAGGCAGAGAGTAGACTTCTACCATCTCTCTATCAACCTCTTTTTCCAGCAAACTCATTACTTGGGCAGAAATCAACTCACCTCTGGTCACGCTTTTGGCCCTTTCCTCAGTTATACCATATCCTTTGTGAAATAGTGGAATGGACCAGACCTACACAGTGCATGCAAGGTGCAAGTGGGCCACGGGTTTATGCATGCTGTTTGGGCTTCTTTCCTAGTAATTCCAACGCTCCCTTTCCTCAGCAGCCACTGAGAACAAAGTTGATGTTCTCACAGAACCATCAATTGTAATTGCAACAGTTCATTGGTGAGTGGCACTGGTCAGCCAGAGCCTACTACTGTGCACGTGACTTGAGGAGCAAGACTTCTCTCTGTTCTCACATACATTACTCCATGTTTACCTACAAAGAACTACATTTGCCACTTTAATGCCTGGTTATTCCTGAGACTCCTCATTAAACAGTAAAATTTCAGCACCATCAGCATACCCTCTCAGCTCAATGCCCACCCCCCTTTAAAATGCTCACCAGGTCCTAAAGATCCCTCCTCTCAGCACTCTCACGCCCTTACTATCGAAGGTTTGACTGTCCACAAAAACACATTTCCCACTTCTGAACCTGAACTGTACCGCGACCGCTCTGTTATCCTTTTTATCACCGGTGTCAGCAGCACATGCTGGTCTGGGGTATTGGGCACTGCCCTTTAGGATTCAGAATTCCAGGGGCTTTCAGCAGGTGAACAAGCCAAGCAGCAGACAAGATAGCCATCAAGATGAGAGCACTTACAAGGGTACCCTTTGCAGAGCACCTCGATGGGCGTTGACATCTTTTTCTCGCTGATCCTCTCGTACTTTTGGCGCTTGGTGGCAGCCTTGAGGCCCTGCCAGGGCAGCGAGCCCAGGTTGAAATACATGAGCACATAACCCAGGCTCTCCAGGTCATCACGGCGACTTTGTTCTGTGAGAAGTTACAAAGGGGCAAGGAGTGAGCAGCAAACAAAACTGCTTTGGCAATCACATAGCTTTAGAAGTGAACACTGAACGCAACAACCCTTTCTCTTTTCTGGTAGATTTCTACAGATAGTCAAACTTGTAGAAGACATTCCATAGCAAATTCCTGTGATGATGGTCATAGTAGAAGAGTTAAGGTGGTCCTCTCCCCATACAGCCCAACCCACTTCATAACTAATGACTCTGACTACCTCCTCACTTGGACAAGCCTTAATTCACACAAGAATTTCACAGGGCAAGAACTGCTGCAGCAACCCTGCCTACTTTGCTCTTCCCAGTCCCAGAGGAAGGGCACCTACACTTCCCCACCCAGAATGATTCTTCAGTCCAGGGATTAGTCATGACAGAGGTAGTCACAGATAGACAAAGCTAACAGAAGTAAGTCCAACACAGCCCTTTCAAATACATCTTCTAATTTAAACTGCTGATAGTCTTTAAGCAGGGCAGAAACAAGGAACTAGGGACCCCTTCCTGTAGTAAACAACTTTGTTGATAGTAGAAGCCTAACATGTAATGTGTGAAGATGTCTTTCCAGCTTGGTGACATTTTTCAAGCTGTGGAGGAAAGGGGCATACTTTGAAGAAAAAATTCCCCTCCAAATGGGGAATGACTATATAACTGGCATCACTACCAACTCTACTCAGACCAGGGGCTGCCCTTAAGATGCCATTGGAAGGACCCATCTTTAGATGCTTACTTATGAAACAAAAGAAACTGGCTCACAAAAAAAACCCAACATTTCACATTGTTCTCTGGAACAGCCAAGCCATTTTAAAGTTTCAAGCTAGCTCAAGAAGGATTTGATGCAGAATCTCAACAACAGCAAATATTGCCTGGTTAACTCCTCCCAACTCCTCCGACATTGCTTGCAAATTCATCTATAAATCTTGCCAAGATTGTCTTGTTCTTGTTTCCCTCCCAAATAAAATAAACACTTTGGAGAAAGTACTTTACATCTCCAGAAGAACAACTGACACAGAAAAGAGGCAGGCAAAATATGGCTTAAGGGAGAGCACAGGGATAGAGGAAAGACTAAAGAGCTTCATCTATTAGGTTAATTTACTACAGCACATTTTGCTGGATTCAGTGTCACATCCTGGAAGATGTTGCAGATTATATACTAGTCTGTGAGCTGTCAGTATCAGATACATGCTACCACCTGCCCCATTCAAAGGCCAGTAGATCACTACAGCTATCCCTTTTTCTGTTAGCTGAGCTGAATCATGACAAAAGAGTAGCTGTAGCAGGTCACAAATACACATATCCTCATGTAACAACACAAGCTGTGGGTTACAAGGCTCCTTCTTCCTTGTGAATGTCTCTCACAACCTCCTAGTTGTTTTGAAAACTGAGAGCCTGGCAAGTTAAAACTGTTGAGGGGGAAAGAAAAGTACTGTGGTTGCAGAAGAAAAGGAGGGTCTCATCACTTCATAACTGATAGGAGAGATCATTTGGGTCAAAGCACGTGAAACACCACAAAAATGCCACATTCCAAGATGGTGGAGGAGAAAGCAACCCTGCAGATTCCTGAAGTGTCTTACTTTGAGCATGCAGAAATTACAGCATTTTTTGACCTCACTAACTTACTATCTCAAGTTGCCCACTTTAAAGGGGCTAATACTTCCTAATCTTATCAGGCTACTGCCAAAGATAATTACATGACTGTCTGGGAGATACTTAGATGCTATGACAGGAGCAGAGAAAAGAAACCCAGTTTTGCATTTAGCCTAAGGTTGGGATATGTGTACTCTCAGAGGGCTGCGATTACTCACCATACATATCAAATAAACAAAACTAAACAATATTGGCTAATGACCTACATCCTTAGACAGGAGGCATGTGGAAATGGAGTCAGAACACACATCCAGGGCTTGAAAGCACAGGAGACAAGGATAACCTCAGTCCTGCAGTCTTGCCAGCCCTTGACTTATCCATGCTGTAGCTTTAACACCTCTAGCTGTGGCTTCCTGACTAGAGCGTGGTGGTTCCCCTCAGACGAGTAGGGAAAGGCAGGGCAGGAACCAGAGAAACCTACTGAACAAGCAAATCAGCCTTTCAGGAATAAATCAGGATGTCGCCTCCAAACTCCTGCTGGAACTCCAAACTGCTTAGGGCAGGCTGAATAACACACCTCCACTTGCGTGAAGCACAGCACTTTTGAGCACAGCCACCAGTGCCATCCAGAACAGGATACATTCTGCAAAGAGATGACTGGTCACAGTCCTACCACTTTAGGGAAGGCCAGAATTAGAGACTTGAGATTAGGGAACCTCAAGTCAGTGGGGGATGCTATGAGCCCTCACTGAAGGCAATGAGAGGGGTTAAAAACCAAATTGGGAAGCTAACTAGTATCCATTACGTGCATGCAAACACACCTTAACTGTGTCTTAACACAGCAATATGATCAAGGAAAAACAACTGCAAGCACAACACCTAATTATTAAAATGCCGAATGACAAGTGTTTGACAGCACTGCACTCCCGATGTTTAGCACCTCACTTACACGTGGGCATTGTAGCCCACTCAAACAACTTCAGTGAGACTCACACCTGTGATGAGCCTGAATTATCAACACGAGGGGTCACAGCTGTGCAGCTGCATCAAAACATTGTAGCAGTCTGTTGTGTGTAACCCTATGTACAAGATCCGAATTAAACCTTGGAGGAGGGTAAAGGACAACAGTTCCTACATCCCATTTATTTGTTTCATCTATAGTTATTATTACACATCTCCCAAAATTTAATTATTTTTTTGCAGGGTCAGGATACTAGATAACATTAAACAGCAAAGAGTTAGAAATAAAACTCTACCTCTACACACCAAGGAAACATTATTTAGTGTTACTACTTTCCACTTTTAGAAACGTGACAATCAGTGACTAACTCTCACAGCATCCCTGGGCCACAGGAAAAAAAAATCTCACTTTGGAGTTTGAAAAGAGAAAGAAAATTACAAGTGACGTGAATGCATCCGCTGAGCAAGTCAGTCCAGAAACAGGATTACAGTCATGACCTGTGATACCACACCATACTTCCTCTCTCCATTTTATCGCAACTCTCTTGCAATGGGGGGGTTTTTTTGAAAGCCTATTTTATGAAAAATGTCTTTTCCATAAGACACTCATCCTTTCCTCCCTCCTTCCCAAAAGCCCTTCCAATAGAAAACACAGGGTCACCTTCCCACACAACCCAGCATGTCCGCCCAAACCCAACCCACTCTCGAAGCAGTCTCCTGCCAGTTCCCTCCCACCCCCAGCGAGGTTCCCAGCCAGCCCACACCTTCACTCCCTTTCCAAAGCAGGGTCCTCAGAAGCCAAGTCAGGGGTGAGTGGCAGGACAGGACAAGACATGCTTGGGCAAAGACTGAAGACTGAGGACTGGTTGCCTTGGACACAAAGTTCATGACAAAATGTGTTTCTTTGCAGCCTAAACTGTTTCCTGGTCCCCCTGTCCAAAGAGTGTTTTCCTCCACTCTGATCCTACCGAAGTGATGCTGCTCCTATGCAGAACTCCCTAGAAATCAGCTGTCTTCCTTGGAGCCAGCCCAGCTGCAGGCAGGCTTAACCAAGCAATGTTTCCCTGATTACATAGTCAGATCTGATCTTGCACATGCTGGACTAGTTCCCCTTTCTCTCCCCACTGCATGGCAACAGCCTTTAAAAACACACAAGAATCTGGAACGGGTGACAGAGGGCAGGATGAGCAGGAGGACTTATGATCTGCACAGCCTACACCGATACCATCTACGATATTCATTTGGGAAGGCACTGCCCCCCACCCTCTCTGTCACCCAGACAGAGACCATCAGGCTTCTTCTAAGACTGTCTCATGGGCACCCCGGGCATCTATTTCAGACATTACAGGCTACAGTGCGTGCAAGGGACTCTCATCCCTAGAGCATGTGAAAATTGACTGGAATGCGTGAACCAAAGCCTGCACAGTCCAATGACTCCCCCAACGGCAAGTCTCCAGCTGTGGAACCCTCCCCGGTTTTGCCTCCTACTTTTTCCCCAGTCACCAGGAAAAGAATGTGTTTCCTCCAGACATCGGAATGCCCAACCCTTAGCTTGCAAATTCAAATAAAGGCATTTATTCATTTGCTATTCCTGTCACACAAATACCCCGGCACCTGGTTCCTTCCCTCTCCCTAGACCGCATTAACGTAACGTTAAGACAGAGAATTTAGTCTCTGAAAAGTCACAAAATTCAGAGTGCTGGTTCCCATGGCAATGCTGCTAACTCACAAATATCTCTGTCATATACCCTGTGGCAAGGTCTTGAGAAACAGGAACTCCAGCTGAAACCCAAACACCCCCACCCCCTTTCCTCCAGGCGAGTCATGTAACCTTTATGCCGTTCAGGGCAACTATCGGCAACGTGGAGATAATACACCAAGACCTGTTGCGCAGAGTAACTCACACCCAGCCTCTCCCAAATCAAAGGGCATGGAGACAGAGGCGGCTGTACTCAGACCGATGGCATATGCAATTTGCCCTTGGATTACTGTTTAGACCTTGTTTGTTCATCCTGACACACAAGCCAAGCACCAGTAGTAAAGGGCTAAGTTGGGGTGGAATGAATAATGAAGTCGTTCAAAAGCCACAAGCAGACATTTAGCCTCTCGTGATGGGTTCGGGCAGAGCAGGCACACACAAAAGAATCGACAGACATAGTAGTGAGAATTATTTTGTGCATGTCTCCTTGTGGCAGTTACCATGGCTGTGGAAATCTTGACTGAGAATTCAATGGAGAGTCAGTTATATATATGCAGGTCAAGCCAAAATACAGAAGGCCAACTCAGAAAGCTCTAAGAGAACTATTTTTATAACATGGAAGAGGTCAGGAGATTACAGCCCACTCTCAACACACAACACTCCCCATTTTGATATAAATAAAGCATTCTCCATCTAAAGTTATATAGTATTAAGCAAGGAAGACAGTGGGAAAAACTGCTTTATTTTCTGCAGGGCAAGTATTGACTTCAGATATCTGAGTAATATCTGCAAGAGGGGAGAATGCAGGAAGAATGAGGACATGAAATCCTGTGGAAGCTGTTAGTTTGAAAGGTTTGAGTGCCTTGCTCTGATTTTCAAATTCCCAGGTTAGGTTATACACTTGAGAAGAAGGGCCTCCCAGAGATATAAACAATCTGCAAGCACAGCAGATACTTCCCTGGGTCCAAAAGGCAAGACAGCTTCTGTGTTTCTGCTCTTTAAGAGCTGCCAGTCAATAGCAGAACCAAGTCAGCCTGCTCCAAATGGACCCTACAGTAACTAAGGAAGCCGCACACTGTGAACAAAGTTTAGCTTAAATTTAGCAGAGAAAGGAGGACAAATGCTGGAAAGAAGTTTTTGGGCAGAAAACAGAAGATAAAAACTGCAAGAGGTTTTCAAATATTTTCCTCACAGCCACCGGGGGCTGACCCCCAGGACAAGAGTTTGGGTGACTTCAGGAGGTTTAAGCATGGTGGCTACTAAGCGGCACAAGGCTTTTACAAAACCTGGGATGATGGTTTTGGGATGATGGTTTACAAAATCTGGGATGATGGTTTTTACACCAGTGTAAGACCCGGCTGAACACCCAGCATTCTTTTCCAGCCTAGTTTCATCCCTTCAATACTAACCACACACATTAAGGACAGAACCCTACTTCCCTGAAGTTGCCTCACTGGATTTGTGTAGCTCACAGACATGTGTGTATTTTGAAGGCCTGTGACAGCCAATCCTCAATCACAGAACAGGGGTGCCCAGGCAGCAAGAAGCCTCCCCTCATTTCAGCTTCTTGTGTATTTCCAGCACATCTCCATCCTCAGTGGTAGGTAACACCATATTGCAGTGGGCCTCTATCTTCCAGCTCTGACAGCTACAGAACAATCACTGAGGAAGGCACTCAAGAGTCAAAAAGACAGGTTTCAACTGCACATATTCCTAAAGGCTCAGTGCTTGTGGATGTCTCCTTTACACATCTAATCAGCCTGAAAAAATTGTGCAAAGGCAGATTTAGTAGGAGCACAGTCAGGGAGGTCACAGCCTTGATGCTCAACAGGGCCCCCTGCACTGAGCAGTGCACACACACAGATCAGGAGACGATTTCTGTCTTCAGGAGCTCAGAATGCCACCACAGCAGCAGAAGTAACACAGGCGTATCGTTTAAGTTATTTGCCCACCATCTCAAGGCAGGTCAGCAGCAGAGTGAGGCCAAGAACCCAACCCCCTCCTTCTGGGGACATACAACCTCCCCTGGAAAGCCCCACCAAGAGGCAACAGCAGGCTCACCAATTCCCAGGTGGGTGTTGATAGAGGCATAACGGGCTGTGCCAGTCAGATTCTTGTTTTCCCGATAAGGGATGTGCTGGTGGGTCCGGGCGTCTCGGTACTTCTTGGCCAAGCCAAAATCAATGATGTATACTAGGTTGCCCTTTTTGCCAAGGCCCATAAGGAAGTTGTCTGGCTTCACATCCCGATGGATGAAGTTCTTGGAATGAATGTACTCAATACGGCTGATCTGCAGGAGGGATAGATAAACAAATAAATAAATAGTGAGACAAGCAAGAAACAAACTTATTTTAACTGCATCTGTTAAAAATAGTACCCTGTCCAAGACACTGGCCCGTCAGAGCAAGAAAAGGACACTTTACATTGAGTATCAGTGATGACAGCCAAGGAAATGACACCCTCTGGACGCTGCAGGATCTGGAGATGGAATTTAACCCTGCAGCCCAGCCCAGTCCTCACTCTGGGAAGATCGCCATTAACATCACAAGGAAAGATGGGAAGCAAGTCTATAGGGACTAAAACTTTGAGCTGCAGCATTGATAGCTGTCAACGTTGGAACTTAGCTGGGCCAGGAAAGGAATGGGTCTGTCCAGAAGAGCTAAGGGTCTTGAACCCAGGGCATGAGCAGTGGAATTAAAATAGGTGCCAATAATTCATCACACAGGCAAAAGTATCTATGTGTGCAACACTAACAGGAGGCGAGCAGCAGGCAAAGGAAGGAGGGATGGAGAAAAGGAAATGCCACCAGTGCCTAGGTTCCAGGCCCCCAAACTTCATCAAGAAATAGAAAGCTGGCAGCCACTTGTGCTAAATGAAGAATGCCTCAGATACAGCAGTTCTTAAGCAGAGGGGATGGGAGGGGAGTGTGTGGGGGGAAAAGGCATGGAAAAGGAGAGTAGGCACAAATGCTTCAGAGGAAACTTACCATCTGGTCTGCCAGCAGCAGAACTGTCTTGAGACTAAATTTGCGGGAACAGAAGTTGAAGAGATCTTCCAGGCTGGGCCCCAAGAGTTCCATCACCATCACATTGTAGTCCCCCTCTGCTCCACACCATTTAATGGAGGGGATACCCACTGGGGAAAGAAAAAGATTAAACCCAGGGAACAGAGAGAATAGATGTTGAATCCCCTGCTGAGAAGATCATGTGTAACACCAAATCATTTCTTTTCTAAAGCTCTCCAGAATAATTTCCTTCTCCAACCACTCCCCCGGCCCCATCCTTTCCTCCCCATCTCACCTCCTCCCTGCATCATCTTGTAGAACTTGCTTTCAATGTGAAGCTGGGGATGCTTGGTTTTGACACATTCCAGTTTGATGGCCACCTCTTCACCAGTTGCAATATTGGCTCCTGCATAGGAATGAGAGTGAAATGAAGATTGCACAAGCTTCTGCTGAAGTTAAACACTTTTAACAAGGCCTTAAAGATTTAAAGATGTAAAGATGCCAAGACCTTGAGATTTGCCCTGAAATTTATTTTCTATGATAGATATGAGTTTCAGCCACTTCAACTTCATACGTTGAACTTACATACTGCCATTTGTAAACGCAAGCCAGAGAGAGGCACACGAATAGGAAACCTGGGCTGATCCTGAAGGCAGTCTAGAACAACAATCCTACACACGAACTGCCTTGTTATCTCAAAAAGTGACAGACTTTGAAAGGTCAATCTGCACATATCAACAGTACCTAAACCTTCCTGAGTGGAAGTTGTAGCTTCCTCTGATCATAAACCTAGCCCCTGAACCCAAGCAGTCCCTCAGGCAGTGATAGGGAGTATCTCTTCCCCAGAAAAATTACTGGTTACCTCAGTTACATAATTTCAATACAGCCAATTAGTTCAGGAGGAGACATTACTAACATGACAGCTCTCTCTCTTTTCTCCACAGCACTGACCTGCTCAATACAGACAATTTCTAAATCCCCAGCTTCTCCCTCTCCTGAGGGTTTTAATAATGCCTTTATCTTTTGCCAACACAGAAACATTTGCTGTATCACAAATTAGAAGCATGAAGAAATAAGCAGAATCCAGTCCTGAATTAAGCTGCCTGGACACCTTTGTTGAAGGTATTGCTAGATACTTTGCAATGACACTAAACCGCTACCCCACACACTTCTCCCTGAAAACAACTGAGCTGCCAGCTGCAAAAGCCAGCACTCTGGTCCCAAAGTGCACTGTCAAAGAGGAACAGGCTGCTCCTTTTCTTGTACTAGCTGAAAGGATTCCAGATGTTTCACATCATCCTAAAATGGAAGGAGGAATATCTGTACACGGGTCACGGGAATGACACTCAAGACTTGCTTTTCTCCTCCTCCGCCATGCCCGCTTCACACACTCTGACAAGCCCGCCCTCGTATCTGGAACTATTAGAAATTGCACTTAAATCAGAGAGTAGCCCTGATCACGAGCAGCTTATGAACACCGTCATAAAATAATCTACTCCAGAACATGCGTGCCAAACATGAGCTGGAGTCAAAGGTGATGTTTTGCAGATATCCCATAGTTAGTTTTGCTAGGTCTGGCTAATTTGTGCCTCCTGAACTCCATGATAAGACTTTAAGAGTCCACAAGGACACGCTGCACATAAATCTCTTCATTTATCCTCTTTCACACACCACCTCCAGAGCCAGGAACCAAAGAAAAGAAGGAAATGTTCACACAACTGGATTGCTTCTCCCCATGGATCTGAAAGAGATCCATCTCCAGCTGAAGAGTTCTGGCTTGTACACAAAGTTAGCCAAGAGCTGCCTGCTAGCAAAAACACATGATCTAAATGCTGCAGTGCTGGGTTGAGGCAGACAAGCTGCTAGGAATTTGTAAGAGAGCAACAAAAACGATCCGGGCCTAGAGGGATTGATTTACTAAGGAAGATTAAAAGAGCTAAATATGTAACATAGACAAGAGATACAACTAAGAAGGGTGGGGAGGAAGAATGGGACATGACAACAGTCTACAAATATTTGAAGGCTGTAAACACTAAGGAGGGAGAGGAATTATTTAGGGTGCTCTGAGGGAGGGGAAGGAGGAGCAATGGGATTAATTTAATACAGATTTTAATGCAGGATCCAGGAGAAGGGAAAGGGGAAAAGCCATCCTGAGAGGTAGAAACATTTGTCCAATGCTCACTTTTGAAAAAATTCTGGCATTTTCTGCTTAAAAACTGGTGGCCAGAAAAACAAGTCCGTACATTCCCTTCACTCCACCAGAGGACCCTTGTTAAAAGCACCAGGTGGTGCAAGGAGGAAAAGAGTAAGAAGAGGGACTAGTATCCTTCCACCTTTTAAATTAGTGTTCAACCACCGGCTCTCATTTAGCATGGAAACACCCAGGACATCCAAAAAACATAAGAACACTTCCCTCCCTTGTCTCTTTCCCCTGCCTTTGTGAAGACTTTCCTCCAAATCCTCTGAAGCAGCTCCCTTGTCTGCTCCCAGAGACAAGGGAGAATTTTTCCCTCTCCCAATACATTTTCTGAAACACAAGCAATGATGAGTCTCTCTGACTTTTTGCAGCATTAGCATTTTGAATGAACCTGATTCCAGAACATGAACGGGGGAAACATGAATGAGTTTTCATCTCCATATTACCCTGGGTGTTCAGAAACATGGAGATGCATGCACCTACTGGGCTGTCTGCAGGTAGGGAGTGTTATCTGTGGGCACATGAAGGGAAGGCAGGGGTAGGCATCAAGAAGACTCAGATTCTTCAAAATGTGTTTATGTGATTCACATGCTCAGATGGCCTTCAGCCCCAGTCTCCACAGCCCAAACACAGGTGTTACTTAGACAAAGAAGAAACAACCCTGTGGCCTAGAAGAGCACAAGTAGACTCAGAGGATGGTTTGGGTTGGAAGGGACCTTAAGGATCACCTAGTTCCAACACCCTGCCATGAGGGACACCTTTCACTAGACCAGGTTGCTCAGAGCCCCATCCAACCCGGCCTTGAACACTTCCAGGGATGAGGCATCCACAACTTCGCTGGGGTACCTTTTCCAGTTTCCCACCACCCTCATAGCAAAGAATTTCTTCTTAATATCTAATCTAAACCTTTTTTGATTTAAACTCATTCCCCTCATCCTATCACTATGTGCCCTTGCAAAAAGTCTCTCCCAGGCTTTCTTGTAGGCTTTCTTCAGGGAGGGAAGGCTGGAAGTAGGTCACCCCAAAGCCTTCTCTTCTCCAAGGCTGAACAATCTCAATTCTCTCAGCCTTTCCTCATAATAGAGGTGCTTCATCCCTCTAATCATTATTGTCTCTGGACCAATCTGACCTATTCTTTGCTCAGGGGGTCACTGTCTGAACTCTTTAGGCTTGTTCCCTCTCCAAACCTCACCATGTCTACAAGTTGCTCCCTGTACTATTTCTTGGCTAGAGATCCACCTAGATCGAGACCACCACTAGCGAGGAGGGAATTTAAGGGCAGGAGTCTTTCTGATCCTTTGTTCCGTGCTTCGACCACCATCTTTTTTAAAGCTACAAGTACAAAAGCAACAGTTCTGTGCTCTCTTTACAGACTGGAAAGCACTGTGTTTCAGACAAATACAGCAGAGTCTGCTAGCTTCAGCCACTTGAGAGACTGAATGTAGGATGGGGGATAATTCCTAACATCCTCCCCCAGTCTCGCTCCGCTGTGGGGGCTGCACAAATTCAACTCATTCATCACAAGCTCTTTGAAACGGGCCCCGGGGACAGAGGATGTCACCGGCTGAACAGGATCTTTTCAGAGTGGAATCCTGACTGCATGTCTGATACAATAAACACCGCCCTCCCTGAGCATCGGGGGCAACAGGCAGAGGCCCCGCACTCCCCACCGCCTGTGCCCCTCTCTACAGTCTGCCGAGGGAAGAATGGAGGGCTGGGAACAGATGGATGAAGGCAGATAGGGCGAGAGAGAGTTAACAAGCCAGGAAACAAAGGGAAGGCACTCCCCTCCCAGCAAGGGAGGAGCCTGCCACCAGGAACTGTCCCCAGCCAGCTCAGGTCCCAGCATGCTTTGTCTGCCCAGCTCCTCTCCACCACCAGTGTGCATCCCGGCCAAACGATCCCTACACGTCCAGCAACCCTGCCCCGCCTCTTGGCCAGCACCTGTGACAAAGCACCTCCCCCTCCAGCGGCCCAAAGGTCTCGGCAATTCCTCTGCAGACTGGGTTTTGCTCTTCTGAACGAGCATTTCTAGAGATAAATGGGCTGGCCAAGGCTCATGGGCAGCCTGGTCTCATTTCCCACCCTCTCAAACCAATGGGGGGAGAATATTCCACCTAGCACATCTATCCCTCAATGTAGGGCATGGAAGGAATGTGCTTCAAGACCCAGCTAAGGATTAACACAGTCCATCCTTTGTGTCTACCCATGTAAAAATCCAAGTTTCCTTCTGACAGACAAAAAACCTAAAACAAACCCCAAAGAGGACAGCATGCAGCACCCATTGGTTACAGAGCACGTGAAGGTAGTAACACCCTGGAAGAGAAGGATAAACCATACAGCCCCTGCTAATCCTCAGAGACAGACAAGCCCTGCTCTGTGTCCACACCACTATCAAAGGAGAGAACGACGAGGTGAACCTGGTGCAGGAGAGAAGTCCTCGTGAATGAGTCCTTCTGTCTGCAGAGCAGGCGTGAGAGCACAGCAGAGCACAAGCGTCCTCCAGACGCACCACCACAGACTACATGCCCAATCCCTCCAGGCTGGGGAGTCACCCAGGCTCCATGAAGTCTCGCTATCACTGCTTCAAAACATGCTGGCTTGCACCTCAAGGAACATCACAAGGGCTTTGATACTGCATTCAAGTAACTTGGTTGAATCCTGCTGTCCTCACCACACCGGGGCACTGGGCTTCCTCTGTTTGGTGACAGGCAAGGCAGGCACAACCCCCTCACCAGGGGCTGTTTTCCATACCTGATTTGCACAGGTGGATGATCTGTTACATGGTACAGAGCAATACAAGATCAGGCCTTTCCATTCAGTACCTCCTTTCTCTCCCTACGTGTACCCCAGATGTTTAGCAAGATCCTGACAATTTACACTATCCTAGAGAGGGTCTGGAACGCTTCAAGCCCTAGCATGGGTGGAAAATGCTGTGTCTGAGCTATCACCCCTGAATCCTAGCACTGGGAATTAAAAGTACTGTCACCTAAGACACTAACTTGTTGGAGGCCTACAGAGGAGCAGCATACAGGAACAGGCTGCAGTAAAAGCAGCACACAGTGGAACTGGGATCCCAGATCCACTATTTATCACCTTTGTTCATGTTCTGGATAAAGGTGGCAACAAAGCCTGTTACTGATGATTCCCACAGGACACTTAATCAAGAGGGGCTGCCAACACCAATCAAGAGAGAATAATAAAGCAAGAGGGAACTGGAGATAAAAAAACAGAGGTTGAAAATAGACGGTGATTTACAATCACGAGAAAACGTAATCTGAACTGGAGGTATTTAACAAAAGGGATTTGGGGAGGGATGGGAAGATGCTGGAGATCCTAGAAGAGCTCTCCTATGATACAGCTGACAGTGCGTTAAGGCCAGTTCTGTAACCTGATAGTGTTGGTGATGGGGAAAGCCAAGGAGACCCAAGGCAGCCTATGCAGAGGCATCACATTACAGATCACTGAGGGTAGTCCTCCACTGCCAGGCACTGAAAATGCCACACCTCAAAAGCAGTGCTGGCTCCAAGCTGCTCAGCAGATGAAGAAACTAGGAAAAATTGAAGGACCAGCAAAAGTGAGGAGTGGTGGATGTACTGGGAAGCAAAATTAACAGTCAAGGAGCACATGATGACCACCTGCAAGTACCCAAAGGGTGCGGAAACCAAAGCAGAGGGCAGCCCTTCTGCTGGCCTGCAAGACCACAGCAGAACAGACAGTGGTGAGAACCAGAGACAGGTAACGCCAACCCTGATGGAGGGATCGAGCAGGCTGCTGGGTAGTCTCGCCACTCTGGCCCCACATGGTTTGAGCCAATAAAAACATGAGCAGGCAAGCATCAGGGAACATATCTACACATCAGCACACTGACTTGGAAGAACTTCTACCCAGGTGACCTGCTGTGGTATCAGGAAACCCAGCACCTCATGGGCTCTGTCCACTGAGCTTCCAGCTCAGGTCATTCCAGACATTAAATCCCATTACAGATCTAACAGATCTGAGCCCCAGGACTTCAACCAGGCCAGGCTCTCTGACCTGTTTTACACCTCCTGGTCTCACACCTTTCTCTTACAGGTCCTGGACCACCTCTTCCACTACCAGTATTCCCAAAACGGTATTCCTTCTATCCTTGAAGGAATAGCTATGTCCTCCCTTTCCACCACATGCTCCGTGAACAGAGTTTATACCCACACACACCCAAGCTCAAGAAAAGGAAGTGAGAATGCTGGAATAGGGTGTATGACAAATATGCCCCAAACGGTCCAAATCTAAATCAGTCTGATCAACCAGCACTGTGTCTTCAGTATGTGGTAAGGCAAAGCTAAGTTCACCCCCTTTCTTTGCCATGAGAAGGCCAGCAGCCACTAGCAGTATTCCATTAGTTTTTTCTCTTCTCCACCCCTTCCAACCTTACATGATGCCCACAAACACCAACAGGCAAGAAAAACAACCCCAAAACAATGATGCAATTGAGAAAACCAACCAATTGAGACAGACTCTCACACTCACCTAGGTAAATGTCTCCAAACGAACCACTGCCAATCTTTCTGCCCAGCCGGTATTTGTTTCCCACTCGAAGCTCCATGGTTCAGTCGTGCTAAGAAAAGAGGCACAGAAAGAGCAGTGTCAGAGCAGAAACAGGAAGTGAATCATATAAGACTGCGGAAGAGACCTCCCCACTTCACCCAGGGGTTGAGTAGTTTTAAATCTTGAAATACTTCATTTTCTACATGGCTTCTATCACCTCTCCTGATCTCCTGAATTTCCAGAGACAGCATGAGCAAGAAACACTGCAGGACCAGAACACTCTCAAGCTTGTTTTTCCCATGTTTCCATTATTAGAATGAAGCATGATCGAACCTCTTCCCCTCTTTTTGCTCAGAGACTAGAGAGGGGTTCAGGAAACCCCTTCTAAGAAGGTTTCAGTGCATGATCATGCCACACTACTGTAAAGAGGAACTGCTTCGTGTACCTTACAATACCTGGCACTGGGACAGAAGTACCTTGTGAGACACCAGAAGGGTCAGGAATAATAAACCCTGTGAGGAGCTTACCTCTGACCCAGCCCTACTCCAACACCTCAGTTGTAGTGGTGGTGAAGCACAGGACCCAAGGGCTGCGAGGGACAGACAGACTGCCAGGAGCAAGCGACTCCATCTCTCCTAAGCAGGGGCTGGCACAGAGAGGAGACATCTCGCTGAACTGAACCCTGCCAGGCACACACTGGCTAGGAACACCCCTTGCTCATCTCCACACTCTTCTGCTGATGGGATCACCACCTCCTTTGGTCTACCCGAGCCTCTCCAACTCTCTTGCCTACTAGGTGTGCCAGCTGTTTGTTTTTAGCAGCTCAGGCCTTTCCTCATCCCTTTACCTGAGATGATTAGCTAACCCTTTGACCTCATATACCCTATCAACATGCCCAGGCTCAGCCTACTCACCTTCCACAGAAAACCAACTAGGTGGAAGGACCACAGCCACAGAGTTTGTTCTCTCTGCCAAACTCAACTTCTGCTGCAAACACTTTGGCCAAACACAGCTCCAGCAGTTCCCATCTTAACAGCCCCCTTTCCCTTGCCTCTTCTATGGCCACCAACTTATTCTAGGAACCACATCTCTTCCTGAGACAGACAACATGTCTCCTTTTAGAAGGATTTGCCACAGTCCTAATTTATGCAATGCCACATTATTAGCGTACAAAATGCAGACACAGAGCCTGCTGGGGACAGGAAAGGTGAGGAATGATTCATGTTTTCACAAGAGGAACTTTCCCTCACTGGAGCTTGGTGGGAAGGAAGCATCATTGTAGGAAAGAAGGGAGAAATGCCCTTGTGAGGCAGAAGTACAAAAAAAAAAAAATCCCAGCCACAGGATTCTGGGCATACTATAAACGCAGAGCTGCTTCTCCTGCCCCAGGAGATGGGATTACAGAAAGAAGAATGGACGGGCTGCGGAGATGTACAGGGAAATAATCCTATCAAGGCATTCAGGGGACATTGTGAACCCTGAAAGCAGAGCTCCAGTCATCAGAAACCACACACAAAACACTCAGAGGTGGAGTCCCCTCACCTAGTATTTGCTTATGCATGTGGGTTTCTGTGCATCTGAAGTCTACAAAACCCTGTGGCTATTTCTGACTTTCTTACTACCAGGAATGTAGGCAGAGCCTTGGGAACTGAACCAGGAGGCAGGCGTACCTGGGTGAGGGCGCAGCAAACAGACGTGATTTTTATCCGCTGCCTGCTGTTCTGTATAACCACATTAACATACATCTGACTTGCTTACACTCCTAGTCCAATAAGTGATCAAAGGTCTGTGTCCCCAGGAACCCGTCACACCACTGTCAAGAAGACAGCTCTCGATCCTCCTTCCTTCACCCAGGCCTGTGAACCCCGAACACTTCCACTTGAGTCCAATTCCCAGCTGGGGCGAGCACACGGCAGAGACCAGGCAAGAGGGCCCGGTGGGACACAGCAGGTACTGCTCTGCAACACCACAGTCCCAAACCTAAATTCGGACCCACCCTTCTGGGACAGGAAGGAGCCAGGTTAAGAAGGGTTTCTCACACAACGAGGCAGCAGCCCTTGTAGCTGATTAAGCAACAGGCTCCAAAGGGGAATCTAAAAAATGCTCCAGGGCGCGGGGGTGGAAGCGGGAAGCAGGATAATGGAGTAAAAAAAATCATGGTCTCGAACAGCTGTCATTTTGCCTTATCTCCCCCCCAACACACATACATACACAAGTGTGAGTAGAAAACCTGGGCAGAGGATAGCCAGAGAGCAAGAGCCTGGATTTCTGGTAAGAGGGCAGGACACACACATCCCACCCCCTCAACAACTGCTCCAGGAGTTCAAATATCTATCCCATTTGTTTCCATTTCACACACATACCCCCACCACCATCTACAGCTTCTGCCCTTTATCTTCTCATCTTCAGGTCTACTGTTACAAGAAGAAAGAAAATTGTATCCACAAAATACACATTCTTACATGTGAAATTTGTATCACCCCTCTATGTATTATTTGTACATGTAAAATTTAAAAAGCCATCCCTCCTTCCCACCTCCCCCCACCAGCCTTAACCCCCCCCCAGCCCTGCCACCCTTCCTGCACTCTACAGCCAAGGCAGCATTCCCAGGGGCTGCAGGGCAATCATTTAGTTAAACCATTTAGTTTTCCATAAGGGATTAACACACATACAACCTCAGAGCGAGAGTGTGCTCTGCATGAGCGTTTGCATACGTGAATATCCAATACTACACAGCCTCAAAAAAAATAATAATACCATCCAGCCGCCAGCACTGCTTCCTCACACACACCATTTTGCACCAGCCCCTTTTATATAATATAAAATACCCACGTACAGGCACAAAGGCCATTATATAAACACACGGTAAGAGTTGATATCACATTGCTGTGCCAGCAACGATGGCGACCAACGATGCACAGACCATATTGGGGGGGACCATCAAGAGGGGCTGGGGGACAGGAGGGACACCTCTGTCCCACCCGAGGGGGTCGGGAATGAGAAGATGCCCTGTCTAGCAAAAGCCATACAAAACCAAACCCACGGCTCCATAATGGAGGCTGCCGATCCCAGCACTGCTCCGGCTTTCAGTGGAAGTGTAGGGAGTGGGGGCTGCTTTACCCATAGACCATTAAGGCTTTACACGGCTTTTTTCTTTTTTTTTGGGGGGGCGGGGGGGTTGTTTGAAGGGAAAAAAGGATAGGCTGGGAAACCAGTAATTTGACCTGGCTTAAAAATGTGAAGGAAAAAAGAAAAAAAATACATTGTGACTGAAATGCAAAACATCAATCCCCTCCAGACCCTTAGACACTTACAGAAAGGAGACCAGCAAATAAGATTGGGGGAGAAAAGAAACCCCAAGCACAGAGCATTTGAACTACATTTGAGGAAGAAATAGCCACAACAGGAAAACAGGAAAGGGGGGACACACGCCAAAAAAATATAATAATAAATGTGTCCCTTACACCCCCACCCCCTACAGGCAAACACTACGCGAAGACAGCCGTACCCGGGCTGTTATTTTTCCGGGTAGGTAACAAAAAGCTGCCACCCCCGGGAACGGCGCTGAACTTCTCCTCGTCTCCCCACTCGCATCCGGACTCGGCCATCGACCCCCGGCCCTACCGCCCCCCACGAGAGGAAATATCGACCCCACAATCCCCCCAAACGCAGACACCCCTTCTCCCCCGAAGAGGCGATGAGGGGGGCCGGGGAGGGAGACCAGGCGCATCAGTGAACGGAAGGGGTGGGGGGCTTAATCCCCCGGGGGGCGGCCCCCCGCCGGGACCCCCGCAGACCCCCGCCGAGAACACACGGCACCCCCCTCCCCGCCCGGCCCCGCCGGCAGCCAGGCAGGGCCCCGGCAGGCGGAGAACGGGGAGAAGGGGGAACCCCCCCCCCCCAAAATCTGCCGGTGGCGGAGGGGGCGACCCCCTCCCCGCGGCCCCACAAAGGGGCTTTTGTCCCCCGCGCCCCCCCGGCCCGGCGCATCGCGCCCTGCCCTCCCCTCCCCCGCCCCCTCCCCCTCCCTCCGCGCACACAAAGAGCCGGAGGGGCCGCCTTTCCCCCGGGGTTTGCGCCCCAAGATGCGGGCGGGCGCCCCCCATACCCACCCTGACGGGAAGGGGGCCGTGTGGGGATGCTGCTCCGCCGGCTGTCAGGGGGCCAGGCGGCCGCGGCGGGGAGGATGACGGAGGATTGGGGAGGGCTGGTGGCGGCCGTGCCCGGCGCGTCCCTCCTTCGCTCGGCTCGGCGCGGCGCGGCGCAGCCTGCCGCCTCCCGCCCGCTCGCCGTCCCCTCCAGCCGGCGTGTGCTCGGCGCAGCCCGGCGCTCACCCAGTTTCCATTGAGCCCCGGAGCCAAACCCACTGATGTCACCCAACGCAGCCCCGGCCCTCCTCCTCCTCCGCCTCCTCCTCCCGACGTTAAAGGCGCAACCGCCGCCGCTCCCGACGCCATCCCAGTCGCCGTCGCTCCGCTCCGGAGAGCGGAGCACGCACACACACACACACATACACACACGGGCTCGGATTTGGGGACCGCGACCCCGCTAAAGGTTCCTGCTCAGAGTGGAGCAACAGCCCACCCACGGCAGCCGCCCGCAGCAGGGTAGCCCCGCATGGGCATGATCAAACGAGGGTGCTGGGTCCCATCGCGCTGGCAGCGGATGTCAAGCGGGGGTCCATCAGGAAGGCCCCACAGTGTTCAGGGCTCCTCAGCCCACGCCCCTCAGGAGTGGGGATGCCCCTTGGGTGAAGCACCTGCAAATCCACACAAGTAAGGAAGCACGCACATAAACCCTAATGTGGACAGACAGAGGTCTATGAGGCACCTACCAACAGATGGGCGCAAAGCTGGGGCTACCCCCCAGACCCTGAGGTGTTTGTGGGCCAGGTGAGCACAGCAAGCCCCAGAGCACTTCTGAAAGCCAGCTGAGGCAGGGGGAGCAGCCAGGATGTATCAGACCTATATGGGCGTATAGGAGCACAGCCCATGCCGGGGAACAATTTGGGGGCTTCTGGGAGATGGGGGCTGCATGTGCAAAGGAGCCAGTGGAGGTGCTGTTGAGAGCTCTGGGAGCAGGACTGCAGAAAAGGCTGGAGGCCAGTGTAGTGTGAGCTGGAAGGGACAGAGGGTCCTGTGGAGCAAGAGCCAGATGCTGCCCAGCTTTGGAGGCTCCAGGATGCTTCACCAGGGTCCAGGATCTGCTCTGGCACAGGCATCCCAAAGTAAAGAACTCCAGTTCCTGCAGTTGGAGATAAGTGTGATGGGGAAGAGCCCTTAGGTGCTTCTAAGCCAGGCCCCTGACATCAGCTTCGAAACACACGATGTAAGCACAGGCTGTCGGCACCAAGAGGCCCAAGCTGCAGCCGTGCTGGCACTGTGTGCTGCAGAGAGCAGTCATTGCTCCAAGTTGTACCAAGATGGGGAGCTGCAACCTTCTGAATGCCACTGCCAGTCAGTGCCCGTGCTGACTTGACAGTCCACTGAGACCTGGGAATTGTTCCTCTTTCATGCAAGCCTTTGGGAACCAGTACTGCTTCCTTCTCCCACTGCTGGGCCTGCTTTATTACAGAACTTTGCCTGCACTTGGAGAATTTAAAATTTAATTGAGTTTTTCGTAGTAATGACATTTCCTTACACATGCTCCATTGAGCCTCTGTTTTTTCACAGCTTATGTAACAGTGAGCAGATGGGAAGGCAGGTAATAGTATGCAGCCACTGCTGGATCCAGCCGAGGGTTGCTCTCCTTCCCTGGGTGGGTTCACATCAGCAGAGAAGGGATTTGCCAAAGCCTAGCACCACTCGTGACTTTGCTGCAAGTGGCAGTCTCATAGAGGCACTGGGAGAGGAGGGCTCTGATACAGAGCTGGGAAGGATGGATCTGAATCAGCATCCAGGAGAAGCAGCTCTCAGCATGCCTCGTGGGAGCAGAGTTTGGGGTGACACTGCTTGGCCAGCAGGTACAAGGTCTGGGAGGACAGTGGCCATACCAACTCCCCCCTTATTGCTGACTGAGGCAGCGGGAGGGAATTTGAAGAAATCCCCAATGTAGATGCAGCCCTTGGGGATGAAATTGGAGTGTGTACGGACACTTCAGCTACCTTTATTTTAATCATTGACAGCTTAAAATAAGAACTCTTTAATTAGAAACATTCCCTTAATTGAATTGTAATCAAGCTTTTAGTGCTGGGTAGCCATGTGATCTATTAACACCCACCTCTCTCCAAGCATTGCCTAGTTACACCTCTTCTCATGGAGTAATTTTTATTAGGGAGCCTGGGCCAGCGGCTGCTGATTTTGGCTATGCATGTAGCAGCCAGTACTGCAGGGACCCTGTTTCCATCAGGGATGTCATTGCTCCAGCAGTGCAACGGGTAACTTCTGCCCCAGTCTCTGGAAAAGGAAGTTGTTCTATATGACACAAGTAGCAGGATCCCAACTAGAGAGAGGCCAGCCGGGGTTGGGTTGGGGAGGGAATAAATTCGAGGAACAAGCAGAATCCATGCTCACAAACTCTGCTGGGCCTTCTCCTTTCCTCCCAGTGATCAAAGTGGTGGGTAGCTGCGGCACCTTTTTTCCTCTGTGTACCTCTCCAAAGAGGAACACCCCCTCAGGTTAGCACTGTGCTAGGCACCAACCAAGGTACACTAAGGCTCTGTTCAGACAACAGCACCTGGAAGGCTGTCTAATCCCCCAGACCCCAGTGGTGAGACGCAGCTCACACATTCCTGGATGAGGCCCCAGGAGGCCTCACCTTGTCCTGATTGCCTGCTTTGCCTGGAAAGGATCTTTGAGTGCAAGAGCATGGAAGGGAGTCCAAGCCCCTCAGCTCAGAAACTGGGGACCCTGTACCTGTGACACCTCGTGGCTACCTTCACAGGATTCAGACGTGGTCAAAGCACCCTGAGATGCTACAGGGAGTGCTGCTGCTGAAGGCAGGCAAGGAGAAGATGGGCTACATTTGGCTGCTGTCCTATTCACACACAACGGTCTTTGGGCTGTCCCCAGTGCTCTCATTGCAGCGCTGTAGAGGGAGCCCACGGCAACATGTCCTGAGCAGAATCTTGTGGGCGGGTGTATCCAAGGGGGCTACACCTCACTGGACACCCAGCCAGCCTCTCCACTGCCCATGATGTCATTCCTCAGGTAGGAAAAGAAAAGAAGGGCTAGAGTTGTGCTGTTTATTCACAGTGTCACGGCTGGGTGGGTGGCCTTCCAGAGTCACGGTAGATGATATTCATAGCACCTAGTAAAACTCAAGGGAAAGCTGAGCTCCAGTGACCTAGCAGAGCTCAGAGAACTGCCAGGTTGTGTTTGGCAGCTCTGCCTGATCAACAAAGAGCAGAATCCCATTTCACCCATTCTCTAGAGAAGGACAAACTGCTTTGAAGACCATGGTCATTTTGCCACAGAGACACTTGCGTGTGCTAGGGAAGTGTGAGCAATCAGGGAAAGAGCAGACAAAACTTTGACATTGTGCTGAGGTTCTACTTCTGCAAGGCCAGTGAAAGTAAGAAGAGATGAGAAGCAAGAACAAACACATTTCCATCTGCAATTCAAGAGCAAAGGTACCTGAGCAGGAAGGTACCTGTGGCTTGACACGTCCAACAGGGCTGCCAGAGTTCTTCAAAGCATTGACTCACAGCTCATTCAGAACGTGCAGCCCCCACTCCAGAAACAGTGATCGATGTTCATAGAGCCTCTTTTACACAACATACACCTAGTTTCTCAGTACTTTACAAATAATAATAGATTTGCCTTTTCAATACTCATGCTGAGCGATACAGCAGCATTTTAGAGAAGATCCAGCATTCCTGGAGGGAAGGTCAAAGGCAGCCTGCAAGGTGGGGATGCTGATCTGAGCACTTTACCAGAGCGCTCTGCAGTTTAAAGCATTTTCTAGAGTCAGGTACATGTCCCCCTTCGCATGCAGCAGGGTGCAATAAATACTCCTGCAAATGAGACATCAGGATCCCAGGATAGCACAAGGCTAAAAACAAAGCAAAATGCCAAAATAAATAAAACATAGCTAATAGCTACCTCTGAAAAGATTGCTGTAAATGACTCGCTCAGCATCAGGTAGGAAATCCGCAGCAAGGGCAAGGATCCAGGCCAGCACACAACTGCCTCAGCAATGAGTCACTCTTTTCTCTTCACACTTTTGGGAAAAAAAAAAAAAAAAAGAACACAACAGAAAGATGATGCTGAGTCCCTGCAAAGAGCCATCTTCGTGACACAGCCCAGACTCATCCAGAACACCATCTAACCTGTGGGCTGCAGGTGTCCTGTGGAAAATAAATCTGTGGCCACATAATTAAAGACTCGACTGTAATTCATATGCACAAGGACATTGAAGGACAGCTGTACAACCAGCCTTGGTGATGACATTTCTCAGTGATGAGAAATGTGTATTCTGATATAACAGGGAGCAGCAATTGCCTTTTGTCCTCAACAAGGAGCAGGACTAGCAAGAGGTGACGTGCTGTTGGGTCGCATTTGGGGTAACAGCACAGGAACATTAAGAGTTGGGAGGAAGACTTGGGAAAAGACCCTTGTTTGGACACTGGAGAAATCTCCAGTCCCAGAAACACAAGCTGATATGGCTGTAATATGGCAATAGCCCCTTTCCCAAATGACCCAGGACTTCCCTGCAGCTTGTGATCTCATCTGCCTCCCAGTTTCATTTGCTGTTCCCCAGATTTTTGTTTCTCTCCCTTGAGTTTCATTCCTTCTGTATTCAAATCAGGGAGTTTTATCCACCAGGCTTCCCAAAAGGCGAAAGAGAGGTGGCTAGGAGCACAGGGCAGAGGAAAGCACTGAGAGATGCAAACGGTGCATGACGCATAACAGCAGCTCCAGAAGGGAGAGCCCTCCCAGTTTCCCCCTGCAGTGCTCCACCCTGGGAAAGCCCATATGCTGTCATAACAGCCTCAGAAACCAAAAGGGTTGGGCAGGTTAGCAAAAGTTGAAAAGCTTGTAGCTGTGAAGCTGTGACAAGTCTTCTTTCCATGTTTAACTAAACCGTGTAATTTGTCCGTGCTGGTGGGGGAGAACAGTAGTGCTTCATGGAGCTGGCAAAACACAGCCTCCATGACACAAAAACTGATGTCCTGCCCAAGGACAAGCCCTTGCTTGAAAGCCCAGAAGTTCTGCAGTTTTTGTCCCTTGGGCTATATATATACATAATCTAGCCCAGGAAAACTAGTAGTGGGTCCACATTTTCAAAATGTTCCCAATTCCAGCTGAGACAATCACTTTCTATGGAAAATTTCTGCTCCAGTGGTGAAACTTTGACAAAATACAAGCAAGTGAAAACAGGGTCTTGAGAGGGGAAGTGTTGGCAACCTTAATAATAGGAGTTGTTCCTGGCCACACCTGTAATTAAGTGCATTTATTGCTTTTTTCCATATAGCCTTGCCTTTTTTATCCTCATGGTATTCCCAGCCTCTGTCAGTTTGCAACTGACTCTCTTTATTACACCCCTGCTGGCTTGCTTTGGTGGAAAAAAAAAATAAAAAAAAAAGGTGGAGCTAATGGGGAAAAGACACTAACAAAAAGGAATATTTAGGTGCACTCTCAGAGCTGTGTCAGGCCAGGGCAGACGTATCAGAGAACCACAAGACAGGGCCAAGGTTCCTTGGGAGGAGCTGGACTCGGGGCTGATTCAGCAGGATCTTACTTGAAGATGTGTAACCTCATCCTGCACTCCTGCATGTTGAGTGCTCTCTGGGCACCAAGGCAGCTGAGTGCCTACAGGATGGTGGGAGAGCCTGGCCCAGCAGTCTGGGCAAAATGAAGGGCCACAGGGGAGGCACCATGTCTGCCTGAACAACCCTATCACCTTCTTTGATAAAAAGATTGGTCTTATGGGTGAGGAGAGAGTAGTGGAAATAATTTATTTCCAATTCAGCCAGGCTTTCAACACCGTCTCCCAATGTTCTGATATCCAAGTAAAGATGGTATTGTCTCAATAGGTGGACAAGCAGATGGACACAAAAAGTATTTGTTTGGTCAGGAACAGGGAGTAGTTAATTGTTAATGGGTTGTATTCTACCTAGAGGCTGGTACCGAGTGGGATGCCTCAGGGGGCTCTCCTGGGACCTCTTCTGTTTAACATGGTTATTGATGACCTGGAGAAGGTGATGGGGTGCACTTCCACCAAGTCTCACTTTCAGGTGACACTTAATTGGAGGGGAAACAAGTCAACATGCCTGAGGGGACATCAGAGGGATGTAAGCAGGCTGGAGGGATGGACCTGCAGGAACCCTGGGAGTTCAGCAAGGGCAAATGAGCAGCCTTGAACCTGGCAAGGAAGAGGCTCTGGCAACGATGTGGGCTGGGGACCTGATAGATGCGGAACAGCTGTGTGGGAAAGGATTTGTGAGTCTTGGTAAAATACAGGGCCAAGCTCTTCACAGTGGTGCTTCGTGGGAGGAAGAGAGACAAGGAACATAAGTTTAAAGAAGAAAGGTCCAGCTTGGATACAAAGAAGACCTTTCTGTCCTCAAAGGCAGTCAAGTGTGGGAAAAAGTTGCCCAGAGAGGCTGTACAGTCTCCATCCTAGTAGTTTATAAGATCAAATAAAACTCCAAGCAACCTTATTTGACCTCTTTGCTGACCCTGCTTTAAGCAGGAAGTCAGACTAGAGCTGTCCTGGGGTCTCTTTCAAACCGAATTTTCCTTCAATGCTCTGTTGCCCAGGGCCCCATTTGTGTGTAGCTTGTGTCTGGCGAGTGCCAGATGTGTCTGCGCTATGCACACGTGTGTCCGTGGCAACTGCAAGCCTGAATCCTGTGTGAAGGGTGCAGCTCAAGGGAGACAAGGTATCCTACAGATGTGATGGACAGTGGGTGAGGAGCACAGCATGGCTGGGGAGCAGTAGCTCCCAATGCCTGTGACAACTGTGCCAGTTTTGTGCACCCCAGGGAACTCACTGAGCATCGGAGGAGCAAAGAGGGCTGGCGAGGAGCCTGTGGTGTCCCTGAGGTGGGACTGTGTGTGTGTGTGTGTGTGCCAGGGGAGTGAACATGTAGCCGTAGTGGTGAAATGTGTGTGCAGCACACGCAGCAGGCGCTGAGGGCAGCGGGGAGCGGTGTCTGCGTGGGCTCGCTGTTCACGGCAGCGCAAAGCGGCTGTAGTTAAAAAGCCTCCCATGGATGAGCACCTCCCAGGCAGGCAGGCTCTGGGGCTGAGGGGACGGGACAGAGCGCAGGCGGTTATGAAAGCGGCTGGCCCAGTCAGAATAATTCACGTACTGCTGTGGGAGGGACAGCAGAGATAAACAATGCACTGGAAGGCGGGAGGGCAGGGAGAATGGCTTAAAATGCGTCTTCTCGACATGCCCTGGTGGATTAGTTCAGCATCTCAGTCCAGCTCCTCTTTAATTCTTATGCAAGGGGTTTCTCTGGAAGGGACAGTCTGTCCTCGCCAGCTGAACACCAGGCACAGGGCACCGATTAACAAAAGGCCATCTCACCACCCGTCCCACACAGCGAAGGACGAGAGGCAGCTGGGACTCATTCCCTGTGAGGACTGAGGTTGTGGATTTTTATTTCTGCCTCAGATTGTGCCATTGCTCATCAGGGACTGCAAGACTTGCTCATCTGAGCCTCCCATGGCCTCCTATTCACTTCCAGAAGGTGATCTTTAGTATCTGTAAGGCGACATGTAGGCTATTTTTGAGGAAGCTCTGAGGCCCAACGGCTCCTAGAGGCCAGGGGTGTCTGAGATGGGAATATGCACAGCACCTGGTCTGTCAGAACTACTGCTTGGAAATGTAGGCACTGGTACAAAGGTGATGGGTGTTGTGTGTGTACCTAGGGAAGTGAAGTGTCCTGGCACCATCTTTGCTGCGGCTGCGGACACAGGATAGGCAGAGACAGTCTAGGAACTGCTCCTGGTTCATTTACCACTTGAAATGTCCTTCTTTAGCTGTTCAGGGAGGTGACAGGTTAACCCATAATGGAAGGTTAAATCTGTCCTTTAGCCACTGACTGCTTCAGGATCTTGGGAAAGTCACTTTGCCTTGCTGTCAGCTGCTTCTGTCCCCCTGTGCTTGCTTTCTCTCTGAGAACAGAAGCCATCCCTTCTCTTGTGACTGCAGCAACAAGCAAAACGGAGCCATGGAGGACATGAGGACTCTGGAGGCTTCTCCATAGGACAAATCATCAAATATTTACAAGGAGTCAGAAAATCCCACGCTTTTCACAAATGGCTCTTACATTCTAACAGTTGACAATGTATTTTGAGCTCATGAGACCATCTGAGTGCTGCAGGAGAGCTGTCTCAAGCAGAGCAGCGGGGAGCATGTAGCTCCATCTGGCCAGTACAGCTCTACCAACACACCTTGTACCTCCTCTGCAGCAGCCCCGGCCAGCTGCTGTCACCCCGACTTGCTTCCTCCACCGACCTCGCGCTGCTCTGTCCCATCGGCACCCGCTGGCTTGCTGATCACTGCTGGCTCTTTGGACACTCCAGGTCACCCTGTTATTTAGCCCTGCCACCCTGCAGCCAGTCACCCCATGTCTGCAGCTCTCTGCTCCGGCACTGGTTTACACTGCAGCTCTTCCCTGCTTTTCCTACAGCCTCACACAACACTCAAGGGGGTCACATAAGTTTCTCTATTCAAGGCAGCCTCATTGCTAGTGAGCATGACACTGTATCCCAGAAAGCAAAGGCACATGGTGTAACCCAGCAGCCTGGAGCTCAAGGATGGCTCCACTCTGCTTGCATTTAATCAGATCATTCTGTGTGGTACCAAGTGTTCTGCTATAGGTCTGCATTGCCTGTCATGTGCTCGCACCCACTCTCCTACTGATTCATTGTCTTATCCCTGAGAGAAGCATGTGGAGACTGCAGGTCATGTTATAAACACATTCAAAGTCTTCTCTGGAGTTCCTGTATCAGCTTCCTCCTCTCTTCAGTAGCCCAGAAGTGGTGTGCAGGCCTGTGCCAGGCCCCTGGTAGACACTCAGAGGCTGTTGCTCTGTGAGCACCTAATCACCTGTCAGGAGCAATTTCGAGCTCCGTATTCTCTTGCTCATATACCGCTTCTGTAACAAGGCTTTGTGGTCCACAGACCCTCACTGACTCTTTCAGTGACTGTACTGCTGGGACATTCAAACAACTCTATCAATGCACTACAGCCAGGGACCCAAATATTGGCAGGTCCCAGGTTTCAAGACTTGCTATTTCAAATCTGGGGCCAGCACCAAAATAATCTGGCTAATTTCAGAAACCAAAAAAAAACTTTTAAAGCTCAAATATCTTGTGTCGCAGAGACTATTTCAGAATAGTGTTTGTGTCCATCCTGAGTTTCTTCACAGACATCAGGGCAGTGGAATCACATTGCTCCACTTTTCCTCTTTCCAGGCTGACCTGACATGGACAGTGAGTCACTTGGGGTCCACATGCCCAGGCTGCCCAGGAAGCAGAGACATTACTCACATTAAATTTTCCCTTCTGGAGGGGATGTGGTCAAAGGAAAGCATTGTACCGGCAGCCCACTGACTTTTGCAAGCCTTCTACCTGACAGCCCTCATGCTGACAAGGACATATCTTCCATGCAGCTTCACTGCCCCTGTCCCACCATCCAAGAATGCTGCCCTCCCACCTGTGGCATGGGAGAGGCGGGCTGGACATGTCCTATCACGTGACTGAATAATAGGAAAAAAAGGGAGCAAATTTTATACATTGAGCACATGCAACCAGTCAGAGCTGAGAAACAACTGAAGGACAAGCAGACAGCAATGCAGCAACCAGAAGGACCTGACTCTGAACAAAGGTCATCTCTGTCTAACTTCTCAGAGCTGGCATAGCTTTGCAGATTTGTCTCCAACAAGAAATCAAAGTGGTAGCACATATCTGAGCTGTTTTCAGTCAGTGCCCCCTCTGTGAAAGCAATGGCCTGGCTGTCAGGAGGGCTGACTTTTATTGCAGCATTGGTGGTGGGTGCTGGTCCTCTCAGAGCCTACTTTCACTGCAGATCAAACATTTCCTCTCCCAAACCTCACTTGTGCCCCATGGCACTGCCTGGAGAGTCGGCCTCAGCCCCAGCCCAACCCCACAGTGTCCCCCCAGCACTGGGTGAGCCTGGGGAGTCAGGAGCTGCAAGGATGCTGGGATCTGTGTGGATGAGCACAAGTCTTATGGGGAGCATCTGAGGGAGGCAGGGTTGTTTAGCCTGGAGAAAAGGAGGCTCTGGGGTGACCTTTTCACTCTCTACAGCTACCTGAAAGGAGGTTGTAGCAAGGGGAGCTGGCCTTTCCTCCCAAATAACAAGCAATAGGACAAGAGGAAATGGCCTCAAGTTGCACCAGGGAAGGTTCAGTTTGGATATTAGGAAAGTTTTTTCACTGAAAGTGCTGCCAAGCACTGGAGCAGGCTTTTCAGGGAAGTGGAGAGGTCGCCATCCCCAGAAGTGTTTAAAAGATGTGTAGATATGGTGCCTAGGGACGCGGTTTAGTAGTGGACGTGGCAGTGCTGGGTTAGGGCTGCACTCGGTGACCTCGGAGGTCTTTTCCAGCCTAAGAGATTCTGCGACGCGGGGCCCCGCGGGGCTGCCAGCCTTGCTTTCATCTCTAGATGGTGCTCTGCGGCCGGCAATAGCCGGGCTTCCCCAGCCTCGCCGCGCCGCTCAGCCTCCCTGCGCCGCGTCCTGCCGGCGGGAGCACACCGGGGCTGGCGGGGGCAGGACCCCCACCTTGTGGACCATGGCAGGAGGAGAAGCCCGTGCAGCCCTTCCGAGGGCTGGCTGCCATCTCAGCTCTGCTGGTGTGACATCCCCGGCCGCGGGCTCCCGTGTCGCAGGCAGCTGCGAACAGAGACCGGCTCACCGGCTTCCCCATCCCTCTGCTGTCCCCCTCTGGCTGCACCAGCGAGGCTGCCCCAGCTGCCCTGCAGCACGCCACGTTCTCAGCATCCCAGCAGGCTGCATTCCCTCCTCTCTCCCTCCTGCGCATGCAGCAACAGCCCATCCCAGCTTTGCGGATTTAGCGCAGGGCCGGGCCCTGCGGGCTTTTCCAATAGTGATGCTCCATTAGGGCCCAGCTCTGCTCTTACCACGGGCAATGCCAAAGTCCCATTGACTTCGCGGGGCAAGCCCTTAATGGCCTGGGAAGGTAAGAGGTTTTTTGGGTTTTTTTGTTTTGTTTTGTTTGTTTGTTTGTTTGTTTGTTTGTTTTTGTTTTGTTTTTTTTTTTTTTTTGTGACACTTAAAACCACGGCCACTCAGTATTGCTGGTCCAAAAGCTGCAAGAGGTCCTTCTGCAAAGGCAAAGAAGGCTGTTTAAGCTCAAAGAACACAGAGGAGGCATTCTTGCAGAGGTCATGAGCCTGTGCACAGCTGCTGTGGCAGTGCCATGTACCCTATCCACTTCTGGGCAAAACTTGGACAAAACCAAGCTGTTTGAAACCTAACATGTTTGTTCAGAAGCACAGACATTTTCAGCACCATTTCCTAATCATGGAAATCCAAACCTATTTTCTCCTCAATTGAGATTATTGTTGTGTTTCTTAAAAATATTTTTAGTTGCAGTGTGTATCAAAACGTTTTGCTGAGCAAGTTTTGTGTGAGTTTGAAAGGTGCCAATGATGATTTCTTTTCAAAAGGGTTGTCCAAAAGTGTCACCAAAAATAAAACATGAAACAAGTTTCTCAAGTGTCATTCCAAACAACAACATTCATTTGAGAGCTGGCAAGAGTGACAAGAGTGTGGTTAGTTGTCATGGGGTGGAGGATCTGAACCAGTGCCTGGATCTTATTCATAGGGAAAAAGTCCTTCCTCTCCCCATTATCTTTCTGGTATTTGAATAGCTTTCAATAATGAGCCAAGTAAGATGTTCAGAAGTAAGACAGGAAAGAAATATAGATTGTGGTTGAATGAACAAAGAAGCAGTGTCTTCCTCCTGAAAAGCAAGCTGCCAGTCCCTCGTGATTGGAGGCAGGACTTAGGGAAGCAGTCCCTCCATGAGATCCTGGAGGAGGGAAGGACCCCAGGGACATCATGCCCTCTCATGCATTAAAGGTATCTTCTCTGGAGAGCACAGTGCAAGGAGGTATCACCTACCTGATGCTCCACACACTGTGTGCAAAAGGTGAAATACCTGGTGTGTTTACAGTTATGCATGGCCTGGACAGCTTCTTTGCAGAATCCTTAAAAATGTCAAGCCTTCTCTGCAGCAAATAGTTTTCCAGGATGGATTCTCCCGGTGGATTTTCACAGGCTGTGTAAAGGAGTCCCCAGCACACGGCCAGAGAGGCACTTGTTGAGACACTGCTGTGTGGCATTTTTGTGAATGTGCTTGGGTGTTTGTGGGATGAAGTTGTGATGTAGGATGAATTATGCCCCCACGTGTGGCATGCACATGTAGACACCTGCAGTGTGTACTTGGGCACGAGTCCTCTGGGATTCCAGTGTGCAGGTGCAGAAGCACCTGTGCAGAAGGATGTCCTGCTGCTGTGTATCAGCAAACCCTGTGGGCACACGTGCAGCTTGCAGGAACTGACACTGGAGTGGCTGCACCACATTGTTGGAGGGGCTGTGTGTGGCTCCCGCAGCACAGCTGCACGAGGAGTGTCTGATAGGCAGAAAATTGCTCACCACCCCTGTTTTCCTGCACTGGCTGTTCCTCTCCTTCCCTCTGTCCCCTTCCCTCCACCCCCTTCTCTCTCCCCTCTCTAATGATCTGACAGCACTGAAAGCTTTCTTGCAATTTTATTATGAACAGCAGGGATTTAGCTGGGAATTTTTCAATGCCTCACTGTCTTCTCCACCGTGATGCCAAACATGACATGAAAACATCCAGCAGGTTCAGACATATGGAGGGGACTGGAACCAGTATGGCTGAATGATGCTTGTTCCCTCAGATGGATTGCAATCTTGTCCCATTTTTCCTACAAGAGGCCCCCAGGTAAAGGGAGGGGTGGCAGTGCTGACCTGTGTGCTGCCCCAACCACTCCAGCTGTGAGTGCCCATGGCCCTGGTGCACCACCTTTGCCTGGCATCTCTGCACACTGATGAGTGTGACTGATGAGTCTCCCAAGACCTAAGGGGACACTTCATCCCCACCAAGCACTGCCACCCGCCTCCAAAGGATGCTGTATATCAGTGAGGGGGTGCCCAGCCATGAGGGTTCCCCCTCTCCTGGAGGCCACCACCCCAGCCTGTGTCCTGAATGCCCGTGTCCTCGCACGCAAAGTCCTTCCCTCTCGGTCCATTAGTTTGTTTCCATGGCCAGTGGCAGGCACACGACTCTGAAAGCTGTATTAAAAGCCAGGTCAATACCAGCCCCTGCTTATTCCCCCAGGGGAAAATAAGTAAATAATGAAAGGAGGGGATGACTTCATTTCCTAAACCAGCAAACTCTTGAATTTAGTGCTGAGAGAGGCACTCCAGTTCCCAAGTCAGCAGCATTAGAGCTCTGAGGAGAGGCAGCTCTGCTTCAGCACCAGCAGAACCAGGAGGGATGGGGGCCACTCAAAATCCATTGAATCCATCATTTCAGTGAAGGCTTTGAGGCAAACTGCTCTGAAAGATGGGCTCTGGAGCTGAGGATCACTACAGGAGCGAGGTAGAGGCTGAGGTACTTAATGCCTTCTTTGCCTCAGTCTTTAACAGCAAGACCAGTTGTCCTCAGGGTATTCAGTCCCCTGAGCTGGAAGACAGGGACAGGGAACACAACAAAGCCCCATAAAGCAGGAGGGAATGCTCAGTGACCTCCCACACCACTTAGACACTCCCACATCTGTGGGGATGGATGGGATCCACCCAAGAACACCGAGAAAGCTGGCGGAAGAGCTCACCAAGCCCCTTTCCATCATTTATCAGCAGTCCTGGCTAGCCAGAGAGGTCCCAGGTGACTGGAGGTTAGCCAGTGTGACACCCATCTACAAAAAGGGCTGGAAGGAGGATCTGGGGAACTACAGGCCCATCAACCTGACCTCAGTGCCAGGAAAGGTCATGGAACAATCCACCTTGCCATCATACAGAACAGGTGGCACAACTCAGGAATCAGGCCCAGCCAACATGGGTTTGGGAAAGTCAGGTCCTGCTTGACCAGCCTGATCTCCTTCTATGACAAAGTGACCTGCTTAGTGGATGAGGGCAAGGCTGTGGATGATGTCTACCTGCACTTCAGTAAAGCCTTTGACACTGTCTCCCAAAGCATTTGTCCTGGAGAAACTGGCTGCCTGGAGAAATGGAATGGGTGCACCGTTCACTGGTTAGAAAACTGGCTCCTTGGCTGGGCCCAGAGGGTATTGGGGAATGGAATTATTCTGGTGAATGGAATTATTCTGGTGAATGGAGCAAACCCAGGCAGGACAGCTGTTCTCCCACAAAACCTACATCCTAGGATGAGAAATTACCATGTCTGGGCCTAGACACATCTTGAGAGTCTATTTGTGCTCTTTCTCAAATGCACTTCCATATAACCTCACTTTCTCTTCCTCTTTTCCCCTTCCTTCTTCACCATCTGCCTGCTGTGTCTGCTTCTTCCTCTCAGTCCTGCTATTTCTTTCCTTGCCCTTCTGCTTCTTCCCCTCTTCCTTTTCCTTCTTGAACCAATTCCAAGTTGATATTGAGATACTTTTTCTGCTTTGTAGGTCAGGGATTAGGTGGGACATAACTTCTTCAGCCATTTCCCACCACAGCACAGTTACTGGGTTCCTAGAGCAGCTTCCTGAGCTCCCTGTTTTGTTTTTCTGTCCTCATATCATCTGCAGTTTTTAAGGGATGATTCTGCTGCTCCTGAAAGAAAATGCACATCATCTTTTCACCTCTTTTGTGAAATGACAACAAAGTGATATTACAGGTCTAGCTTTGGTTGATGTCCTCCCTCATTCTCCCTTCACTTGCCTCTAGCAAAAAGAGACGCTTTGGGTTTTTTCGTGGGGTTTTTGAATCTTGAATTTAGAGCAATGTCTTGCACGTCTCTGCCTCTTCATATCTAAATCTCTTCACATCTATAACCCTTCCCTGGGGAAAACTCTCACTATCTCCAAAGCAAACAGTATTGTTTGGCCCATACTACTGGTAATTTTAATGCAGATTATTCCCTCCATACACACATTTGTATGACCTTCTCCCTGAGCAAATTCTCTGAGCCTCTTGTTATAGGTCTTTACCAGAGAGGCGCAGAACAAGAGAGTCCTCATGGTGGAGCTTCCAGGGTCCAATGCCATACAAATAGCAAACACCAGCCCTAATAACCCTCATCAGTCTCTATACCAGGCTGCAGCCTTGGAGTCTGTCCTTTGCTTCCAAACCTCCCCTTGGGATATTAGACTTTATTAAAAATAAATAGTTACAAATTCTGTTTTACAGCTGATGGCATCAGGGAGAAGAATGGAGGAGGCAAAAGGAGCAAGTGGAGGGTCTGCTGTCCAGTCAGGTCACCTGTCTGTTATCCCAGCTGTGCTGCACCAGGGAGCAGTCTGAGTGTGGAAAGCACAGGGCCCTGCCTCCTCTGCCAGTATCTCAGGAGAGGAGCAGGACATGTTTTTCAAGAGGACTGGGAGAATTGGATCTAAGTCCATGGAGCCGAGCTGCTTCTGGAGGAGACAGACACCAAAAGCCAAGGAGAGTGCAGAGCAGCCTGTGTAGAACGTCCTTGTCTCCTAGCTTGGCGTTTGCCGTGGAAGAATATAGATTTCAGTTCTCCTTCTCTTTTATATACAGAATCATGTGCAACAAGCAACAAACATGCAAGTAAACTCCTCGCTTGAGATCCTTCCCCACTCCCTCCAAGAGTCCCAAACTCTCCCTTCTATCCTCATCTGGTCAGTGCTTAGGTGTTGCTCCTCTCCCAGTGACGGCGATGACCCTTGACAGCCACGGGCCCTACCCATAGTGAGAGGGGACAGAAAGTCTGCTGTTGCCTCAGCAGCAGAAACACTTGCTGTGGGTCCCAGTCTGTCCACTGAAGGCAGGGACTCCTGTCACCTCTCCAGAGACAAGAAACCAGGCCTGCTGCCCTCCTGTCTCTGGGCAGGAAAGGGGTTCTAGCCCAAGCTGCATACCCAGAAAGAGCAGTGCATCCTCACTCCTCTCCCAGGCATTATGACCTCATGAGAAAGGGAGTATATCCAAGCAGCTCCAGGCCTTGGCGTATTTGGGGGCTGAGAGGCAATCATGGGAGGCATTATTTGGTGGTGAAGAGACTTATCCAGTGTGTGGTACGGAACAGAGGAGACTGTGGGCAATGGGTGCGGAACGGGGAGGCTGGAGGAGTTAGATGGCTGACTCCCTGCGGTATGAGATTGTATCTAGAGGCAGAGTTGCCTGGAGCCGCTCCAGGTCCAGGTGACTTCCAAAATCCATCATCTGGATGATACCTCCCTCCTCCTTGGTGTTGCCCCCTAATACCACACCCACTTCATCATCATCTTCGTCTTCATCTTGACTGACAAGTGCCAGCTCATTCTCATAGCAGAAGGCACTGGGAGGTGGAGGAGAAGGGAGGATGGTCATCTTACTTTCTTGCAGCTCCCGTGCTGAGCAGCAAGGTGTGCCAGCTACCTCGTATGTCTTGTGAAAGCGTGAGTAATCCACTTTGTAGTGGTTCTTCTCCTCAAACACAACTGGTTCAAAGCGATGACCCCAAAGGATTTCACTAGCAAGGTAAGAGCTTCGTGCCTGTGTGGTCATGGCTGTGGCTTCCACCATCCCCTCCAGAATAACCACAATCTCAAAATTCTCCGTCTCCAGCTCTTCCTTGCCAATCCCATAGAGGGGGCTCTCCTCATCAATCTCATGAACGATAATGATGGGTGAGACTAAAAATATACGATCAAGACCCACATCGTAGCCCACATTTAGGTCCCGCTGGTCCAGGGGGAGGTATTCCCCTTCCTCTGTCATGTAGGGCTTGATGAGCTGGGCTCGGACATGGGCTTCCACGATGTGACTCCTCCTCAGGTTGCCCACCCTCCACATGAGACACAGTTTGCCATCCCGCACGGAGATGACCGCGTGATGGCTGAAGAGGAGGGTCTGGGCCCGCTTCTTGGGCCTTGCCATCTTGGCCATGATAGTGCCAATCATGAAGGAGTCAATCACGCAGCCCACAATGGACTGCACCACAACTGCCATGATAGCTAGCGGGCACTCCTCAGTCACGCAGCGGAAGCCGTACCCGATGGTTGTCTGTGTCTCCACTGAGAAAAGAAAAGCCCCCAGGAAGCTGTTCACGTGCATGATGCAGGGCTTGAGGAGAGAGGGACTACCTGCCACCGCCGGTGCATTGAGGTCGCCATGGAAGAAAGCGATGCACCAGAAGAGGAAGCCGAAGAAGAGCCAGGAAACCAGGAAGGCGGCAGAGAAGATCATCAGCATGTACCGCCAGCGTGTGTCCACACAGGTGGTGAAGATGTCGGCCATGTAGCGCTGAGACTTGTTGCTCAGGTTGGCAAAGTAAACGTTGCACTGGCCGTTCTTCTTCACGAAACGGTTGCGGTGCTTCCGCCGGGGAGCATGGCCCTTCCCATTCTGGCTGTGCCCATTCATGCTGCCCAGCGTAGAGACCTTGTGTCCATCCTCTTCAGTTGAGACGATGCTGTACCTGGGAACAGAAGCAACAGGCATTTCCATCAGAAATACGTGAAGGGTAGCAGCAACCGCTGAGACAGCAAGGGCAGGAGACGTGGGTGGTTCACAGGGCTACAGTACCACCCTGTTGGATCTCACAACAGCACGTTTCAGTGATTATTGCACCGTGGTGCCAATCTGACCAAACTGGTGGAGATCAATGCTTGCTGAGTGTTGCTGCCTGGAGGTTGCATCTAGCAAAGTCCTGACAGGGCAGCAAAGCAGCAGCAGCTTGTAGCTCTGTGGTACCTTCCAGCCTTTATGGTGAGGAGGGATACAAGGCTTTGAAACGTGACAGCAGCTGGGAGCAAGCACCCACAGCCTGACCACATTTTGGCCCTCATATAATACAAGGCTGGGAATTTCTATTTTCTCCTCTGCTCTGCTGATTTCATGGTGTGTGGTGACAATGTTTATATACTTGCTTCCTCAGGACAATTCTGTTGCCACAGCAACATGTGTGTCTTCCAGCATCCCTTATCCAAAGCCAAAGGTGTAATTTGGAAATCAACAGCCAAAGCACTGGCAGTTTCCTTGGCAGAAGCTACACACACACTTTCTGAGAAACCTTTGCCCCTCTGGCTCCCTTCCCTTGCAGTCAGCTCTGACACTGCCCCTCATGTGATCCTGTGACACTTGCAGATACTCCTTAAAGATGTGATGGTAGACAGTGCTCTGACCACTGAGGAAACCAAGAGAGTGCACTGGAGCACAAAGACTGGTCTGCCCTCATGCCTGACAAGCTGCAGCCTCACAGGACCCTGGGAGTCTCTCCCTCCCACCCTGTGCTGTTGACATGCCAGCTGGAGTCCTCCAGAATGGGCCTCCATCTCAAGGCTAGTGCTAGTGCTCAGAAACACATAATCACGGGATGATTATATGCAGGTGCTTTTATTGAAGAGCTCTGGGTGTTAGGGGTACAGACCCAAATCTGACTCCGACATGGGTTCGGGATGAACATGTTTTTATACCCTTATCGTTACATAACTACATATTAATTATTAAACTTATATTGTTGTATTGTAATACATTGATCTCATGCAAGCATGGATTCTTGTAATCTCCCCCAAACATTGTTTCTCATGATTCCTGTTACAATTGAACAATAATCATATCCAATTACCGAACAATCATCACATTTAACAATCATATCATTTATCATATAACAATCATATCATTTATCATAGTCATTAAATGATTATACAGGTGCCGTTTCCCATGATCCAGTAAAGCCCAACATTTTCCCAGGGCCTACCCTAATATTTTCCCAGGGCCTACCAGGCCCAACCTTTCTTTCCAACTCCCCTGAATATCCCATGATTTTAGAAATATTTTATCCCTATACTATCACAAGGGCAACACTGATGGCTGGATGTGCGATACCTGGGGACATGTGGCTTCTGCAGTGCTGCTGGAATCTGTAATTTCTCGTCCAGCACCATGCAGTGCTTTGCTTCTCCTCCATAGTATTCTTCCAAGCACTACCCCTACATAAGGCATGTTTTGGATTGGAGACGGAGAGAGGAGCCATTCCTTGGAACAGGAAAGCTGCTGATAGGTAATTTGAGAAGAATATATCAAAAGGTAATCTGAAGTTAGGGTCTGAGGGGCCAGATCAGGAGGAGCAGGTCTCTCAGGGCAGCAGCAGGTCTCGAGAGGAGGGTTACTCACCGATTGACTCGGACGCTGCCCATGGCTCGCTCGGTCATCAGGTGTCAGGGGGCCGTGGGAGCTGGCAGGGCGTGGGAACTCATGCAGCAGCACTCACGTGGGACTGGGCAGCTCCAGGCTTCACCTCTGGCTAGCTGGGACCAGCGCTGCCATTGCGCTTGCTCCTGGGTACGCGCCTGGCAGAGACGGACAAAGCAAAACCCGGTCAGATCCCCCCTGGCAGCACCCATCCCAGTCTAGAGTGGCGGGCACAGGGCTCCCGGCCTTTTGCTCAGGGTGTGTTGGGAGCTCTCCGTGGGGCACCTGCTGCAGCCTGGCTTGGGCAGGTGAGGAGCTGATGGATGCAGAGTGGGTGCACGGCCCGCAGACCCGGCCTCCCGCCAGCGGAGGAGCAGGGCTGGCCGGTCACCGCCCTCCAGACCAAGGGCACAGCAGCTGAGCAGCTCACAGGGCCCTCGCCCTGAGCCATTATATTAATATCGGAGCTTACACCAGGGCAAGAGCTCAGCCACGCTAAATACCTCTCACACAAGGACTAACAAAGCACAGAAATGCACAGCAGCCCTCAGGGGTCCCCATCAGCCCAGCCTAACACTGAGGGCATTTTCTCCAGGGTGTGCAGAACACCCTGTTTCAAATAAAAGGAGAGCAATGGGTAGAGCCCAAAAGAAATGATGGAAAGGAAGGGCTCAGGACTAGCCAAGGAGAAGCCAGTTAGAGGAAACAAACCTTGTGACGTGCCCTGTGTACAGCATCCAAGGAGCAGCTCAGCAGCAGAGTCCTGGGAGGCTGTCCGGCAGATGTCCCAACCCAGTCCTCCCAGAATGGAAGGACGGGGAAGTCAAAGACTCGAGAGCCAACCTATTCCACCTGCCCAGAGCTGCTGGGAAGTGAAATGCACTGAGGGGGTAATGACTCACAGATTAGGAAGGGCTTTGTACACCCATGCTAATCCTGCACTGTAGCCTTTGGATTACAGCAGCCAGTGCTGAGTGTGGGTGCAGACAGAGCCAGCTAGTCTATTTCCTCCCTGCCTCACCAATGGACAGCCACTGGTTGCCAGATATGGGAAAAAAATACAAGGATTTTGGGATCAAATGTAAGGCTTAGGGCTGCTTGCAAGTGATTGTGCACGGACAGGAGAGAGGAACAGCAAATGATGTTTCCTAGGATGGAAAAGGTGGTGAGAACCATCCTTATCTCATCATCAGTACCCCAGAATGGGGCTGCACGTGGCCAGGGGTGCCCACCAGCTTTCCCCAGTTAGGACCAGAGACTGGAAAGCAGAAAGAAGGGAGCTCCAGAAATTACATCTGATGGGATGAAGATTACTCAGTTACTGAGGCAGTTAAAGCTCTTCAGCAACACAAACATGGCTTTTCACACCAAGAGTATTATGGGACCAGGAGAAGAAAACAACCTTGTAATCTGCAACTCACCATATAGAGACAAAAGTGAACAGCTGCCCAAAAATCCCCATCAGGAAAAAGCACTTTGACACTGAACTCTGCCAGCTCCCACCAGCTCACTGCCCTACAACATCATGAAGTTGGTTTTGCCAGGAATTTCTGCTGTGCAGCTGGGTAAATTTAGAGCAGATCCTGGGGCTGGTAACCTAAGTTAATCAGAAATGCTGTCGGAGGTCAGTTCATACCCGCAGATGGTCCTGCTGGGATAAAGCTGACTAGAGCAATTACATGGTGAGTTCAGACTGCAGGGTCCCACATGACTTTGGAAGGTGGCAAAAGTGGGCAGTTTAGGTAGAACCCTCTGTGCCAGCCCCAGCCAGGAGAGGAAAGGCATCCTCTTCAACTGGCATCATTCTCAGTCATCCTGGATGTGCCAAGCTCATCCTTAGCCAGCACTGACCCTGATAACACAGGGAAGGCACTGTCACAGCTCACACACATGAGTAATTCACCATTTTCTGAAAGTTTCTACAACCAGCAGCTCTCTTTCTCCAGCTGCAGAAACAGGTGCACCATTTCTAGAGATTTTGGATTTCTGGCCCAGGCAGCAGCCAGTTCCAAAAGAAAGGAAGGAGGACCTAAGGTGCTTTGTGAAACTGTGTGCAGTTCTGGATCTCTGCTCCTCACCTTTCCTGCCTTCCCAAGAAGGGGCAAATGAAGCAGATGCAATACAAGGGCTTTGTTCATCTCCAGTTCAGGCTGGCACAGCTATGGGATGAGATGAGCACGCTGTGCAAGAGTGCTGCATCCTGTGGTGCTGTGCTTCCTCCTGGCTCCCACATGGAAGCTCATGCCAGCCAGAGCTGTGGCAGAACCTCTTGCACGGAGTCCACCATGGCTGGATCATGCAGCTCAGAGCCTGGGCAGCCTTTGCTGCGGGCTCCACAGTGCCCAAACAGAGTATCAGCAGATAAAGTCACATCACTACCTGCAATTGGTACTTAATCAGAAGGAAAGTATTTCCACAAGGATAAAGTCTACCAGTCCGAGCACACACATTTGAGAATGGGAAAGTAAATGCTTTTATTTGCAGTAAATGGTTACAAGTGGGAGAACGATGGCCTCGGGCCGTGCACGGATCCATGGAACTCACACAGAACTGCACTCACAGATCTTTCTCTGCTTAAAATTTGAGAATTTTTCTGGTGGATTCAAGGACCTCAGTAACAACGGGCAGCATTTCTGAGGCAAGAACTGCCTGAGGGAGGCATCTTTGCCCATTATGAACTCGTGGGAGTTTTGCCTGTTGAAGTCTAAATTGTGCTTCACTGCTTCCAGGCCAGTCTGTTCTCAGGTTTTCATTCTCCAGCTTGCATCTCTCCAGCTGTCCTTGGAGAATAAAGATCTTCTGCTTCAGCCTCTCCACATTTGTTTCGGCATTCAGAGCCCGCTGGGTCATTAGCTGAAGATGACACTCAGTCTCCTGCACTAAGGACTGGAGCTCTTGGGCTTCCCTCTCTCGTTCAGCCTGGCTGGTCTTCAGCTGATCCTGCAGGCTCACCACCACGCACGCCTGTCTCTTCAAGTTGCTCTGGAAGATGTCAAACCTTCTCCTGACCATGGCATTGTCCTTCCGAGTGCAGCATTCTCACTCTCAAGCCTCTCATACTGTTCCCTGAGCACGCCGTATTCCTCCCTGAGCACGACATCATCCCCCATGAACACAGCCCTGTCCTTCTTGAGCTCTTCGGATGCCTGCCTGAGTGTAAAGTTCTCCGACGCGAGCACGACATTCGCATTCCCGAGCATTTTGTTCTCCGACCTGAGGATGCTGTTCTCCTGCCACAGCAAGTTGTAGGTTGGCTGCAGGGACGGGGACTCTCTGTCCTTGCTGTCCTTGCTGTCCTTGCTGTCCTTGCTGTCCTTGCTGTCCTCTCTGTCCTTGCCGTCCTCCTCGCACAACACCTGGGGCTCCGCTCCTGTGGTGCTCTCTGGGTGTCCCACGTAATGGTCACTGGCATGGGCCTGTGTGGCAGCGGCCTCTGTCCCCAAGTGCTGGCCTGAGCTGTGCTGGAAAGAATCATGGAAGCCACTTGGCGCTGTACCGGCCGTTTGGAGAGCAGGCAACCTCTGATGCCCAGGAAGGTGGTAGGTCGGGCTGGGCTCCTCATCTCCAGCCAAGCTATCAGACATTCCCATGTCTTTGTAAAATGGTTCCTGAAACTCCTGATCTTCTTCCTCAAGCTCCAGCGCATGCTTGGCCAATCCCACCTGTTTATCTTTCACCATGTAAGAGGGCCCAGGAGTTAGGAAAAATGTGGGTTCTCCCAGATTCTCTGTCTGATTTTCATCTGTGCTGTCACTGCTCTTGCACAAGGGTGAAGAAAGGTCAGATTGGCAGGAGTTCCCTGATTCTTCACTGTTATCATCATCACCATCATCGTCGTCCTCACCTTGCAAGCCTTGAGATTCTGGGTAGACCATCATCATTAGCCCAAAGACACGAAATGGCTGTGACATTTTTCAGGATGCTCTCAGCTGCAGTAGGCAGGAGAATCCAAACTGTCTTCCTGGAGAGCAGGCCATGCAGGCTGTTGACACTGACAAGCAGTGTGCCACCTTCTGCAGCTTCCGCAATGCTTGTTGTGGCCACCAAAATCCCTCTGTATAGAACACCAGGATGTTCAGGAGGGAGAGGAGAGCCATATACCTCTGCATCTTGGCTCTGGGGATAACTGGAACCACCAACATTCCAAGGTCTGTGATGTCATCAAGGTCCACGTGTGCTGAGTTGTCAGAAGCAGGGGAGGGGGAGGAAGCAATCAACTGCTGTCCTGATTCTGTCTAAGACTGCATTTATTTTCTTCATAGTAGCCAGCACAGTGTTGGATTTAGTATGAGAATAACGCTGATAACACAGACGTGTCGGAGTTTTTGTTAAGAAATGGCTTACTCCAAGACAAGGACTTTTCAGTTGCCCATGTTCTGCCACTGAGAAGCTGCACACGAATCCAGGAGGGAGCATGGCCAGAACAGCTGGTCCAAACTAGCCAAAGGCATATTCCATGCCACAGAACATCATGCCCAGAATATAACTGGGGGATTTAACTGAAGGGGCTGACAAATGCCTGGGGACGTGCTGGGCATCAGTCATTGGGTGGTGAGTAATGGGGTTGTGCATCACTTGTTTCTGTTGGGTCCTGTTATTCTCTCTCTCTGTGCTTATTATTACTATTTTTGTTATTATTATTGTTGTTGTTGATAATAATATTAATATCATTAACATATTTTTTATTGTTATATTTTGTTTCAATTATTAAATTGCTCTTTTTTCAAACCCACGAAGTTGACCTTTTCTTTTCGATTCCCCTCCCCACTGTGGCTGGGGGCCGTGAGAGGGAGAGAGGGGCCGAGTGATACCTAAGATGTCTGCTGGGGTTAAACCACAACAGCTGCAAAAGGTGTTTTTGGCAACATGAGGATAAGCAGTCCTCCTGGCCGTAGAGCTGACCCCAGCTTGGGGATGTTGCCAGTGAGCAGAGAGCAGCTCATGAAGCCACCTGAGACCTCCAACATAAAGGAGGGACAGGGATGATCCAGCCCGGGCAGGCAGCATGGGTCAGAGGGGACAACCCTGTCCCACAGAGTACTGAGACACCTCCAGCAGCAAGGTCAAGCCACTGGCACTTGGTTGAGGCTCACCCTGGACAGGAGCAGGAGACATCACCAGCACTTTGGCCACAGGCATCGCTCTAAGCTGAACGGCCAGTGGAGGGTCCACGCTGTGGTGCTGCCAATCTGATTCATCCCCTGCTGCCAGCTGGCACAGGGAAGTGTTAGTAATACCGAGTGCCACAAACTCAGAGCGGCACGAGCCAGGAGACGAACAAAAATAAACACGTTTCCCACTTCCACCCCAACACACCCCCACAGCGCGTGGTGCCGCCATGGGAAGGACAGACAGGCAGGCAAGAAACGCCTGGGCTGGGGACTGCTGCCACATTGGGTCACTGTCCCTCGTCAGCAACTGGTGGGCCAGGGCCACCACTGAGATCCCTGATGGCAAAATCGATTCCATCTGATTGGCAAGGCCTGGCGGCTTACCAGGAACCCAAACCCTACATAAACATAGTTCAAATGGCTGTGAAAAGGCCCCATTGCAACTTGGAAACCTGAAATGCAAATGGAATGAAAGGGAAAGGCTCAGAGGTGTCTCCAGCAGAAGGGGATAATATTCATATCCTGAACAGGCAGCTGCCTGTCATGTGGACAGGGGGGAGGAAAGCCTGGCTGAGGACAGAGACACGAATCCAGAGCATGCCTGAGGGCATTTCTTGGAGCTTGCTCTGTCTCCTGAGACCCACATGTGAAGGAGGAAGCTGCAGAGTCACTCCTATGGAGTGGTATGAAACGAAACTGGTGGGTGCAGCAAGGAGACACGCTAGGCAGGAGGCTGCAGCCTGGACAGATGCCTCTCCATCCCTCTGCTGCCTGTCCTGGGTGTACATGAACGCCCATGAATTTCATGGCCTGCAGAAGCCCCCCAGCACATTTGAAAGCTGCTGCAGCATGGATGTCACAGCCACCACCTCGCAGCATTGCAACAGCCAGCCAGATGGGTCTCCAGGGGCCAGCAGATGCCTCTAGCCCCAAAGCATGTGCTACCCTTCCCTCTTTCTCAGTCACTTTCCCTCCTCCTGTGTCTTAGATTGAGCAATTCCAGGGACACCACCACGGTGCTGCAGTCATCTCCTCCTTCCCGTGTGACACCGTGCTCCAGCAGCACAAGCCATCACACCAGCCCACACTGCCACCCCAGTTCTGCTCTGGCCCTGAGCAGGCACGTGGGGCTGCGCTGCTGCTGTCCCTTTCCAAGGGATCTGCAGGATAATAAGGTCAAGAAGGTGCTTGGTGCCAGGGCAATACCTCCATTGCTCCATCCCTGTACACAGTGCAGTGCCTCGCACGTCCCAGTCTTTCTCCAGCCCCTGCCAGAGTAGATCATATATTGTCAATCCTTCCTTACATTTGCAATGGAAGAGTCTCATGAAACAGAACAGAAAAGTCCATGCTAAAGCACTCCCCCACTTCTCTTTTTATAACAACCATATCTGGTGCTCTGGGACATACACTGTGAGCGACAACGATGGAAAAATCCCAGGGTATTTTTACACTCTTAGTCTTTGCTTTATCTGGAGTTGTCTGGCAAATGCTTCTCTCCTGTGTGTGGTCAATACCGCAGCCGCTGGTTGTGCTCCGCTTTGTGCCCTTGTCCCTGTTACCGGCCGCGTAGCACCGGCTGGCTTGGGATCAGCGTCCACAGCCCCATCCTGCCAGCTCGGGCACGGTGACAACACGGCAGACGAACTTCTCGCCTCTTGGGGAGTCAGGGCGGAAACACCCGCAGCTGAGGAGGGACCTCTCTGCCTTTTTGCAGAGCCTTGCAGACCCGCAGCATTCCGTGTGTCCTCTCCATCCTCTTTGTAACTCCATCTCTTCTCCTATTCCTCACAAATATTCCCAGGGTTCGTGCCGGGGCTCATAGGGCAGCTCTGTGCCATGGGGGGCTGTCCTGCCACAAGAGCCAGCGGCTGAGCTCTCTCTGCTCTCTGCCGGCAGGGCAGGCTACCAGGCGCTTTGCGGGCACACGCGAAGGCACAGTCACTGTGCAGGAGAGCTTTACCATATTAAAAAGGCAACTGACATATGGAAGGTGAGGGGAGGAAGCTGTAATCAACTCTATACCATTTTTATATACACACTTCTGCCTTTTCGTTCAATAATTATAAATAGATCAGGTGCCAACAGTCCCCATCTGCCCCTCAAGGCATGATCCGCTGACCAGTTTCCCTCTCCAAAAGAGGATTTTATTCATGTGCCTCTGCCCGGTTTATATTTTGGAGTGGAGTGAGAAGGGGGGATATTTTTTCCCCCTGTGAAGCTCTGGAGCCTGAGGATGGGTAATATGAAAACAAAACAAAATGATTTGAAGTTAAACCATCTCAGTGTGTGACTCAGAGCTATTCATAGCTCCCTGAAGCCAGCTGCAGCAACGGAGCCAGAAGGATTCTGCCCGTATTATTATTCCAATTACCATCTGAATTAAAAGTTTGAGCAGTGATCAGCCCACATGCTGATGGGAGGGGGAGAGAAGAAAGCGAAGAGAGAAGGAGAGAAAGAGTGAGAGGGAGAAAAAACAGATAAAAATGGGAACCACACAAAGGTCCCCAGGATGACAAAGTCAGGAAGAGGCACAGAAAGGTGACAGCATCACCTCCTGCCTGCTCCCACACCGCCCCAGCGATCCCTGCTGCGGCTGCACCGTCCAGACAATGGGGCTGAGAGAACAGCTGCCTACTACCCAGCATCTCAGACTGGGTGGGGGACACCCCATGGTGGGGTTGGTGGGACTGGCACCGGCATTCACCCACTCCTCTCTGGCCAAAATGGGGCTGGGGGTACACGACACAGGGGCTGGGGGGTGGACCGAGCAGGATTGTAAGGAGAGGATGCTGCTGTAGTGGCAGCTGGGGAGAAGTCCCTGCTTTTTCTTGCTGAGTGAGGAAGGTGGGTGTTATTCTCTGTAGCTGGCATCACAGGAAAAATTAAATGCTCAGAAGGGCCCTGGCCTTCCCTGGGTGATGTTCTTGGTCAAAAAGAAACTGAGCTTTTGTAGCAGACAGAGTGCAGACTGCGTCCCACCTGCTCCCAAGGAAACAGGAGCTGACATACCCCCAACAACCTGCCACCAAAACCACGGACTCGACCCCAAAAGGTTGGTGCAAAACCTGCAAGAGCTGAGAAACTGAAGGCTCTGGGGTGTTCCTGAGGTCCTCACATCCCAGGCAGATGCAGTGCACTCAGGTCACCTACTCCAGCTTCCCAGCACAGTGCAAAGGTTGTCTTCACTAATCTCTGTATCTCTGGAACTCCCTTCACTGAGTGTCCTGACCTCTGCGAGCCCTGGTGTAAGGCCATTCCCAGCAGCATCCCTTCACCATCTCTTCAGCACAAAGTGTATAGCCATGTGGCATGTCTTGATGGCTTTTGGCTAGTCAGGGGACAAGGATAATTATCGGTGTGCAGGAAAAGGGGGGTAAGAGTGGCTTACATCATCAGCCTGCTTGCTGCAGTTGTGGTCTTGACAGGGCAGGGATGGACTGCCAGTGACTCGGCCAAGCACCCAGCAAGGCAGGTGCCTGCAAATAGTTTATGAATGATGATAACAACAGTGACAGCAGCAAGGGCAAACAATAACCAGGACAAAGCTTGCTCTGCGCCAAGCCCCCGATCGAGAGAGGCTGCAGCCGCTTCTCTGCACCCAGCTGCTGCACGACAGCTGAGTTCCCAGCCTGGCCCGGCTGCTAAGCACTAACCCATCAGCGACAGGGGGAAAAATCTCCCTTCACCCCGCCTTGTCGATAGGCTAAGAGGGAGCTGAGCAGAGCCACGAGTCTCCTGAAAGGGCCCCAGCTGCTCCCCTTTCAGCCATGCCTGCTAGGCACCAGAAACAGAGCAGAGGGAGCATCCCAGGTAAGCTGCAAAACCGCAGAGAGCGGATCAAAGTATTTCACTACAGGTTTGCTGACTTCTATTGCTGTAGCTTGATCCGTCAGGTTTAACAAGCACATCTGGAAGGGGTCAAGCCTAAGTGCTGCCCAACTCACGCAGTACAGAGGACCATTGCCCGCTCCTTCCCCTACCCCCCAGCTCTCCGACAGGGAGGGGCTGCCGTCGCGGGCAGGGTCGGGCTGGGGGAGAGCGGAGCGAAGCGGGACACGGCGGCTGCATCTGCACACTGCCAGGACTGCGATATCCCCCCTGCCGTCACTACGGCTTGCTGTCATACCCTGCTCCTCCGGGCTGCGACAGTCGCTCCCGCTGGGATCCTGCCTGCTCACCTGCCTGTCGCCTGCTGGCGCTCGGTGCTGTCCGCAACTTCTGCCTGCTCACCTCCGCCCAGACACGAGGCTGTTTCTTGGTGCTGGGAGCAACGGGAACGGGAGAGGAGAGGAGTTCTGGGGCCGCTGTGTCTGGTCCCGTGGCAGGCACCGCCTCTTCATAATGCCATCGAGCTTTTCAGAGGGGTGAAGCGCCTGTCTGCCCAGCCTCTGGGATCCCCGGTGCCCTCCAGCCCCCCGCACTCACCGTGCTGCTGGCGGGGCCGATCTGTACAGCTCTCCCGGGCTTTACCCTCCTCTACAGCACAGTCACTTTCGACATCCACTTGCTCTGAGACTCCTTTCAGCTGGTCAGTCTGCGCGGGTGCTTTAGCGGGCTGCCAGCAGAAAGGGAGCCGGCGAGAGGAGAGGGGAGAGCCAAGCTGAAGGCAGGGGAAAGGAGAGCAGGCAGCAGAGAAGCAGCTGGGACAAGGCCAGCAGCTCTTTGTACCAATGCTGGTACCACTTGCCAGGGAGGGAGGGAGGTGGGGAGATGTGCCAGGGTCGTTTCTCTGAGCCTTTTGCAGGGGACAGAATGGGGGACGCTGCTTCCCTCATTATCGAACAGCACCAGGCTCCCTCTGAAGTGTTTCTGGAGAAATGTTGCCATAGAAATAAAAAAGCCGTCCAGATTGTGAGGGGCAGACCCACTGCCATGGTGGCAGGGGCGTGGGCAGAGTGGCGGTAGGAGCCCCGGGCTGGCGGCGTGGGGAGGTGCCGGGCTGGAGAGTACCTTGTTCTCCACCCTCCACTCTCTGATTTCCAGTGAGAGCAGGCATGCTGTGCCAGCATGGCTGGTGCCAGGAGATGGTGGGCATCTCCTTCCCAGATAAACCAGTGGGTGAATGCCAAAACTGACCCTGAAGCAAGCTGCCTGCTGCCAGGCTCCCAGGAGGACAGGCATGGAGGTGCATGGGTCTCTGGGGCCACGGGCACAGGGTCACATTGCAGCCAACTCCCATCCCTCAGCAGCCTGTGCCACGGCACCACCCTCACTGCTGCAGAACGAGCCTCAGAGGTCTGAGGCCGAGAACCAGCTCAAAAGCAGCTCTTGCCTGTCCCAAGCCCCCCACCGCCAGAGAATCAGCATCTCTCCCAAGAAGGGGCTCCAATCCCAACCATCACCATTAAAACCACCTTGTCTGGCGAGGAAAACCGGTGCCTCTGGGGGTTCCCTTTGAGGCCTCTCCACCCTGGTAAGGGGCACAGGAGCAGTGACGTCAAGGAGCAGGAATTTAGCCTGACTCGGTTTCGCAGCGTTGCGAGGCAAGCGCAGACGGCTTCACTCAGCCTGTGCCATTCACAGAAAAGCGAGCGCCAGCGGGAGGCTGGGAGCCGCGTGGATGAGTAAGGGATCGATTGCTGAGACGCCAGCATCCATCTATCGATCCCTGGCCGCGCTGCCGGGTTAAGCCAGCCCAGTGCAATAACAAGGCGGGATAGCGGGCCTTGCTGAGGGCACAGGGCCATTAACTGCTCCGCTCCGCGTCCGCACTGATGTCAGCGCGCGGCGGGCGCAGGTATCCATCACCGTTCCCTCCTCCCCCTTGCTGGCACCCTCCTGTCACTGACACTACCCCAGGGATGCAGCTGCTTCCCGGGCGTGGCCGATGGCTGAGCTTGGGATGGCCAAGAGGCTGGAGGGGCCAGTGGAGACTGGTCCTGCCAAGAAACTCCATCCCTCCCCAGCCACCTCCTGGCTTTCCTTGAAAACCATGGCGGAGGACTGCAAGGGACAAGGACCACTGCCCGCCCCCTGCCAGCACCACACGTCGGGGCACTTGATCTTAGCACTTTGATCCCCAAACGGGGAGAGATGGAAGAAAAAAAAGGTGGAGGAGAAGGAACCCGCTTCCCTCCAGATAAGCCCTCTCCACCTTATCCTTTCTGTGTCCTTTCTGTCACCATTTGTCCTCTTCCCCACCACTCCTTGTCCCCAGCAGATTCATTCTTCTCCCTAAGGCACATATTTGCCCTGTATAGATCATTATTTTCAGTGTCTGCAAACAGGAGTGGCCACACACTGCCGGAGTGTCTCAGGCTTCTGTAGGTGCCACTTCTGGTGCTGGATGGAGAAGGGACACATTCCCATGGCTCTGTCAAGATGTATTCCCCATGCACCTGCCTGATCCCTCCCAGGCTCCGGGTAACCCCAAACCCTGGGCTCATCTCCACACCTCCCACCTCCTGTGGATGACTCCTCCCGAGCAGCCAAGGAGGGCACAGAGCAGGGGTTGAAGGTAGCCTTAGAGCTACGTCACCTCTGCCACACGTTCCCGTGTGCACTGTCACAGGGTCTGCCCTTCACAGCACACCCCCGAGGGTAGGCAAGGGAGAAGGGAGAGGCCCCAGAGCTGCTGTTTGCTTTGCCATCGATGGAGTCAGGGCTGGGCTGCAGGGATAAGAAACTCCAGGCTCTTGCCAGAAGGATTTGGATGACTCCAGGCTATTTGCCCAGGAGGGAGGGCAAAGTGGGAGGCTGAAGGGCAAGGTATGTCCAAGGTGATCTGCCAGCACCATGCAAACCTGCCTGCCCACTCCTGCCCTGCTGGGGAAGCCGACCTTGTGAACAGGGAACAAAGGCAGAGTTTCTCTGGTAGTTTGCTCATGGCTTCCTCCTGAGCTCCTTCACCCAAAGCCACTATCCAGAAGACCCTTTGCACCGTGCCTGTCTGGGGGGGTATTGGACCACCACTGGCAGGATCAGCCATGCTGGGACTAGGAGAGGTGGAAGGCGAGGGAGAGGGGGGCAGATCTGGAGCCCAAAAAGCTCCACAGGCAGCAGGAGAACAAACATATGCACTTCAGCCCCATTTGCACCCAAGAGCTTGGAGAGCAGGCCTCCAGCTGCCTTCTTCTGTGTGAACTGGCCGGGACCAGCACAGAGAAGAATCTACAGAGCAGGAGAAGCAAAAGGTGAGCAAGACCCAGCCCAGGGCGAGCAGATACTAAGAAAACACGGGGAACTGAAAAAATGAAGAAGTTACCTGCAAAGGGACCGAAGTCAGGGTGGCAAGGGGGCGGGGAGGGAAGTTGGGGAGGTTTAGAGGCAGGAGCCCACCCCTGCCCCTCGGCCCGCGGCCGCCCCGGTAGCTGTGCGTGCATACGCCATGCACACAAGGCAACTTTATTATTCACTGGCACGCTCACACGAAGCCACGCATCTCTCCCCAAGTTATATTTATAGCTGTTCCTCAGAGCGAACGCAAATGAAACAATACATTATTTTCCTAAGGGAGAAAAACCCTTCCCGCTCTCATGCCGGTGAGCAGAGCAGCGCGCCCCGGCACCGCCTCTTACCCGGGTCCTGCCGAGGGCTGCCGCCTGCTCCAGCCGTGCCGAGCCAACATCAGAGGAAGGGGAAAGCGGCCGGTCTCTCCATCTCACCATGAAATGTCTCAGCCGGACCGGAGGAATCAGGGAAGTCTCTCTGCAGTCCTCGCTCGCCTCCAGCCTAGGTTTATTTTTTTCCCCTCCGAAGAGCTACTTCTCCGCTGCGACCTGCTCCTCTCCTAACTCTGCCCTGCCCACGCCAGCGCTCTCCTTCTGCCTCTGCCTCTCAGAATTTTTTGCTCCCAGGAGCGTCCATCCCACGGAGTGCTGATGTGCCTTCTTGGCTCAGCGACGGGTTTAGGTCTCCCCCTCCAGCCTGGCTCCCTCCTTCTCTGGCATTATTTGCCCGTGCCCCTTGCTGCCCCCCTGCTCTAGTCCCCAGATCCCCCCTCTCCCTGACACTCTTCCTCCCTGTGCGCTCCGCTCCCTTTCCCTGGCTGCCTCTCCCCCTCGCTGATTGCTATGCAGTCTGTAGCTGAGAAGTCAGTAACTCTGTGGTAGGATCCAACAGCTTTCCGCTACTTTAGCCCATCCTCGCATGTGAGCTCAGAGCTGCGGAGCCGCCATGGGGAGACAGAGCAACCATCGGCAGCGGGGAAGGGATAGTGGGGCGGCCAGATGCCCCCAAGGAGGTGAATCCTCCTCCTGGGCGGCTGCGCAGAGATTAAATAACTACCGTCAGAGGGTTTTTTCCCACCTGGATTTGGGGTGCTGGGCTGACACCTAGCCCTGAGGAAGGACCAGGCTCTCCCAGCTGATGCAGAGTGTTTGCTGTGGGGCACTGCCTCCCCATGCTACAGAGCTGGTGATTTCCTGCCTGGGTGAGTAATGCTGGGACAGGAGCTGGACACGGAGGGACCAGCCCTCAGGGCTCCAGGATAGTGCACAGCCATCCTGACGGGAAACCTGTCCAAGAAACCCCTTTTGGGTCTCCATGGCCAGCAGCATCTCAGAGGCTTTAAAAGGGTCACTTCTGGGTGACAAGGAGAGAAGGCAGGGGACTCTGCTGCAGCAAAGACAGAGGCTGAAGAGACCCCTGACCACACAGGCAGTGGCTGCAGGCACAGGGTCTTGGGGACAGCCCTGCTCCAGGACAGCATTTTTGAGGACGTGGTTTCTGTCTTGGTGCCTCATATGCTGTCCCCAGTGTTAAGGCCTGTGCTGAAAAGTCAAAAATGATTAAAAAAAAAAAAAAATGTTTTTGAGTCTCCTCTGGTCCCCAGTCCTGCAAGGACTATGACCCTCCCTCCCAAAACCCTCCCAAGGTGTGGCACATGGGATGACCCCTTCATAACATGCTGTGGAGCCTGCTGTGCCCGGCCAGCACCAGTGAACACCGCCGTGGTGAGCACAGACTGCTCCCACCTGGCAAAGCCACTGCCAGGGCAGCAGAGGGTGCTGGGGTGGGTTTAGTAGCTCCATGCAGATGAGCACTGCAAACCAGGAGCACATCAGCCTCCTGAATGGGTCAGTTCACCCCAGTGCACCCACGGCTGCTCCCTGCTGCTCCTGGGGAGCTGCTGCACCTGGATGGAGCAGGGCCAGCCCATCCATCCCCTCTGCAGCTATCCCTATGAGGACCTCATTCAGATTCAGAGGGGTACTTACTTTCCCAAAAGCTCTGCCTCTAGGGCCTGTTCTGGGGCTGCTTCCCTAGAGCTACTGACCAGTATGTGCCCAGCTGCCCTTTGGCAGAGTGTACCATCCCTCTGGCACCATGGCAGGCCTTTCCTCTTCACGTGGTGAAGGGATGAAGATAGGGCTGAGACATCTTGCTCCTTCCCAGAGCGGGAAAAGCCACCAAGTGCAGCCCTGCGGCCTCATCAGCTTCCAGTGGGGTTTTGCCCTCTCTGCCTTTTGCTCCTTACTGCTGGCTCCCCCCGAGGCCTCACCACATTTCCCTCTGCCTTTGCAGCAGGAGGATGGATAGCTGCACCTTGTGCATGGTGTGGCAGCCTGGCACTGCCAAGAGACAGGTGGCACTTCCAGAGCCAGCGAGAGGGGCATGAAGACACCACATTGAAGATGTCACCGGCTCCTTGCTGTCCTTGTGCCCCCCAGGTGCCATGCCCTGACCGCCCCATGGCCGCCGGCCCCAGCAGCGGGGTGGCTCACACTCGCCGCCCCCGCCCGTCTCCACCAGCACCGTCTTTAATAAGAAGTGTGGAATATTTTAGCACCTATGTAAAAGCCACCACAGACGGTGGTGGCAGCCGTTGCCAGGGAGACGCTCCCAAAAATAGCCCCACTCCGACAACCTTTCCCAGTGCCGCTGTGGGGATTGAGGGAGGCAGAAGGATGGAGGGATGGAGGGATGGAAGGGTGGAATGAGGGATGGATAAAGGGATGGACGAAAGGAGGGAAAGAGAGTCATAGAGATGGACAGAGGAATCTTTGGAGGGATGAATGGAGAGAGGAGGAGTGAGGGGTGGTTGAAAAGAGTAGGGAAGAATGGATGGAGAGAGAGAGGGGTGGCTAGAGATGGATGGAGAGATGGGTGCAGTGGAAAGCAAGAGCTCCTGGGAAGGTGAGCAAATGCTGCCTGCCCCTTCTCCTGCCTGGGCATGAAGAGAAGAGCTACCTCTATGCCAGCAGCCCCTACTTGGACACCTGTGGTCCTGCACTGCTGTGATACCAGCTAAGCCAGCACAAACCCTCAAGCCCTCTCTGTGCTGAGCAGGTCTGACTTTGGGTGTTTAAACCAGAGAACAAAATTTTGGGCTCCTTAGCACCTGCCATGCTCCCTCTGTGATCTTCCACCAACCATCCCATCTCTGTCCCCAGTGTTCCAGAACTGCCCAGCCAACCTGACCTGCTCATGGGGGCAGAGATGGTGAGACACAGAGGTGACCCATGGTGCTCAACCTCACCATGTTCCCCAGCCCCTGTGGGAATGCAGAATCATTTCCCTCTCTTAGACAAATCCCTGAGGCTGCCCACTCTCCCAGGACGTCTGGATGTAGCCTGATCTACATCCTGCAGCAGAAATGGAGGGAGACACCTGGAGCACCACCAGGGGAAAAAGTAGAGAAGCCTTCCTGATAGAAGGAAACAAATGTTTTAGTGATTAGGAAATGCCCTTTTGTCCCTCTTCTCATCCCATAGCCATCACCTCACAGGCAGAGGTGGAGAAGGGCCCTGGATGAAGATGCTTCTCCTGGTTCAGGGGCTCTGCAGGAGGAGCCTTCCAGACCAGCAGAGGCAGAGAGGGAAACCCCAAAAATAGAACTAAAGGAGGAGGGATTGGGGGGGGGGGGGGGGAGAAAAATAAACCCAACAACCCCAAAATCTCATTTTTAATATCAAATCCCAGCTCACTTGCCTCCTTGTCACCCTGGCGACATTCCTTGTGGTCACCATGGAAACAGGAGGCATGGAGAGAGCATCACCATGCAGGGTGGTGGCAGCACCCGGCATTATTTTGGAGGCAGGGAGACACCCGGCGCAAGGCGCTTTGCATTGTGGCAGGGCGGGAGGAGGGAAGGATTATTTTTACTTGGTCCCACTCCATGTGCCAATTTTTTCTTCTGTAAGAGCCTGGGTGTCCCTTGCTCTGCAGCAGCTTTCCTGTGGCCCTCACGTGCTACACAGGGATGGTGTTCCATGGGGACAGCCCAGCCCTACCACCCTGTTCCAGCTGGGTGGGCTTGATCGGGCTGCTCCCATGAAGTTCCTCGAATGGTCACCTCAGCTGGTGGTTCCTGGTGCCAGAGTGGTAGATAATGCTGGGAGTTGGGCCCATCAGTTCTTCTTGGGAAGGTGCAAGATGAGGAGAATAAACCTTTGCCACCCCAACAGGCAGGGATGTCTCCAGTTTCGTGGGGCTGAGCAGGTGCTTTCCAACCCGGCCTGTGAATCCATCTGGAAAAGCCCTGTGATGCAGGTGCTGGAGCGTCAGAGAGGGAAAACACAACCGCCAACCTAATGGGCAGGGAGGAAATGTATGCAAATGTATTCAGAAAGGGAGCCGGTGATGCTAATAGGCTTGTTAATCCTCTTGGAAAGCACAAGGAATAATATTTTTACACTTTGGTCATTAAGGATTTTACTCCAAGCAAGCCCATAAGGAGAGAGAGAGATGCGTAGGGGATGGCCACAGGTCATGGCTGGGGACAGGGAGGGCAGCAGCCAGAGCCAGCTTTGGGACAGGAGCAGGCAGGATCACACAATCCAAGAGTAACCAAATTAGACCCACAGCCAGATGTGATTTGCTAAGGGACAAGGAGACAAATTACAACTTTCATTTGGTTGTACTAAAGCAGCTTTGAATTAGTGACTGACTATCTAATTGCTGGATCTTGATGCAGAGATCCCCTGCTGCTGCCATGAGATCTCCCCGTGTTACTGCTGCTCCGAGGACAAGGTGCATCCAAAACAAGCTGGTCACCCAGCTTAATATATTTTCAAATATATTAAAACTTTCTAACACTCACTACTGAGCTCATTTCTGTGAAATCTATAAAACCAGCAGCAACCACGTGCTTCTTTCACTCAACAAATTCCCTATGTTTTTTTGTAACCCTCTGGAATCCAGGAATCCAGGATTAATATTTTCAGCGAAGTTTGTTTCGAACCAGCCCTTGGGAGGATCTTTTCTTTCGCCAGGGCTGTGCTCAGGGATCCACACTGCTCCAGACAGGGCATCTGAAGGAAGGGGTATCTGGTGGGGCAGACACCAGGGAATGGCTGTCCACGAACAGCTGTGGAAGAGCTGCAATGGCTTGATAACTCAAATATCTCTCCACTTCTTTGGCTGCAGGAGCCAAGGTGGAGCACTGGTGAGAAGGTGCTGCAGGTGGGATGGGGCCGGGAAGGGCAGAGAGCAGAAGGCTGCCGACTGGAAGAAGGACAGAGGTTACTGCGCCCGTGGCGAATATTCCTGGAAAGCCCGGCTCTCGCCGGAGGGTGTGTCCTCAAGGCCAGAGGATGGGAATCCTCTTCCCTCTGCCTTTTCCCCTTTAACCACACTTCCGTGTGTAACTTGAGACAAGCAGGGAAGAAAAAAGAGGAAGGGAAAAAAAAGAGAAAGGGAAAAATAGCGCAGTTATTCCCGCCTCTGCCTCCTCCTCTCTCTCCTCCCCGGCCAGCCAGGAGCCACGTCACCGTCACCCCGCACTGGCTTCGGGGCTGCTCAGCCTGGAGAGCTCTCCGGGAGACAAACTCCAACTTTCAGCCCAAGGTAGAGAGAGGAAGGCCCTGGGCTGGGAGAGGGAGAATCCACCTCGGTGGAAAAGTAAACAAGGGAGACATCCAGCCTGGCAGGGGAAAGCATCTGCAGCCACGGGACAGGGGAGACTGAACTTTGTGTTACGAGACGGAAGGGCTCCGTGCTCAGGGAAAAAGGAAAGTTGAGCCGAAGGAGACCGTTCATTCAGCCGAGGCGCGGTGGAGAAAATCTTCCCGCCCTCGCCCTCCCTGCCTGCAGAAAGAGCCCCACTCCCTCCGCCCCAGAGGAGTCTCCCCAGCACCATGAACATCTTCCGCATCCTGGGGGATGTCTCCCACTTGCTGGCCATCATTATTCTCCTGATGAAGATTGTGAAGTCCAAGTCCTGTGCTGGTGAGTGCTCCCATGTCCCAGGGAATGAGGGTGGCCCCTCTCGGAGGGCAGTTCGGTGAAGGGTACAACAAAATGGGAGCTGCAAAGGCCAGTGGTAGCCCATAGGAACTGGCAGCCCTCCCCCGTGCGCTCTTTGAGGGCAGCCATCCTCTTTCTCTGGGAGGCCCCCGGCCAGGAGAGGGCCGTGTTGGAAGGATGTGATGTGGCAAGGCACACAGCCTCAGGCAGGTGTTGGTGTCAGGGTGGTGAGGTGAAGGAGAGGGTGGCAAGGCTGGAGGGAGGTGGAAAATGAGAGCAAGAGTTTGTGGCAGCACCAACACCAACAACCTGGAGAGGAAGCTGCTTTAGGTTGGAGGTTCTGCCAGTGGTGGGCAGGTGCCACAGGCTGCCCCATGCCAGGGTGAGGAAATCAGGACAGCAGCTTCCTGCAGGAGAGTTTTGCCCGTAGTTCCCTGCTCGGGAGATTTTGGGGCTGGGCTGCTGGGGCTGTGGCCATTATCACAGCTACAGAAGTGGGTGGGCTTGACTGCATCTCTCTGCCAGCAGTGACCAAGTTCCATCAGTGCCCCGGGGCTGGTCCTGCAGCTCTTCCCTCTTGTGGCAGATGTCACATCACACAGTCCCCTGCTGAGGTGGGCAGGCAGAGGGGGAAGGGAGGCAAGAGAAAGGCCTTTTGATGGCAGCAAAGACTGAAATGGCCAAAGTGGTGAATATGCCCACCGATCACCAGTTCCTACAGGCAGCACTCAGGAGCATCAGCAGGAACCTGCCCTGTTACCTGGGAGACTCTGGCCACTCTGGGGTAGAGCTACCTCAGCACCCACACACCAGCCCTGGCTCACAAAACAACACACCTACATATCAACGTAAGGAGGAAGCGTAAGGGGAAACCACCATCCCACAGACCCTTCCCTTCATCTGCTTTCCTTTCATCTCCCTGCCACACAGGAATCTCTGGGAAGAGTCAGATACTTTTTGCCCTCGTCTTCACAACCCGCTACCTGGACCTGTTCACGAATTTCATCTCTGTCTATAACACTGTGATGAAGGTAAGGAGAGGGCAGTGCAGCAGGAGAGGTTCCCCTCAGCTCGCTGTGGTCTCTTGGGGAGGTGAGGGTACACAGTCACTGAGTTTTTCAGCCAGGAAGGGTGGATAAGGATGCTTCCTTTGGTGCCACTGTCACTCCACTGACCAAAAAACCCCCGTGCCATAGTCAATGAGTAAGCTGAGCCATATTTAGGACCCCTAAAACCAGAACAAGATGCCATGAACCCAGCCTGGGTGTCCTTGTACAGCAGGAGTATTAACATAATGCTGCCACCAAGCCAACCTCTTCACAGAGTGCCCCAGAGGGACTCAAATGTGAGATTCTCATGGTGGGGCAACTTTACCTGACCACTGGAATATCTCCAACACAAGTCAATCTGTAAGGCAACACAGGCAAAGCATTCACCACTTTCTTGACTTCTGGGAAAGCCAGCCTCTCTTTAAGCATGCAAAGTGCAATTGCAGGTAAGGTCTTGCCATCTCCCTTCTCTTCCACAGGTCATTTTTTTGATTTGCGCCTACGTCACCGTGTATATGATCTATGTGAAATTCCGGAAAACGTTTGACAGCGAGAATGACTCCTTTCGCCTCGAGTTCCTGCTGGTCCCTGTCACAGGCTTGTCATTTCTGGAGAACCACAGCTTCACCCCCTTGGAGGTAAGGAAAAGCTGAGACAGGAAAAGGGAAGGGAAGCAGCAGCAGCCTTACACTAGGCAGCAGAGTGAGCAGCATGTTGAATAGCCGAGATTTTTAACAGCAAAAGCAGGCAGGAAAGGCAAAGTTGGCAGGCCTTGAAGACAGTACCATCTATAGAGCAGCTCAGCGCTGTCTCCTCTCACTCCCAGCACAGTGAGCTCATTTTCCCCAACTTCAGCAGCACTACTCTTCGCCCTCACACATCAGTGATTTGCCAAACGAAAAGCTTTAGGTCTTAACACATACAAACCAGCACTGACTCCCCACTGCCTTCATTTTGCACCTCACAGATACTCTGGACCTTCTCCATCTACCTGGAGTCCGTGGCTATCCTTCCTCAGCTCTTCATGATCAGCAAGACAGGGGAAGCAGAGACCATCACGACACACTACCTTTTCTTCCTGGGCCTCTACCGTGCCCTCTACATTGCCAACTGGGTCTGGCGCTACCACACAGAGAATTTCTATGACCAGATCGCTGTCGTTTCCGGGGTGGTACAAACCATCTTCTACTGCGACTTCTTCTATCTCTACATCACCAAAGGTAGGTAAACAGGTTGCTGTAATACTGAAAAGTTCATTCGTTCTTGCAGTATAGGGTGGAGCTGCAGCTTGCCATGTGTTAATCCTTACGTGACTTTATTTTTGCTGGGTTTGTGATGCATATTGTGCACCTAAAGTCCAGTTTAAAAAACATATCTATTGACTGAGAGTAGGCATCACTACTTGCAAGGCTCTGGATGTGTGTGTGAAGCACAGCAAAAATTAAACCAGAGTTAAGCCTGGTTTAACCTCACCTCGGAAGTTAACAACTGAGGTGCATTCAATTCTACATATATTTTGAAAGATTATGAATCATGGAAAAAAAAAAAAAACACCACAAAAAACAACAACAAAAAACACCCCAAAAAAACTCTGAGGGGAAAAAATAGCTGCAAGCAGACAATGTACCTGAGAAAGCAACTGCAGACATATGGAGATGTTATTAAACCTTCTTTTCCTTTGATAGAGAAGATCAGGTTCTTGATTGTGAAGAACTGATTCTGTAGGAAGATGGGCATCTGCATAGACAAGACACTCCTGTTTTCCAAAATCAGATGCCTCTTCCATTTCAGTGCCATGCTTTGGTAAATGGCCACCAGAGCTTAAAAGTGCACCAAGGGCATAAATCCTCATAGAACATGCTGTGGTTTGCCGAGGCTGAAGGACACTTTAAAACACCTTTCTGTTGGGAAGGATGGAATTAGATGAAATTAGCCAAATGGATAACTGTTTTCCTCCTTCTTCACTTTCCCCAACAAGTCTGCCAAAAGCAGTAATGATGGTCCATGTTTAAAGTTTAAAGGGATGGATTTTTGGTAGCTTCATGCAATACACCTGCTGATAGAAAGGTGACAGGAGCACGGAGCAGGTGGCTGGCCTTGGCAGATTAAGACTTCCTTCTGTCATTAAATACTCTTGCAGCCAGAAAAATACTTTCTAAAACTGCCATCAAGGTGCTCCACGTCAATTCCTTTTTCTTCTTTTCTAAACTAATTCCAATTTTAGCTCAGCTCAATTCATGTGTCCTGTATTTTGTGAGAAATCCATACCCTTTGTAGCTGTGAGGGTGGAACAAAAGGGGGGAAAAACACAACTGCTGCCTTCCAATCTCACACTGCTAGTGGCAGAGCTGCAAAATTTAGATGATACAGGAGGCAGAAGAAAAAACATTTGTAGATGGAACATCACAGCAGGAAGAGAAGTGCTTTTTTTCTCTTTTCTTTTACACAAATGTTCTGGATCACGGGAGAGAAACGGTGTCTGAAGACATGCAAATACTTTGCAATCATTTATGAGAGCCAGCAATATTACAGGAGGTTGCATCTCTTACATTCTTTCAAAAAACCAAACTTTTCAAAACATTTCTAACACTAAAGAGCTCAGAAAAAAGAAATCAAAAATGTGTTATATAAAGAAATGGATTTAATAAGACTTCTGAGCCTATACCAAAGTACTGCAAAGGGATTTTTATAGAAAGCTACTTCTTTTTATCTTGTTTTCAAAACTAGATGAGCTCCCTTCTGTTTAACACAAGGACATGAATAACACAAGGACATGAAAGATATCCTGAGGAAGCTTTCAGCTCCCCAAAGCTTGTATTTCACAGAATGGCCAGGGGTGTGGGCAGTCAGGGTGGAGGGAGGAAAATCATCTAATCCATGCCCTGCTCACATTTTTCAAGGTCCTGTCCAGTAAGGTTTTGACTATCTCCAGGGTGAAGCCTCTCTGGGCAACCTGTGCCACTGTCTGACCACCCTTACTATAAAATACTATTTTCAGATGTTTAACTGGAAATTTTCATTGTCCCTTACTCTGTCACCAGGCACCACTCAGTGGAGTCTGGGCCTGTCTCCATTCCTCCCATCCAGCACTTGTGCACAGTGCCCCTCAGCCTTCTCAATGCTGAACGGTCTCAGCTCGCAGCCTGTGCTCCTACATCAAGATGCTCTTGTGGTCCTTCTTGACTCCCCATCTCTTGTTCTTAGCCCAGAGCTGAGCCCACCACTCCAGCTGTGGCCTCCCAAGGCTCAGTGGGGAGGAAGAACTCCCTGCTCATCCCACTGGCAACGCAGCTCCAGAGGCTGTTTGCTTCATCACGAGGGCACACTGATGGCTTGTGTTCAACTTGGTGTCCACCAGCACAAGCCAAGGCCTTTTCCGGCAAGCTGCTTTCCAGCTGGGCAGCCCCCAGCATAAACTGGTACCTGGGTTGTTCCACCCCAGGGCAGGATGTGCATTCCGCTTTCTTGACCCTCACAAGGCCTCCATCCCTCCAGCCTGGCACCGTTCCTCTGGCCTCGCCCAGTCCATCAGGCCCTCCCGTGTGGTACATCACAGCCCTTCCCTTTGACACCCAACAAACACAGCCCCAGTGCCCACCCCAGTACCACCCTGTGCCAAGCACAGCCACTCTGCACCACTGACCACTGCACATCCAGGAGAGTCCCCAATCAGGCCACCTCACCTAAGCCTATGGGCCTCTGGCATTTACCAGAGGCATCCCTGCCATCCCAATGTTCAGCTCAGATGGGCTGGGAGGGGCTCAGCAGAGATCTGGCCACAGACATTGATTCAGGCCATGCTCTGTATCAAAAGGAGAGGAAAGCACTAGAAATAGCACATCATCAAGAAAAATATTTAAGATGGTCCACCCACGAGAACAAGTAACCATGGAAGTCAAACAAGAAGCTCTTCCTTTATCATAAAGGATGAAGAGGTTGTGCTTTCCCTTCTTAGCAGCATTTCATAGTGGTTGTCTCCCATTCGCGGTTTGCAAACCTGACACCCCACTATCTGGCACTCTAAATCGCAAGTTAGGAAACAAAATTGTGGAAATGGTAAAACAATTGGATTCCATTAAATTTACTAATTTCCTTGTCTTTCTCTTTGCAGTCCTAAAAGGAAAGAAGCTAAGTCTTCCCATGCCTGTTTGAAGACGTCCCACAGGCAGCGCAAGAAATTCTAAAGATGAAGCTGTTTAAGATCACAGCTTTCCTTTCCTGGCCCTTTTTGACTAACGGATGGCTCAGCTGAGTTTCAACCCAGTGCCAGGAAGACAGGGCTTGGAATGCTTTTCATCCATCAGACTCTTCCCCTCCATTTTTTTATTTCTTTTCACTTGAATTTGGTGCTAGTGCTGGCCAATACTGAAGTAGTGCAATTTCTTCTCTCCCAGCTCTTCCCAGCATCTACATTCAAAACACACCTCCACCCTGACCCTGAGGCAGCACAAGGGAAAATGTCACTCCCACTAGTCCTTCAGCAAGTGCCCATGGTAAAGGGAACATGTACCTAATAAAGTGTGTTAACTTAACCGACCCATTTCACAGGTGGCCATGTCTGACACAGCAGATGCTATAAACTGTTACTTTAACTCTGTATTAACACCCTCTTTAAAATTAATTCTGCCTGACCCTCTCTCTATTCAGGCCCTGTAACATTCAGGAAAAACACATTGCCTTTGAATAACTTGAATCTTCTAATTCCACAACTATTCAAACATCCTCCCTGCGCTCTTATTTTCAGTTTCCTTACATTCTGCAAACAGGGACAATTTCAATTACAATTCAGTGGACTGCCAAGAAGTGTTTCCACCTCCTTGAATTTGACTTCTAAGAACTGGGAAGAACAGGGGCAAAGACAGCTTTACATTCCAAAAATAAAGACAAAGTTCACAATTTATTGACAACAGTGTTTTTATTTATACCTACAAAAGAAAACAAGATGGTATCAAAAGGACAATTTACAAACTAAGAATAGTAACATAGCTCTTAGTATCCTGTGCCTCAACACCACAGATCTATGAATCTCTCAATTCAAGTCTTCATTAATACAATAGGAATGTGTTCAGAGACCAGCAGGTGTGTGAAACAAGATGCTGATCCCACACAAAGCTAGTAACTCTTCCATTGTTCAGAGAAATCCAAACAGTAAATCGCTTCAGGAAGTGGGAGGGTACCCAGCTCAGATATCTGACACTCCCACAAACTTTTTACAGATTGAAAACAATGCAAACAACACTAGAGGCTAATGCTTTATCAACAAGGGCCCTCCAGCTGGTACATGGAGCAGAGCAGAGAGCACCAGGTAGAACAGGGGCAGCACATGCCACGGTGCATTCAGCGGTCTGGCTGACACTCTGAACTGAACCGAGACCCTGGACTTCAGCTGACCTCAATGGCAACAAAGCACTGCAAGACTTGGCATCGATGTTTAAACACGCACAAGTCACTCCCAAAAGTGAAAGCTATAACGGATTATAAGGCAGCTTTGGCGGTCCAGAAACCCTTTTTAAAGCCAGTCAGTGAGATGTCCTACTCCTACACCCCTCAAATGCATTTCTGCATTCTACTCTCAAAAAAAAAAAAAAAAAAAAAAAAAAAAGCTTCTACATTTGCTTGCGAGGGAGGCCAAAGACCTATCAGCCAGTGCCTGGATAAACAAAATATTTCTGGCTTTCACTTAACACAAGCAAAGGAACTTCCAGCCCATGCACTGGAAATATAAAATGGAACCAGGGAACTGAGGTTCTGCAAGGAATCTCCCTTCTCCCTGTCAGCAACCTACCTGTGTACTGCACAAAAAGAAAAAAAGAAAAGAAAAAAGCACATCCATCCCCCAAAATTTTACTCTGGGAAGAAATTAAATGTTAAAAGAAATCATTTCTGTATAAGCAAGCTCTTTTCCAGGGCTATAAGAAGTTCCACTCTGCTACAGAAGGAGTGGGCTGCCTTGTTCATCCATATGCAAGAACGCCAACAGAAAAAACCCACATGCCCCCTGCACTCTCCTAATGCAAAGAGCGTGCCTCAAACCAGATGTATCCATCCTTTTGTCATCTTATCAGAACAAGAGCAGCCAACTCCTGTTATCATCTACTGTCTCTGAACCGTCTCGTATTAGAAATAACAAGTCAACAACATGCTTTACTAAAGGGGGAAACCCCCCTCACACCCACCTTAGCCTGTAAAATAAACAAGTTTTATTTACGTATGTACTAAAATTTCACTCTTCCCTAACATTTTCTAAAATACTACCTACCTGCAAGAGCTCAGCTCAAAGGGACCAGTGGAGCAGGGAAATGCACTCAAAAGCCAGAGAAAGCAATAGTCAGTGCAAGGTACAAAAGAAACAAAGCTTCAGAATCAAGATGCACTAACCAGCTCACCGCTTACCTCATGAAAAGGAGACCCCAGGCAACCTCTTCCTGCCCTCCTCCCCCCCGCCCTCCCCCAGCCCACCCTATTCAAACCTCTTAAATTTAAGTGTGGAAAACTCTGTCACATTTTATCGAGCGTAGCGGCGCTCAGAACATTCCCCGTGGCAAAAGGGAGTTTGTTTGTGTAGGACAGACAAACAAAATAACGTTGTTCATCATTTCGGTTCTGCATATTTTCTAGGCTCTCAAGGAAGACTTCTTTCCATAAACCAAACAGAAATCTGAGAGCAGTAACCAATTTAATGATAATCAGGCTCCGTGTATTTGCAATGCTGCAATTTAACAATTGTAGGGAAAGAACTTACTTAGCTGAACATTTCAGCAGTGGTACCCACATCATCTACCCACTACGGGTAGATGGTTTTCAGGTAGTGAACGCAAGACAGGTTTGGTCTCTGACATAGAGTTTTTAAACCCAAGCTCCCTACTGCAGGCTGTTAAGGTAGCAGAAAATGGGGCTTCCAGAACCACAGAAATTGCCAAAAATACACCCAAGGCTTTACTCTGACCACAACTCAGCTCAGACAAATGAGAAGAGTTTTCCTACAGAAAGTCACCTACAGTAAGATTACAAGCACTAATAGTGAGCTATTAAAAACAAAATTAAGATTAGGAGAAGTGAGCATTGCTCCCTTGCATTTATATTTTAAATGAAGTGCTTTTTGGCTCCCCCAGACTTTCCCATCCCTCTTTTTATACCTCCTGAAATTAAGTTAATGTGCTACAGAATAGAAACTTCTTTCCCTCAAAAGCAAATTTTCACACAAACCTTAGACACCAAGATGATCCGGCTGGGACCTATGTGCCTTATACCCTTTTCTTTTAGAAAAAATAAGATTTCCGAATTCCTCAACATGCAGGACAAAAATAATAAATTTTCCAATCAACTATACATATATCTTAAAAAAAAAGAAAAAAAAAAAAAGAGGACAGGGTCATTAATGTGGGCTGGGGCCATTTTTGATGGGCTCAAGGGATTTGGATAGTGAATTCTATGTCTAACCCGCATGAGAGACATCACAATGGGAAAGAAGAGAAAGAAAAGGTTCCTTTAAATGCAAGAGGTCTACACTGGTCACCAGCAAGTGGTCTCATTTGCGGGAGGGGGGTGGGGGCGGGGGAGGGGGCGGGTACTGGTAGGTGGCAGTCTGTCCCATATAGCCCATCACGTTAGTGGCAGGGGGCTGCGGAAACTGTTGTGACATGAGCGGCTGTGGCTGCTGGCCCGAGCGCCCCACCATCCCTGCATACTGCTGTTGGGTAGTGCTCTGTGAGGTTCTCGCAGCCGTGGCAGCTGTGGTGCTGGCACCATAGCCACTAGCACTGTACTCTGCAGTGCCATAGCCACTCGTGCCATAGGCAGCTGCTCCATAGCTCCCTTGAGTGTAACCATACTGGCTCTGTGCTGCCCCAAAAGCAGAATTTGGGCTCCCGTAGGCACTGCCATAGGTCTTGTTGGCTCCGTTGGCAAAACTTTCACCACGCTCACGGTCTCTGAAGCCACCTGAGTCTCTCCGGCCCTCTTTCACTCCCCGGAGCCTCCTGTCACACTCTTCCTGGTACATCAGGTTAGGGTTGTTTACCGAACTGCTCGTTCGGTAACGAGAACGACCTCCTGGCGATGGATACATTAAGATTTAGTACCGTGAACAAGTCTTAAACAATGATCTCTGGTACACTTATGCCACCCTTTCTCCCCCTTCTACACCTCCAATTTAGCTCCCAAGGAGCACCTTCTTCTGACTGAATGTAATTTCTCTGCACAGCTGTGCATATGCCTTCTTATTTTCTTCAAGGTGTAAACATGAAGTTCAACAAGGGTTCTTTATGTAAGTGCTTGGAGACAAAGAAACAGAAGAAATTCAGGACTAATTTGGAAGTATAAGGAAACTTGTTATTCCTTCAGGGAATGGGAAGAAAAAGTGCACCAGCTCCTGAAATTCAGTGTATCCCTTTACTGATTTCAATTTTGGACATGCACCTTGTTGCCTGTCCTTAGTAGGAGCTGTGAGGAAAATCAGCTCCTTGAGGACCTTGAGAGAGAAAAAAATTCTACAGCTAAGGTAAAACAAGGGACTGCCTCTCTCTTGGGACAGAAGTACTATGTCTACATCAAAAGTTGGGACCTCAAGTATAGAACAGCTTTATTACTAATGTGTTATCTTAGACCTATACTTACTGCTTCCCTACCCTCTCTTAATATTCCCTCCCTCAAAATGCGGAATGTATCCCCTGTGTAGCCCTTCTCCCTCGTGCCATTACCTCCACCACCACCTCCTCCTCCTCTGTGGTCCACAAGCTGCATCAGCTTTGGATTGATGGCTTGATTGGCTTCTTCCAAGACTTTGATAAGCTCCCTGGCTTGTTTCAGGTTTCCTGGTGTGAAGAAGGTGTAGGCAGTACCTTTGTTGGTACTACGTGCGGTACGGCCAATACGGTGCACGTAATCTTCGGAGCTGTTCGGATAGTCGTAGTTTATCACAAATTTAACATCTTCCACATCTTGTGAAGTGCCCAGGAGCGAAGCACAGTGAAAGGGCAGGGTTGAGGAAAGGGGAGAAGAGAGGACGTGCCAACGAAAGGTGGGGAGCACGAATGCAGGTGACAGTAATAAGAAAAAAAAATACAAAGTTAGTAATTGCATGGAATAAATACAAGACAGACTCATCCCAAAAGAGTAGAAGACTAAAATTTAAGATCATCAGGAACAAAGGTCAGTGTCCTGAAAAAGAATGTCAATTTTAAAGCAGCTTTGCCCTGCACTCAAAAGTCATCCTCCCCAGAATGCATTTCTCTGTCTTCCTGTGTCAAAGACACTAATGTTTGCGAGTAAGTTAACTGAATTTCGTATTTCTTTTTAACACAATCTGTAAAGTGAAAATGTCACCATCAGACAGAGAAAACTGGGGTGGAAGAAGGGCAGAACTGCCATGGTAAAGCTTTTACTCTGTTGGGAGAAGTCTAACAAAAAGAACAGTAATGAGATCACTTACCTTCCACTCGGTAACATGAAATAAAAGACAGTCTTAAAAATATTTACTTTGACATTACTGATAAAATACAGTGAACTAACTCCCCTAACCTAAAGCTTTAGGCATTCAAATTACATTCGTTTAATTCAGCCAACTCATTAAAAATTATTGAGACCTAAAGTATCTTAACTCAGCTTTGTAGTTATCACTAGAATGCATTGCACTAACATTTCTGTGCTGCTCTGTCCAGTTCTGACAAGCTTGCACAATTTGGACAATCCTGAGTTCCATAAGCAATTCCCTACTTCCAGTTCAGATGGAAGCAGGAAATAAAATGATTAAAATGGCTTTGTATGCAAAACAGTTTTAAAACTTTTGAGATCGGAATCGTGTGTTTTAAGACAAGACTCTGTAAACTTATGCAACAGAAACCAAGTAAATGTTAGTGCAATGCTTCAGTGAAAGCACCTTAAGTACCAAAAGCACCTATTTGCTATATTATACAGTATTTTCAAATGCATCATTCTACAGTAAGAGCCCTAACAGCTCATAAAAAAAATTAAAATCTGCATTTTAACAAGAATATTCTGAAAATACCCAAGATAAAACACAGATTTTTGTGAGTTCCTTTCCTCTTTTTTTTTTTTGTTTTTTTTTTTTTAAAGAGAGAAACATTCTCTGTTTGTTACCAGACCGATGCACACTCCCTCCTCCTGTGGGAAACCGCTGCAGCCGATCCCGTCTCTTTGCCTTTTATTTTTGGCGGCCTCCTTTCGAAAACTCCGCCCTCTGACACGGGACCACTGGAGCGCGGGGAGCATGCATCAAGGGTCCGTGGCAGCGAGAAGTCCCCACACACGCTCGCTCTGTGAACTGGCTTAGATGCTTCTCTGTAGCCCCATTTGGTTGGGAAGCGCCGGAGAACCTGGGCTCAGGTAAAAGTTTCAGGTCCTCCAACACTTTTTGTCCCCTATTTGGGGCTCTTAGGGGCAATTGTCAAAAAAATGAAGATACAAAAATTACATCCAAAGGGTCAGACTGCATCTATTGCCCAGACTGCATCAATTTCAAAGGGGTTGTAGGAAAAATAAAAACATTGAGGGTTGTTGTGACAAGAGGGGGACTTTATGTCTGTTTCTTATTACAGCAAAGGGGGGGGCTCCTCAGTCTTTGCTGACTCCAAAGTCCTGAATCACACCAAAAAAAGGGAGTGAGAAGGCAGGTTTCACAGGGGGCTGCGCGAGTCTCCAGCTAGGGTCCTTGATGCAAGTTTTTTTAAAAAGGGAAAGTGAAGTATAGAGAGGAGTACGGGTGACAGATTGCATCTTCACAGCCAGGTGTAGCTAGACTGACAAGCTCCAGGCTACATGGTCCTCAGCCAGTCCCGTTTTGCACATCCAGTAGCAAGTGACTTGAATTACCAGAGAGGATACAAGGATGTGCTTTCCTGTCAGAAAGCACAAGGAATTGTAGCTACCAATGCAGACAGAAATGACTTGACTGGGGAGGAGCAGAAAGAATGGGAAGGGAGGAAGAGGAAGATGCAAGGGTGTTTTCCAGACTAGAAAGTGGTCCTGGTAGAGCACGCAGCTTGCTGAAGACCAGAGCGTGCACAAGACTCAGCTTCTCCAGTCTAGCGTGCTCCAAAGTGTTTGTGCACACTCGCAATCCTCCTGCACTTTTAGAAGATAATGTAGCAGGATCAGGAATGGAGACTGTAAATCATTTTTGACAGCTACCTGGGAAACATTCCCTTTGTCAGACCATCAGAACACCCTATGGCACAGATAGTCTCCAATTATTAAATGGGACAGATATAAACTAGCAAACATGCTAGTCTAGAGAGCTGCTTAGACCATCATTGTAGATGTACCCCCACCCCTGCACTGAGAATTATCTGCAGCTGATACCAAAGCTTCTGTTAAACAAAACAAAACAAAACAAATCCAATGTTTTTAGTTTAATAGACTGAACAAAAAAAAAGTTAAAAAAAAAAAATCAGTGCAGAGAGAGGACCTCACTCCAGGGAATTATCACAAAGAAGTCATTACGGGACTCAGAACTTACCTGAAAGAAGCTTTTTTGAAACCAATGCTCCATTAGCAAGAGGGAAAGCCCTGGTGACTCAGCCAAAAGGCGCGCGCCCCTGTTTTATGTTATTTAGGTAGAAGCCTTCACTTTCCAGGATCTTGGAGGAAGTCGTCCAGAAGTTTGCCAGTTAAGTGACTTACTTTAAGCAGCAAACTCAGGGCCCCAAAACAAGTAGAGATGTTGTTCAGTAACAAGAAACAGACTCTGATACCTTTCCCCCTTAGCTTGGGTGAAGTGGACGATGGGAAGTGAGGAGACTGTTTTCTTAAGTGTTATCCAATTGAGTAGTTTTGGGGGAGAGTGTTGGTTTTTGTCTTTTTTTTTTTTTTTTTTGTGGGGGTTGAAGCTGTTTTAAATGTCTAGGCAAGATGCACAAAGAAGCTACCAGCACATAGCAAGCCTGTTTAAAAAATGCTGCTAGAGAAAGCAGCTCTCTTTCATACAAACTGGTTTCAGGCCTCAGTCCCTTCTCCCAACAGGCCCAAGTTCTAACTGCACAGGTCCAGACATGACCCTAGAGGGCAGAGACTGAAGTCCATATAATCACTTCCTGAGGAAGTGCTGGACATTTTTTGAGGGGGGAGGGGAAGGAGGGGTGAAGGTTGTGTGAACAAAGGCTGCCAAGTCTGTTAATGGTCTGCCTGTATTAAAGTGACCATATGATGCACAGCACAGCCACCCTTTCAGCATACAAAGAGAGCTCAGGTAACTGAGGCTTTTAACAAACTAGATTCTCTGAGTTAAATCTCCACCCATTTGCAGTCATTTTGTCTAGCATTTACTACAATGAGACACTGACTCTCAAGTAGTTTATCGTCTACCAAACTCAAGGTGGGCAGAGTATTCAACATGTTATTAAACTCAGAGCACTTCAGCAGCCATCCTCCTCTTCTAGGGTGGGCAGATGCATAAGGACTGTGCTCAGCACATGGTGCTTCACAACACAAATATGCTTATTATAAAAGGGGGCACAACTGATGCATCCATACAGATCGTTTTCATACCACCAGAACAGAGCTGTGCGATTTTGATTCAATTACACATCTGGGTAACAAGATGTTAAAGGCCATATATCATCTCAGTGGTCCTGCCTAGAAGGAACACAGAGGAGGAGGGAAGGTTACATGTCAAGAGCAAAGATCTGGAGCAGTGCTTTCTCAGATGTGAATACATCTGCAGGGTAAACATGCATGTACACTGGGGTTGGTATGTTCACATCTGTGGTGTGTCATACAGGGAGAATATTCGCTATTTGCTGTCGAAATGCTCTCCTACAACTTCCTACTTGAACTTTATCTGACACGCTCTGAACTGAGAGCAATCCATCCCTAGCATCCAGCAACAAAAGCTGGATTTGGGGAAGAAGTGAGTGTGGTGGAAGGGTTGGGTTGCATAATTGGACGTCTCTTCTCCCTCTTGGCGATCGATTGGTCATGCCTAGGCCTTGCTGCAGACCAAAGCCTGTTCATTAGGAGCAGGAAGAGACTTTGAATATGAAAGAAAAAAAAAAGATTAATGTTAAAAAACGTATTTCACATGTGGGGGAAAATCACGCTTTGATTTTTTTTTTTTTTAAAGAAAAGCTTTTCAGTCCGAAGAATAAAATATGCAGCAGTAGGCAAGAGTGGTCTATGTGTACAAACCTAGCCCACGAGATGCAACGTCGGTAGCAATGAGGATAGGAGCCTTTCCAGAACGAAACTCTGTAAAACAAAGTATGCTATGAAGTAAGATTTTCCGAAATGATAAAGTTACCTGAATTTGAATTACATTAAATGCTCATTTTCCAGAAGCTAGATAAGGTGGGTCAGTTCCAGAAAACCCCACAAGTCAGGATATAATGCCTCACCAATTTTTCAAAATCCAGCTGCATTAAGCAATTTTCCCACTTCATCAAAACAAACAAAAAAAGGAACAAGTACTGAAATTAAGAGCACAAAGGCAAGAGAAGTCCTTTTACAGGTGTCTATTTGGTCTAGAGATAAAAACAAAACAAACTAAACCAACAAAAAAAAAAACCCAAAAAAAACCCACCACAACCAAACAAAAAAACCCACCAAACAAAAAAAAACCACCAAAAAAAAAAAAAAAAAAACCAAACACACCAGAATATAACAATATAACATGTCTAGGTAAATCAAGCACAGCAGCCCAAGTTATTCTCCTGTCTGTGATGGACTCACCATTAAGCACCCAATCTCTTTCTGGCTGACTCTTGTCTCCATGGATACACATAGCTGGCCAACTGCCAAACAGAGATGTACATTAGTACAGATAGGAAGTACATACATTAAAAGAAACAGGAAGCTTTACTGGCATTTTGTTTAAAAGGGAAAAACTGTAAGATTTCAGAAATATTTTATTCTCTGGCCTCTAGGTACCCTGTAGGAATACTGTAAATCCAATACCTACATAAACAACCATTTAAGCCAAATCACATTTGCTTATTGATACAGTCCCCATCAGTGCATTAGGATTCTGATACACTAAAAAAACTGCACCACTCAGAAACACTCTCTCTTGTACTAATGCTTTGATGAAGTGGAATCTTCTGGGAAACAATGACTGGATTCAGCCAAGAAAATAACGGCTAAGTTGTTCCCAACAATAGTTTCACAAACATTTAAACCTTACTGCTCTTGATTACAATTTTAGTTTCCCACTAGGAAAAAAGTGGAGGAAGGGGAGAAGCTAATCACCCATCTCTGCGCATCCTTCGAGTGAGATCATCACATCTCCTCTTTGTCTCCACAAAGATGATAGTCTTGTTCTCCTTCTCTGCCATGATTTCTTCCATCAGCTGTATCAGTCTAAAACAGACATGAGAGCCAAGATGTTTAGCCACTCATACCAGAATATAGGCTCTCTCTCCCAAAAGACATTGAGGACATACACAACACACATCCATATAAGTCAGTATCACACAGAATTTCTGCAGGTTGTAAAAAGGTATGGTCAAAATATACACAAGAGATTAGTTAATTACAGGACTGACTTACTTTGTAACACTCAAAGGTTAAATAGTAGTACAAGCAATTTCATTATTTAGAATTCCTGGTAGGCTTATAAAGCATTGCAGACTTTGAAGTACAACCAAAGAAAGCGAAATGGTGGGAACACCAGCTTACTTATGGTCTTTCTCGCTTTCCATGCATACATCCACTATCTGCAGGATATTGTGGTTGGCACTTAGCTCCAAGTTCCCCACATTGATCTGAACATAGTCCTGCAGGAAGTCCTCAGCAAGCTGGCGCACTTCTTTAGGCCAGGTGGCACTCCACATCAGAGTCTGGCGGTCAGGCTAAGGAAAAGGGAAAACAGATTTCTTTGTAGTACTAGATTTCAATTAGGAAAACAAAAGAGACTGTCCTTCTAAAAGGATCACGCACTCTTATCTGGTCAACAATTTTGCGAATCTGTGGTTCAAATCCCATGTCCAACATTCTGTCAGCTTCATCCAGCACCAGGTATGTACACCGACGAAGGTTGGTCTTTCCAGCCTCAAGGAAGTCAATCAAGCGACCTGGTGTAGCAATGCAGATCTCCACACCTTCAGAAAAGAATAAGGAAAAAGAGTAAGGCTCTTCATTTGAATGTCAACTGGTATTTTTAGTCAGAATGAATCACCTTCCAGAGCAAAATTGTTTAAAAAAAAAGCACCACCCTCATTCGTACCCAAGACTGAGTCATTTCAGTAGAAGCCTTAGCTCCATTTAATATTTTTTCCATTCTGAAGTTACTGTTACAATGCCGTTAGAATGATAAATGCAGTACAGAAACTAAAAGGTTACTACCAGAGAACACCTGTGAAGAGCTGTCCAAAAATCAGAAATGAAATAAGCTTCTTCTCAAACCTGAACCACCTTCATCCAGAATTACGCAGTCTAGAGAGGTGTCACTTTCAAACATGAAGTGCTCTTCTTGCTGTATGGGTCAAATTACTTTCACTTTTTTTTAATATATAAAGCCAAAGCATGGGCTTTAGTACTGAACAATTATGCACCAACAGTGAGAGACAACCATCTGAGCAATGTTTGTGGGGATAAGACGAGAGTTCAAATACTCCTAACTAACACCAGGCTGGGTAATTTACACATTCCTTAAAAGAAAGACCTGATTTCCATCAATTCCCAAATTTTACAAGTGAGTATTTCAGTGTCACTGAAATGTCCACAGAAGCTAAGTTTCAGAAGGAAGACGCATGAAAAAGATTTTCTTCTTATGCAGAATATCTATTTTACAGCACTCCAGAAAGGTGTGCAAAAATCCAAGCTGATTCTCCCAAGGACTCTTCATGAAACCTTGGACTCTGCCACTGAAGATGCTGGGCTTGAGTTGGAAAGTAACGGTTTTCTTGAACAGAGATATCCCACAGACTTCAACAGTGCATGCCTTTACCCAACTGCTGCAGTTTGCAACAAGGACCCTGAAAACTGCCGTGGTAAGCTACATTTTCTGATTTCTTGAATAGATCTGTATGTATATCTGCCTTGATAATAATTCTTGCATCTTTTAACATAATTCCATTACATTTTTTTATCTAGTGAAGATGAAAGCCATCAACACATTCCTTTATTTTAGATTACAGATCACTGAAGCATTACCATGTTACAGTGCTTGCTTACAGGGTACATAGTGCTTAAGAACAATTAAAAAAAGACAAACAGCAAAACTACAAAAAAAAAACCACAACTGACCAAAGCAAAACCACACAGTGCTCCTGCTGTCCAAAGAAGTTTCTATATATTCAAAAACAAAGTTTGATTATTTATATGAACACAGGCAGAAAACTTGAAATCTGCCTTAAGAAAAAGCCTTTGTTAAACATCCTGGTATTGCATTTCCTTAAAATAATCTGTTCTCCTTCTGTGAAGCTTTCTTTTCCTCTTTCTACACCCTGATGATCTTCACAAGTGGAATGTTCCAAGAGGAAACAGAAAGAAAATCTAATATCCAAGTCACTGTACAGCAAAGAAGAGTAGAGAACTACCTCACAAACTATCACTGCAACTGGAAAATGAGACACTCATTCATTCTCACCCCCTTCCAGACAGGTTTTGAGAAGTTCTATTTTTACAGAGACTTTACAATACCACTTCCTCCAGAAACTGCAAGAACCCATTTTAAAATCACCTCTTTCTAAATCTCTGATCTGGGGACCTTTAGGTGCTCCTCCATATATGCAGGTACTCTTCAGTCTTGAACACTTGCCATAATCATCAGCCACCTGCTGTACTTGCTGGGCCAACTCTCTAGTAGGTGCCAGAACCAGACACTGCAAAAGGAAATGATTCAGGAGAGTCAGGTTGCATACACATCCCTAACATAAAACCATAAGCAAAGTTGGACCATCTGCTCTTTATTACCTAAAACATTTAAATATCTTTAGACTATGTCAGCAATTGCACAGAATTTCAATTGAGCGGGATGATTGTGATAATTGTGATAATAAAAATAGGATAGGAAAAACTACTATTCTGATACATCAATTAAATAAAGCACCATCTCATTAATAATGTCATGCCAAACATACAAAAAAGCAGAGAATCAACAAGCACTTACAATTGGGCCATCTCCTCTCTCCAAATACGGCTGGTGGTTGATGTGAACAATTGCAGGCAACAAGTACTAAAACAGAAGAAAACAGTATTCTGCAATATATACAAATTGTGATTCTGCAAAACCAGATACCTGCATTTATTGAGCAGAACAGAAGATTTCCAGAGCTGCTGACCAACTGCATCCACTTTGGCATGAGCACAAAAACTGGCTGCTCAGCACCTCTGCAAGGAAGGCTCGCTTAAATTTGGAGTGTAAGTTAGCAGAAATGAGTAATCATTATCTTAGCCAATGTTTTTCATAAAGGATAAAAATCCTTTTTAACACTGCAGTTAAAAGTAATGTCTATGCTTAAATTCAACCATTTTTTATTTTAACCTGTGTAGTTTATAAAACAAGTGTGCTAAAGAGAACATCCTGTTTTTTAAACCATAATGTAAGCATAGACCAAAGAGAACTGACTAAGCATCCAAACAGGAAGATGCACAAAACGCACACTTGTGAATACAACAGGCTTGTAACTCAAGTGTCCCTCATGATGCAATACAAGAAGCTTTGAAAATGTAATCATCCCTCTACTAGTACTGGCAAGCCCAAAAACTAACTAAGAGGTAATTTCTACCAGGTGACCAGGAAAGCTAGCTGGAGAAATAAAAGGAAAGAATACGTACTGCTAGTGTCTTCCCAGAGCCGGTCTGTGCAATGCCCACCATGTCACGACCGCTGAGGGCTAGTGGAAAGCCTTGGCACTGAATCGGAGTGGGTTCTGTGAAGTTCTGGTCCATCAAGGCATCCATCACATACTCTTCAGAATTCAAGAAAAGAATAAATTTCTTAAAGGTTAACTGAGACTTTAGACAGCCTTTTAGAGAGTAGAACCAGTAACTGTTCAGGTATTTTTGGAGCAATCTTCATGATCTTAAAGATGGCAGAAACACTTACGTGGAAAGCTACACTGGTGGAAGGCAAACACTGGCTTGGGGCAGCCCTCCATCCCCCGAATTGTTATCTCCTTCTTCCTTCGCAACTCTTCAACTTCATACTATTTATGAAAAAAGGGAAAAAAAGAGTCAAATATCAGCAGGGACTTAAAGTGCATGCTTCTAACTACTAGCTCTCTTCTCACGTCTGGATAACAGCTTTGTTAGAGGACTAAATTAAAACAGAGATCTAGAAAAGACTGCTTTCCTAAAGACTTTAAGTCTGATTTATTGCACAGATTCTCTGATATTCAGAGGTATGAGCTCTCTACATAGCCTAGAAGGACAAATGTCAGTCTCTTCTAACAACCAGGCCTTCTAAATTAAAAGTATGCTAATGGAGCATTTTTAGGAATTACACTTTTTCCAGAAGCCAGAAATAACCAACAGCTTGAGAAGTGATTAGAAACAGAGGATAAGAAATATGCTTTATGTGGCAGTGCTAAGAATTAAACAAACTAAATAGGTCCTAATATACCATGAACAGAAGACAGGGCAGTCCTTCTTCAATTAACACATTCCAGAGGTAGATAAACACGGGGTTTTTGCTGGGTAACTTGCAACTCAAATGTTGCTTGGAATGTTTCAGGGAATGAAGAAGCTCTGACATCATCATAATGATACCCTAGGACCTCACAATTCTTTTAATAAAACTTCTTGTAATATTTCTGAAATGTGTAGACAAGCACTATTTCAGGATTAGAAAAAGTGTTTTGATTTTTGTCTAGGTTATCCTGCAAGTCCAACTGCCCTTTGCAACTTTCTTCTGACATGACCTTATTGTAATGCTTATTAGAAATCAATAGAGACACATGAATACCAAATATGCACTTTATCCAAAGCAATAGATTCGGTATTTCTGAGAATCCCTTGAGCTTGAATTAAAAGGCAAAAAAAGAAAATGACTTCTGGGGAAAATGTGAAGAACCTTTTAGCTGGCTAAGCCAAAGGCAGCTACAGCAGTTGATGCAAACCCTGGTTCAGTAGCTCAAGTTGTGGTATCTTTAGGAAGTTAATACCCCCTTCAATTCCTTTATGCCATATGCATATTTCACATAAGGATTTGTAAGTCTATGCAATCAGATAATGACATTTTGTCTGTTGCCTCATGTTAAGAACAAAGTCTCTTTAATTTCTAATTATAAAAATACTTTGCAGGAGAGAGTAGAAGACTAGACTCAAGTTCGGTAGGAAAGGAAGATTTCTGTATCTACAGAGTGAACACAGAGTACTGCACCTGGTTTTGAGCCCCCTGTGTGAGAAGGACATTGTTTTAACAGGGCATGTCCAATTATGGAGGCTGCAGTACAGACCATATGAAGACATACTGGGAGCACTGGATTTGTTTAGCTTGGGAAAGATTGGGCAAACAGTGACCTTTAACTGCTACTTTCAACTACTTGATGGGTCACTATAGGAAAGATGTTCAAAATCCCATGAGAAACATTAAGCCCCGAGACAGCCACCCAGACAGGATATAAATTCTCCTCATCTCTGGGGATATTCAAACTCAAAAGGACAAGGCACTAAGCAACCTGCTCTAGTTCTACCATTAGTGCTGCTCTAAGCAGAGGATTAGACTACAGATGTCCCCCAAGGCCTCTTTCAGCTCAAATTCTCTAATGACAAAATATTACTTTCAAACCTTTCTCATGTATTTCTGTCACTTTTAGTTCATTATCTTACATTTTTCCAGGGCTTCTCCAGTACTGTAACTATCTAAGTTTTAGCTCCACTGACAAATTTGCTACACCAGACAAGCATTATAAAGATGCATTACAAATGACAAAATAGAACTATCTCATATAAAAACAACCAAGAAGAGAAGCATATCCTTTGCTGAAGTTAAATAGTAAAGGCAACTAGAACCAGTATCCAGCAGAGTACACACACCAAACAAGCTTAATGAAGAGTCAGCTCTACTTTACATGCTGTCCTAGACTTCCTAGGACAAGTTTTTCAGCTTGTGACATTTTCTGTTGTAGACAACATAGCACTTACTGGAGTAAGCCTGGCCACTTCCGGATGCTCCACATAAAAATTCTTCTCAAACTTGGGCAGTTCATTTAAATCCCATTTTTTCTTACGTAAACGTTCCCCTGGATTACCAAATTTCTTTGGAGGAAGAGGACCTCCACGACTTGCTCCAAACCTGTAAATGTGAATGTTAGTTACTTTAAAAAATACTACCAGTATTTAAAAACTATTCTAGAATTATTCTGGAATTTTCTTAACTATTTTCTGTTGTGCTTTCCCCAAGCTGACGTAAGAGCACAACATACTATCAAGTCACCTCCCTCCAATCAGTATGATGGCATAAAACTTCCTGAAATAACATAAACCTGCTTTGGGTTAGTTCTGAAGCTAAAACCATGTTATTGTCAATCACCCCTTCAAAGTTCCTGCCTCTGGGACATGACTGCTGTACACCTATAGCATTTGCCAGCGCACTGCCAGCGCACTTACAACACAGTTACATAAAAGGGATGAGAAAAATCTCTCCTTGCAAGTTCCTTCTTTGTCTCTCCAGGATAGTTTTACACTAGACAGCTATTTCACTATCTCTCCCTTGATATCTTCTCTCCCTTCCTATCAAGAAGTACGCCTCAAATGAAAACCAGCACACTGAAGAACAGAAAGTAAACAAGTCCAGCCAAGCTCGCAAGTCCATCTGTAATTCTGTAATCAACAACATTTAAAAAGAACCCCTTATTTTTAAAACACAGCTTAACAGGGAAAAAAACACCAAAAAAAAAACCCTGAGAAAAATCATATAATTGCTGAAATGCATTGTGATGAAGACTGAAGAGAGTAAGAAGTTCATGTTCACAAAAAAAAAATTATGTTCTAGCAGAACAATTCAAAATTTATTGCTCTTTCTCTCTAAGTTTTCTTTATCAAGTTAATTATATACACACTTCAGAAGGTAAGAACTAACTGTAATGACTGGCTAATGCAATAGCCAAAACATGAGCTTCTGGCAGTAAGCTGTAAGAGTAACTAAAAACCCAGTGGCATTATATGATTATTTACTGTAAATACCATTAATTGTATTTTAAAATAACACACCCCCCCCAAAAAAAAAAGTTACAGCACTTTCATGAGAATTGTACAAACTCAGCAGAAAGAACTTTTCAAAATGCTATCAAGTCCATTTTTGTCCTAAAGGTACAGCTTTATGCAAAACATGAATTCGTGAGACATGCTCATTTCAAACAACTTTCAGACAGCAAAACCGAAGTGTCTGCACCTTACCCAGGTAGTCCACCAGTAAACAAAAAACTGGTAATGAAATAAACTGAAAGCATCAAAAATCTCCAAGCAACATTCTTACAGGAGTAACTTGTGGATAAAAAAGGGGGTGGAAGAGTTACTGAAAAATAAATAAGAGCTGAAAAATAAATTCTGAATTATTTAAAGTACAAGACAACCTGCTCAAACACTAAGTACATTTGTTCTTTAAATCACTTCCCAATGGAAACTATAAATTATAGTGACTAAGAGACCAAAGAAACAGAACTCAAATCAACATTCTAACAGGAAGAAGTGGTAAAATCGTTGGAAAAGCCAAGTATGGTAGATATAATTTAACTTTAAACCTGCTAAGTTAGTTTTAAAATGTCTGCTGCATTGCAACTGTGCATTAGGCTTCTTCCCTTTCCCTTATTTTCTCATCTGTGTGTCTATCAGATCCCCCAGACAGCCTGTACATTCATCAAGTTTTCTCTTACAAAAACAACCGTGAAACACAACTTCAAAAATCCATTTAAGCATTATGTTTTCTTTCAGGACAAAGGGGAAAAAAAAAAGGCACAGACTTTCATTTACAGGAACATTCACCTTTAGTGATGATATTTGTTACCAATACTGCTAAACTGAGGTCAAAATTTCAGTACCCAAGCAGTTCCTACAGAACCCATAAACCCCAAACTCACTCAAGCCCACCGGAGGTTCAAAGGGTTGATGAGTTCCTTTAGAAAAGGAAACATATGACAGGGCTGCCTGCAAGACTGGACACTGCAAAAGCTGGGTACTATCAACACTTGCTCTAAAGCTATCCAGAGGGAAAATAATGACATACTCTACACAGAAGGCACATAGTTTCAGTTCTCCACTCTTACACACAACACGCCTGGATACTGACCTGAAAGGAAGGAGCCCTAGGGCAGCCCTTGAACGCTGCCTCTATGGGGGTTCAGCTGCTAAACTGGCAGTAACTGACACTTCACATTCTGACTCCAAGTAAAATGAGATTCCAACTCAAACTGACTTAAATCTAGTATTTCACTGCTTTGCCAACAGCCCTCTTTTCAAATGTAAATTCAGGCTGGCTCAAATCATTCTTCCCTAACATTACTGGTGCCATCACTTCTGAGACAGAACTGAGTAAATCTGATACATTCCAGAGCAAAACAGAACAATTTTCTATCCTAAGAAGTCACCTACAGCTCATTCCTGACAAGAGAAAACTAGAACCCTTTTATGTGATTAGACTACAAAAGAAGTGGTGATAAACTTTCAAAAGGTGCTGAACTAGCACACTGCGAGGCCCAATATTTTATACAGGTTATTAATGAAGTAAGATAGTTGTCAGTGGTTACAAATATTTTAACACCTTAAAAGGATGTATGTAACAAATTGAATCCTAACGTAGTAAAGCTTCCAGGATAATATGCAAAAAAAAAAAAAAAAGAAAATTTTTCATGCAAATATCCACAAACTTCACAAAGCAGCATGTAAGCACTTCTTTTACTCATGCAAAACCCCTGATCTAAAAGAGAAGCAGCCACTGTAATTAAAGACTTTACAGAAAATGAAATAACACTAATTTTAAGGCACATCAAGTGTTGCGGCAACGCTTTGGCCAGTATTCTTTTAAGTAACTGTATATAAATCTGCATACTCAAACTCACTCACTAAACTCCAAAAACCGCTGTGGTCTGATCTATCTCAGACTTGCCAAAGCACTTATTCCAATGTCCTTGTGTTAAACTGAGCTGGAAATCTCTTAGCAGAAAAACACCAGAACCCTCCTCTCTGTGAAAAAAAAATGAAAGTATCTTTTAATTTCAGGATGTTAAATGTGGGTGTAAGATAAAGCAATGATACAACTATCTCCCTCCACAGCCACAAGAAACTGAATGTCAAAGTACATTGCAATGTGTAGCAAAATATTCTTTAATTTCCCAGTGGCAAGGGAAAACAAGAGGAAAGGGAAGTGGGGGAGAAAAAAAAAAGGAAAAAAATGGAAAGAAGACTCATTAATTGAGATCTAGCTTACCATATAGCAGAACCCACATTATATTTTTTTGCTAATCCTTGAGAATTACTCATGATCTGAAAATGTCACTCTCAGAAATTAGTTCTAATTTTCTCTTTAAAAAGGCCTGGCACGAATGCCTTATAACTTTCAATGCTTTCAAAGCTCGAAACTCACTCTAGTTACACAGTATAACACCACTGTGTTTACTGCTGTCATTATCGAAAGAAAAAAATCACATCAAATCAAACCTGCAAAAGCCAAACCTCCTTTAAATAGAAGATTCAAGAGTATCAAGCACTAGGCCTTTACAGAACCACACAAACAGTTTCCGTAGCACTGTGTAAGCTTGGCAAGTGTGGTCCAGCACCATGGTTCACCGAGATCACCCACTCGAGTGCCCAAGTCCCCCAAAGGGCAGCGTTTCCAATCCCATTTCCTATCACGGTAAGCCCAGGAGCGCAGCTGAGAAAGATCTTCCCCCCACTGCCATCTTTCCAGTAAGTCCAGAAGGAGCAATGACAACCAGAAGGGCAGACAGAAGGACGGACAACCAGCCCTGCCAGGGCCACCGAGACCTTCGTGGCTCGCAGCGGGGAGGGTGCCACGGGTCTCGCAGGGTAAATAAGGCGGCTGGCAGAAAATAATTAAGGGGGCAGGGTGGATGCGGGCCTTAAAACTGCAAGCAAGGCTCAGAACTAGTTACACATGAACGGTGGAAAAGCTAAATTTAAAAAATAATTTTAAAACCCATAAAACGCTCAAAACCCACCACCTCGCCTTGGGGACAGATAAGCCTCCAACTACCCCCGCCCCCACACGAGAATCTGGGGGGGGGACGGAATTTTGGCTCCCCCAATGCCGCCACTCCAACAGCCCCCCCCAACCCCGCGGCCTTCCCCCGCCCCCCAACGCAGGCGTCCGGCTGCCCCCACCGCCCCCCGCCGTGCCGACCCCCCCCTCCCCCTTACCCGCCGCGGTCTCGGTCGCGGCCCCGGTCCCCGAAGCCTCTCATCGCCCCCGGAGGGGTGGGTGAGAGGCAGCGGAACGCCGGCCGTGGGGACGGCGAGGGGCTGGGGGTACGGGGAGAGGGTCCAGCCAGGGGAGGCTGCGCCTCGGAGGCCTCGCTTTGCGCCACCTCGCCTCTTTGGTGGGACACAAAAGGAGAAGAGGTGGTCAGTGGGTCCGAGACCCGCTGGGCGTCAGCGGCCGGAACGGCGGGGCTCTCGGTCGGCTCCAGGGCCCGGGCAGTGTGGAGACACCAGCGTCTTCTTCCTCCGTGCTCCCGGCACAAAATGGCCGCCGCCGCCCCGGCCCGCTCCGCTTACGTTACGGGCAGCCCGGCGCTGCGCAAACCGGGGCCCTCCGAAACACCTACGCCTATTCACGGAACTCAACTACGCACTAAACGCGCTGGGCGGAACACCGCCCCGTGCAGTAGCAGGCGGGCTACGAAACGTAACGTTCTTTACTTAGAGCCGGGGCCCCGCGTGAGGAAGGCGGAGGGGAGGAGTAACGCTATTCCCCAAAGTCAGCTGCGCAAGGAGCGCTCCCTAACCCCTTCTGCAGGGCAAGGAATACCTGGGCCGAGGCGCACGTTACGTAAGTGCACGGCGTACGCAAGGTGCGTAACTCAGGCCGGCGTAGGGCGGGAAGAGCCCGGTGCGCTTTGGCGCAGCATTCTTACGCGGACCGCGCAGGCTGGGCCGGAGGGTTACGCTGGATTCGCAGACGGTTTGAAGAATACAGCCCGCCGCCTACTCGCCCACGGGCTCCGCCGAGCTGGCGGCGGGCTTGAGGACACGGTGATGGGACAATGGCGGGACAATAACGGGACGCTGGGCGACGGGGCGACAGCGGCCCATTGGACCTCTGTGGCGGCTCCGGCGGGCCGAGGTTATTCCCTGTAAGATTAGCAGGGGGATCTCGGCGCGGCGCGGCGCGGGGGCCGGAGCAGAGTGACAGCGGCCATGATGTTTGGTGTCGCCTGAGCGCCGGCAGGCCGCGACAGAATTGTCCATGTGCGCCAGAGAGTCCTCGCCGAAAGGCAGAATCATCCACGAGGCGATTTCCTGGCACAGACCATGAATGCTTTAGTGCTGTGTGCGTGCTGTCGCCAAATCGGTGTGTCCTGGGTCAAGGAGCTGTGTCCCATGGATGGTGGGGTTAGACCAGCCAAACCCAGCCCTGGCCCACACCGTGCTTCACTAGCAGCAGAAATTTCTGGGCTGACACGTTATCGAAAGCTGGTTATACTGGCAGAAGGGAAAGCGAGTCCCCTTTACTTTTAGATCCTTGGATAAAAATATCAGCCTAGAACGACACACAAATTACCATTTTAGTTTCACATCCTATATATATAGGTATGTATGTATCACGTGTTTGAGAAAGCAAAAAGCAATCTGAGTGCTTAAAATAAAATGCAAGAAAGTTTCTGTAAGGAACCTGGGTCTTTTAAGTGGGTGGCAGGGAGTCAAGTGACACTGCACGCTCTCACTGACACTGGGTACTTGACCACTGGATAAAAATGCCTAGTGTGGGAAAGCCTGGCACATGCAAAGGACTGGACATTGCATCAAATGACAGTGGCTGATCCATTCCTGGCTCTCTCAGCTGAACCAGCTTCCCAGCCTACAGCTCTCTAGACTTTTCTCCACTGTGAAAAATAGTGCTTTGTCTCAGGAAAAATATCAACTATCTGTTAAGAAACCACTTTAAGAAGGCAAGCCCTCTAGGTCTGTCACAAGGAAAAGCCTGGCTAAATTGTCAGGCGTCTCTTCCATGAATTTCTGGTCATTGTTGCCTTTTTACTTGATGTTATCTTACGTGCATTTGGTAACCTAAACAAAAAAAAATTCTTTTGCCAGTGAGGACAAGCTCTTTGACCAGATACCAAAATTAGACTCACTGTAATTACCAGAGGACAAAGTAAGACTTCCCCATGATATCCATGTGTGTGTTTATGTATGTTTAATTATTATTAATTATTATTGTTTAATTTATTTAAAACAAGATTCCATGAGCATTGGCGATTTTGCAAAACGAATTGTTATTTTGGCCCCCAATGCCCTGATTCCCTCTTTATTCCCAGCTTCTTCTTTTGCCCCCTGTGACCTACATCTCTGGCTAGTTCAGAGCTGTGCCTGTGCTGGCTGGCTCCCTCAGCAAGCTGAATCTTAAGTGCCTTTACCTTGGTATAAGTGCTGGTGCCAGCCTCTCCTATCTAGCCACTGGATTTATTTTATTCTTTTTAATAGTAACAATATTTATTATTACTTAATAGTAATCTTTAATAGTCTTACTTATACTAGAAGGATGACGAGTCAGTTATATCAAGTTAGTTTCTTTAGAGAACTAGAAAAAAGGTTTTAAGGTATTGGGTTGCGCCCAGATTATTTTTCTCGTGAAAGATCACTGAGATTTCTGAGAGGGGAGTTTAATTCAAAGCACCCAAACATAGTCAGACTTCTGTTCTAATTCATAGTCTTTATTTTTAACTTTAATAAGAACAGGTTTAAAACATTCTGTCCAAAAAGTTGAAAATGCTAAATAAAAACATGAACATTATCTAGTCAAGATAAAAATATTTAAAAACGTATTCTTAAAACTACTCGTTCTTCTACAGTACGTGAAAATCTGTCAAGTTCTTGAGCTGTTGTTCCTCCCACTGCCTTTTCCATCTATATATGTCAATTTTATAACTGAGTTTATTACAGTTCTGTTGCATTTCACACTGTTAAATTCTACCGCTTAGACACGCTCTTTGAAATAAATTAAGAAAGAGTATGTTCACTCCCGTGTGCAAGGACAGGTTTGATTTTCACAAAAGATAGGAAAAAGATTCTAAGAACAATTCACAATCTAATGGCTTAAATCTTTGCATGCCAAAAGTTCAATTGAAAAACAAAAATCCTACATGACCAAAATTTTAGTCCAGTAAAACTGAACTGTACAAATTCCATCCCAGTGTTCTCCCAAAATATCTTAAATATCTCCCAAAAGCTACAAATGCAGCCAGAGGTAGTTGTCAAGCTTTCACAAATCTTCATCCCAGCTGCTCAGCTGGTTTTAACTGTATGTTTACATCTTTTTTTTACCTATTCTTTGGCATCCCCAATCCCTCCAGTGGTTATTGCAAATGTGGCTTCGTTTTCAGGCATCTCAGGGCTGGGAGAAAAAGAAACAAGAAACTTGTGGATTTTTCCATGTAAAATGCAGTTGTGAAACAGTCTCCAAAATGTTGTGGGTGTGAGCAACCTGGAATACCTCAGTGCCTTTATACCTATGTGCAAACTGTAGAATGTGATCGATATCATCAGGATCAGAAAATGTGAAATTATCGCGTCAGGAAAACTTAGGAATTTAACATGTTCAGAATTTTCCTGCCAAGGGACCACCAGTCCTACCAAAGTATTTGATGGTCTTCATTAAGAGCTGAGCACCTAGTAGGATTTATGATGAAAGATTATATTATTTAATGTATGCAATGTGCAAGACAACTTTAATCAGTTGTTTAATCTGTTACTTAGTTTGTCCTTTCAGATTTTCTCCCAATGTACCATCCAGACAGTTTCTATACCTTGAACTTTGTCACCTTCCCTCCTGTGAGGGAAAAGTTGTTTACCTGTCGTAGATCTTTGCAATACGTAGCTCCCCTCTCCCTTTCCTCAAACTGATCCTGGTAGTCGAAGCATGAGCAAGGATGTGGCCCCCGATGGGCTTTTTTGGGTCTGCCTGAAAGCTGAATTAGCAAGAAAATTGTGGTGATTCACTGTGCAAATTCCAGAGGTTAATACTGTGATTAACTGTCAGACTGAGCTCTATTCAACTCAGTAACAAATAATCAATAGGGAAATACGTTAGAAACTGGACTTTTGCACACTTGTCTCAAGATAATCTGTTCATATATGTTCAATGCTGGCATCATTTTCCTGTCATTACATTCAAGAGGCTCAAGAAATACACAAATATCACATATGAGCTGCTCCAAAGGAAAATGTGGTGCTTTTTCAATATGTTTTAGCTCATTTTCTTTGTTTAAGTCACAGTGAAATCACACCACCAGCCAGCAGATAAACATAAAAAAGCTCATTCCAAAAACTGGGAGAAATTTCCAGAGGTCATTTATGTATGAATTCCTAATACCACAGGGAACAATGACCAATCTGATCTTTCATTTCAGTGCCTTTCACTCCTTACAATCTCAGTTCTCATTTCTGTTAAATACATAATACAAAGTACAGGATTTTTTTTTTTAAAGAGATAGAAAAATATCTTACGTCATAGTTGCTCCTGGGTCAGCAGTCATCTGGTTGGTGACAAACACGGCCACGTTATATTCTGCAAGAGAAGACATTGCAAAGAAAGTAGACTTCATCCAATTAGAATTCCAAAATATTCTCTCATCCATGGTAAAAGCAAGGTTTCTGCTGAAGTACTCCAAAATTCAAATGAATGAGAAGAAAATATTCTTTATGACCGATGGCTGCAGTTAGTCTCGACACAGCCTAGATTTGCTCTTGCATGGCTTCAGATGTAATACACCAAATATGAGCACTTTCTACAATTCCAGTGAACAAGTCTTTCTCAGTTCCCATCTATTCTCTGCTGGCTCCCTGTCCTCAGCTCTCTCTCCTTCCCTTTCTCTGTTTGCATTTTTTTTTTCTTTTTACTTCAGGAAAAAAGCATTATTCATTCCTCATCAACATTTCTGAGACATTCCAAAGAGAAGGAACTCTATTCATCCTGTCATCATCCTTCAAAGCATTGCAAAGTACTGAGAAAGTGGCAAGAGGCATGGCTTTTTCATTTCTCTATGCCTTCATCCTCTTTCCTCTGTCTTTCTTTTGTATTTAGACTGTTGAAATTTGGGGAAGGCAATTACTCTAACTGAGTATTTGTCCAGTTCTACACCCTATTATGTCATTTAGGGCTTGAGAGTATTTCTAGAAAAACTCTAAATGTTGGAAAGTCCAGAAGTTTTCTCAATCTGTCATCTTGAAATAATATATTATCAGTTTGATCTTTTTGTTAACTGACAGAGGTGTAAAGTGAGGAAAGATCCCTGGGCCAGTACCTGATTGATAATACACCTGGACTACTAAGTCGTTGTGCTACCAAAGCTACTGGTAGTGACTTCAGCCTGTATTTTCCAAATCTTGCAATGTTTCCCATACCTTCTGATATTTTTTGGAGCCTTGACAACATCTGAGCTAGTTTCTGTTGTCGTTCGGCCAACTCTCCGCGACCACTGAAATCCACACGGAAAAGTGCCATTATGGAGTCAATGATCTGCATTGTAATCATGCTAGGTAAGTAAATATAGTGAAAGAAAACAGGAACACTTATTCTGAGAACAGTAAGCATACAGAAGTCTTGTACCAATAACTTGAAGATACCAGCTTCCTCATGGAACTTGGCTGCTACGTAGTCAAGCAATTCCATCTGATGCTCACCTAGTGGGAAGCAGTTGCCAAGAGAAATAAGGACCAGAAAGAGCTCTGAAGGAACACAAGCCTGAACTTTAAAATTCCACTTTAAATGCCCGCACTGGTTATATTTTCATTGCCAGCAGTTTTAAATCCAGTGCCCAGCAACAATCTATTTTGCAGGTTTCAGTTTCCTCTCACCCATCTCACAAAACTTCTTTGTGAAAATCTTCACTCTGCATGAAGACAACTTTTTGTTGTATTATAAACTGAAAAGCAATATATACATTTTAATTTAATGTTGAATTAAATGACATACAGAAAATGTTTTAATCTTATTATTTATGTTTATATTGCACTCTTAAAGAAGTCTTATTTCAAAATTTCTTGAAGTTTTAAAGCGGTGTCTTGTGACAGAGTGTGTGTTGAGCTGTTAAACTGAGAAGTGTTAATAAACTGAAAACTATTAAAATAGGTACCTGAGAGAAAAAACCCTAGATATCATGCCAGTTGCAATAGTGGTCTTACTGGTATATGCACGTGCATAGAGCACGTTGTCAAGTACTGCCTCGTGGTCAACGTTGAAGCGATCAGCAATGTCACGCAGGCGGTCTGGTCGGCTTGCATGAGTCAGAGTTAAGGATTTCTCCTAGTGCAAACCATGCTCTGAAAATAATAAAACTCCATTCCAAAATAGGACTATGGGGGAAAAAAAAAAGAAGACTATTTATTTTAGTCCTAGAGAAGACTGACTTTTTGTCTTCAGGCTGTCCCACATACCCTAAAGATAGTTTAGGGCTCACGATGGTAATTGTTTTGTGTTTAGGGTTTGAGGCGGGGGGGTTGACATATGGATATCTGTGCTCTAGGAATTCAGCTGTGAGCAAAACCTGTTTATACACAGTCTACTGCAAATGTGAAGTGTTAAAAATAGTGTTTAGTACTTAGATAAATTTATCTTGAATAGAAAAGCTGTTATAACCTGTAGGAGGCCTACTAGATCTCAAAAACACAAAACCCCCAGAACAAACAAACAAAAAAAACCAGTTAAAATAAAATCCAATTCCTAACTAATTGTTCCAGCTTATATTACATCAAATGTCAAAAGAAAATCTCCCTTGTGGGCCACTATACACTGTGCGCTCCATGATTTCTGTGCCAGTCATGTTTTACATATATGAAGCTTCCTTATGACAAAATGCCAATCATAATGTTTTACATGTATGAAGCTTCCTTATGACTAACTTTCCAGTTCATCACACCTGTAGCTTTTAACAGTCAAAAAGATACAAAGTGTTTTCAGTATCAATGAAGATAATCTTTCCACCTGTGTAGCCATTTGGTCCTGGGAGCTGAGCTGTCACTACAGAGAATCATAGAAGATTAAAATGAAAAAGCAAGAAAAATATTTTCTTAATCCATCTATCATTATTTTTAAAATAAAATGCTACTGTTTATCCATATCACAAAGAACTGTCAGTTTTAATAAATGTGAAAATCAGGAGTATCTTGTCTTACTGCCATCTTGAGACTAAGCTCAAGCCGCTTTTCTCAATTGCAGATCAGATGAGATTTAATTAATGGTGTCAAAACTGTTTTTCTCAGTACCATCACTAAATCTGTGTATTTTAGGGATATGATTAGTGAGTTCTTACACACAAAGTCTCTTCTTAATCCTCTGCCCAAATTAATTCTATTGACTTAGTAGGCACTTTTTCCAGCTGCAACTCATATGATCAAAATTCTTTGCATATGAGTTTTTCCTGATATACAAATAGTTGCTGATTGTGGGTTTAGTCTCTTTGGAGTGAATAAGCTAAAAGACTCAATCCAGTTGTAATCATTCATGCAAAAGGGTATGACTCTGCTGACCATTACACTGTACTAACCAGAAGAGGCCTTGTTTTTCCAGAACATGCCATATTTCACTTTACAATATAGGGGGTTAATTTAAGAGACTTTGCCTACTCAGTGTCTGGTAATTCCAGCAGCATTAATAGTTTTATAAGGTATTGTTTACTACTCTTTACACATTGAGAAATATCTCTGGGAAATCGGAGTCCTGCTGTTTTTGGCACTGCCCAAATATCGTGACTGCCAAAGTCTGTTTATCCAGTTACTGACAGCTGGTAGTACCCTTTCAGTGCCCTTTCAGAATGTCATACTCAGCAAAACCTCTTGAAACCAGGACAGTCATAGAGAATTTTTTTTTTGGCTGAGAAAAAAATTTTGCCTCTGCCCTTTTATGAGCAATGCCCCGTTTACATGCGACCCATATCTGTGCTCTGCTTTTCCAGATGGTGTGTTTCACTGTTTTTTCTAAGACAGCCTATTATCTTCACTCTCCTTATGGCAAAACTTTCATGGATGTGAGCTCTATTAAAAAGTAACCATTTATATGAGTTCTCTACTCAAGCACGGTTTATGGCAGTAAGAGTCACCAAGGTCTGTTTCACTGTATTTGTAGAAATAGAAGATTCTGACTTTTTACTCTATGTGTTTAATTCTCATAGACTTGTAAACAATGGATTCACTGAGAAGAAACATCACTATTTTAAGGTGTTATACCTACCACAAAGAGTGTGAGATAGCTGGGTTTTGCCTGTCCGGAACTCTGTTAAATAAAGAGAAGGAGAAAAAGAGTCAGGGTTTCTTTTTCCAAGTTTGACAGATTCAGGAATTACTGCAGTTAGAAACTCTTACTTACAACATTCACCTCAATCTCTACCTTTTTAAATCATTTAACCTCAATTTCTAAATCATATTCTCTGCAGGAGAAATGTGTTACATGAAAAGCAAAATCTGAAATGCTTTAATTTGATCGTGCTTGACTGCTGAAGTTATTCTCCTGTGTATGGAAGTTAAAACCATATGGCAGCTGTGGAAAAGTGATAATGGGGGGGCGAGGTGGGGAAGAAATGGTTGATTCCATTAACCTAGCCCAGTTTCATTTCCAGTAAAATGATCAAGGACAAGCTTACAAATTTATTAATCTCATTCTACCAAAACACATTAGCCTCCAGTTTATCTCTCCTAAAAGGAAGATGACTGTGTTTTATGAACTCTTATTGCTAAAGTGTCAAGCACCAACTAATTAGGTGTCCTGTAACAGTAGCTTAATTGTAATTCCAAAATCTTACATAAAATGCAGTGTACCTTCAGTGTGCATAACAAAAATACCTTTTGTGGCAATTTTGTTACACTGCATCAGGGAGAACTCTGGCATGTTAGTAATAGTCTTAGTAATGCTATGTGGTGCTGAATTAGCATGCTCAAACTTAGCTGCAAGCAAATGAAGAGGAAAAACTGGAAGACATTAAGAGAAGTGGATTATTTCTCATTGCACTCATGCAGATAGTCATCTTTGTAACTACAGTGTGGTAAACTTTATGTAAGTAATCCAAGTTGAACTAAAATCTAAATAAAGTTGCAATTCTTTGTTTGGTAATACTCATTTAATGTGGTTCTCTTACCTCCAAAGGCCTCAGTGATTGCCATGCTTTCAATCCCACCACCCAGAAGTTTACTGCAGAAACAAAGAGGATTATGATATAGTTAAACCCAAAAAAATCACAAGAGGAAAGTAAAAAAGAGACATTTTACTACTTTAAGGAAAGTAATTTCTGCCCTAATGCCCTTCACTTGATGCATTAAGTGCAGGGCACTAAATGATTGTTGATTCATAAAGAATTAACTCTGTCTTTTACCTCCCTTTTTGTGTGCAAGGGAAAGATCGATAAAAATTATTACTGGAAAGAAAGGAGAGAATATAATATTGAAAATAATATTTGAAAATAACATTCCATGAAAATATCTCAAGGAAGGACTTGAAGACTTGTAATTTTGATCTGAAACCTGCAGATTATTTTTATAGGTGAAAAAATTATACTGTCAAGATTTCTGGATGCCAACTATTTATTTACAGTGACTGTACGAAGTCCAGTTTCCTCTCACAAAAGGAGTTGGTTTTGGTGCTTATTGATGTAGACTTCTTTAAGCCAGCACTAACTCCAAAAGCAGGGGGAATCTATGTGTCCTAGCTGAGTATTTATTCCCTTATATTTCTGTATCTCATTAAAGACAATTAAGATGATTATTGGGAACATTTGGATAAAGGAAGGATATAAGAGATAAGCTTACTCAAATTCCTGGCTGCCAGTAGAAATATGAAATACCATCTTCCGTTTTTCACTGTACTCAAAGGCGGTGAGGAAGCCTGGTTCCTAGGGAAGACCAAAGAGAACAGGAGAGGTTTAGTTTAGCTTTAACCTGAAGTTAAAAGTGAAATATCCCACATAAATATCTTTTCCCCCTAGCCTCATTCCCATGGGTTGGGTATTAAAAGCACCACAGCATTCGTCTGGTTGTTGTGGAGTATAAAATATTATACCTTAGAGTAACAGGCAGAATAATTTTCAAAATTATTTTGATGATGCAGTGGGAAATCTGCTAAGAGAAATGTTGCACAGCATTTTGGAGAGGCCAGCATTAAATTCAAACTCTCAGGAAAGTGACTGGCTTACAACAAGCTTGTTTGCAGCTTCTTTAATCTTGTCCACTTTGGCCTCTGAGAGCCCCTTCACATTGCACAGTGCCCTTCTTGTGGTCATCTGGATTCCTTTGATTGTGCAAATCCCAACTGCCTTCAGCTTTTTAATATCTGCTACGTTCTGCAAAGAAATTTCCCTTCTGTGAGTACTCAGGACAGTAAACAACTAAAAGGTGAAGTAAACCTTTACAAAATATTTTAATTTACATTCATATGCCTCTGTTTTCACCAAGAAAGAAACTGATTTACAGTAAATTCTTCATTGTGTATTTTGTGACACCAACAAAACAAAATTTCGAGTAACATTGCTGTGAGGGATTATGGTGCAGAGAGCAGCTTCTGGTGGTTTTGAGAGAAAGATGTCTGGGTATTTACTTCTCCCCTTTCAGTGCCAGTTTTTCTAGCTCAAAGTTGATAGGAAAGAAACAGTACAGAATTATTTCAGATAGTGTGGACCTTGGACACCCTGTGACACTCAGTCTGTCCTTGGTCCCTTAGCACAGATAATCTGTAAACCAGATAATCTGGTGGTGGATAGTTGGGAGCTGGCAGGTTCACTGGAAACTGAGTCTAACTGCTGTGCTGTTTCTGCATGTGCAGTTTAAAACACATGTATCCTGCAGATCTGACTGACACTTTAGGCTGGAGTGAGCTCCTTGTTTTTCATAAATTGGGAACAGCACAACTTCAGACAGCACCCTACTGACATATTTTACCTTCCCTCACCTCATTTTATGATTCTGCCATCACTGGAAATGTAAAAGCAAGAACAGATTACTCATAAGAAAACATACTATGTGAAAGGTGTGGGATAATACATCAATTTACCATTTCTGGCCAAGATTTTTCTTTGAAAAAAACTATGAACTGGACATATCATCAATTTATCTAGAGTGTGTGGGTACATAGAGCATAAGAAGGGAGGGGGGTTGTGTGAGAAATTAGTCATGTTTATTTTGAAGCTTATTTCTCATCCTGTGATGTGTGTGTGACACTCAACAGAGGCTGAGGGGTAACAGCACCTTAAATCCTACCAAACACTTTTGATCATCAAATCACAGTCTCAGTTGTTCTAATCTGATTCTCCTTCTGGGCACACTGGAAGATCCAGTATATATTTTTCTCTCTAGTCCTTGAAAAAAAATTCTAAACCCACAAAAATTGTTTCTCCAGGTAAATGAATTTAACATATATAGGTCATCCTATGTTTGCACAAAGCTTTTAGCTGTCAGAGAATAAAAACTTCCTCTGAGGTTTAAGAAAAACCACTTGGAAGAAATAAAAAAAAAATGGAAAGGAGCAGAAAACCTTTCTAACCCCAAAAGAACAGCCTAAGCCATTATTCTTAGTTTTCAAACTCTTTCATACATTTGTATCATTCTGTGAATGCCATGCCTTGTTTCATACTGACAGGGTAGTACAGCTCCCTTCCAGCTCAGGTCACCCTCTTTGATCAACTTGCTAAATTTTTTAAGCAAGAATTAGTTTATTTTTCCTATATTTCCTATTTTTCCTAGTTATTTTCCTATGTTGCCCCATAGTTTGAACACCCAACCATGTGATCCTTCTTCAGAACTATCTTTAAAACTGCCAATGAACTGCCAATTAAAAAAAAAAAAGCCAACAATTGCACTGCTGACATGGTCAGCCCAGTAACTACAGTGCTGACTCATGATGAGTCATTGTGATATGTCCTTCCCATCTTTATGTGTCTGTAGTCACCTTTATTAAATCTCACATTACTTCAGGCAAACCCAACTTTTTATTCTGCTTCTATAACTCTGATTATAACACAATTCCAATCCACGAGCCAGTCTCCTAAATAAACATATAATTATTGTAATTCAAATAAATAGGTGATGTTTATGTGATGATGCTAACAAGGATAGGAATTCACATTTGATGAGGAAAACTAACCACTTATTTCTCTAGCTACTAATATTTTCCTCACTCCTACTCTACCCCCTGCACCAGCACGCTGAAAATAGTATAGTAACAATTGTCACAGTGTAATTTCACAGGCACCAAAAATGCAGGAGTAATTACAAAGATTGGCAGGAACAGGAAATAATCTATCACAGTTTTCAAATAAATTAGCAAGCAGTTGGTTTTTCAAGAGTGCTAGGTGCTAAATACTCTGAGTATCTTGACACTTTATTTAGGAATCTGATGTGAATGAGATTTTCTAAAAATCTGTCTTACCACCAAAGGCAAAATTTGTCACCACTGACTGAGATAGAACTTATTGTAAGGAGGAATTTTAGTTATTTGCATCAATGTACATACAATTTTGAAAACAACCTTACAGTAGCTTTTGAGGGACAATTCTGCATGATCAAGTGATTGCTAATACTTACAATTCCATGCTTCTGAAGCAGATCAATATCCTGAAAAAAGGATTCCTAAACAAAATAGCAGAAACAAAAATAGATGTTGCTTTTTCTTGTTATTACATCTATCTCGTTACATGACTGTTTCAGATTTGTAAACATTTATTGATTTTTCACAAATAATACATAACTTGTTGGACAACTGAAATAAGCAAAGCCATAGTGAGCCAAAAAGGCCTACATATTTCCTGTCATCTTCTCCATAAAGGGTATCTTCACAGGCAATTAATCCTCTGCTGTGCTAATAAAACTTGTGTTAGCATCATCATAATCTGCAGCTTTTCTAACATAATTTCTCACTCTTTTCATGCTGATGATCATTCTTCAGAAGCAGAAAATTAACTGATAGTCCCCTTGCATTTAATACAGAAGTGTAAAATATGATAAAACAGTGATAATCCCATTAAAAACTGTGCACAGCTTTTGAAAGGTTAATGAAGATTACTTGAAAAGCCAGGCTGTACAGGGATGAGGGGAATGAGATTTTCTTGGTAGTAGACTGGAACAAAATTTTAAATGCATTGAACTCCCTGATGGCTTTTGGGGGCCTCCTGTCCCTCCATGGGTTTCTTAAGACTATCAAAATACCTTTGAACATTTGCTGCCCATAGTTTTCAATCAATAACAAATTTACCTCATCCTCCTGGTATCCTGGTTCTTCTTGGACTACTTGATCCTCCATGGCCTTCATTGTGAAAGAGCATGCAATAAAGTATTGATCACTAGTGGGAAATGCAAACAAAGTCAGTCATGGGGAGGCAATAAATGAGTAAATGTCTGTGAAAGGACTGTTAAGAAGTCCTCGAACTACAGAAACATGTCAGTATGACATCATATATAGATTTAAATTTGGATTCTGCTTCCAACTCTTCATTATCTGACCTACCAGACCAAAAGGAGAAAATCTATGGCTTACCACTCAGATGAACCAGTTTGGCTAGAAAGGGCTTCATAGGTATTGGGAAAAGAGATCTCATTCCCTTGTGAGAATCTTGGGTCAGAGATGAGTTTTGGAGGTGGGAAATTTAAAATGAATTCTTACTAGTGGAATTTATTGTGGTAAGAATGCTAAATGCAGTCTGTGTTTTTATAATAAAAGTCAGCATAGTTGCAGACAGAATGGGCAATGGGAAGGCAATGTAACAGCTCAGCCTCTCCATCTTTATGTGACAGAAAACCTACAGAACAGTGCTGAGAAGGCTACAGCTCTTTAGTGATGTATCTTGAGAGCAGATTATTAAAGCTGTATTTGTTTTGAAGTTCTTGCTGAGGTTCAAAATGACCAATAAATGCTGAAGACATGCAGGTAATGGCTGTAAGGAGTACGTTTGCATGGAGAGAACAGAGAGCTCATTTCATGTCTTTTCATGGTTAACTTGCCATGTCTGGACTCCAGCACAGCTTCACTGCCTTCTCTGTGTGACTTGCTATAAGCAAGGCCTAGAACTGGAATAGGCACTTAGTGACACCATGGTCAAATGAGCAAAGTGTGACCTCCTTAAATTTTATGAATGCAAGAATAGTGAATACAAAGTAGTTCCTTAGAAATATGATCTTACAGCCAAACTACTCTATCATTTTTGTGGTTTTGTAAATGGGTTAAGTTGCTTCTGTTTAAATTGTGAGCTTACACTTGGTGTTCTGGACGATCAAAGGTTTTGTAGTCCACCACATCAAAATGTGTGCATATATTTACTTGCTCATTTGTTAACAAAATCCACAAACTATAAGATGGGCTATGTCTAATAGATGTTAGGATAGTTTAAGCTAAATATCTGCAAAAGGCCTTTTTTTCAGCTTCTAAATGGATACTAATTTGCTTGCAATAATCCTGTGCATATAGAGGCTGGGAAAGAAAGGAACAGGATATCAGAATTTCAGAGTTATCTTATTCTGTTAGTATTTAATGGAAATATTCTTATAGAATTGGTTGTTTGTGACAGTGTCATGATATATTTAATTTCTATTTCAGAATTCTGACAATTATGGAGTAACAAAGCACGCCTTCACATAATTACAGTAAAATACTAATTAAAAAATACTTTGGGAAATTTGAAAAATCCCCTAGCTTCAAATACTGAAGGAAGAAAAACAAGTAATGCAAGAGGCATTAAAACTATATTACAATCTCCTTCTTCATTAAAAACGTCCTCACAAAATGCACATAATCCTGCATGTCAACCACCGCTGAGCAGGTTATGGGATTGTTCTCCTACTCCCCATCCCTAGGCAATTGGCATCTCACAGCAGAAAAACGAGGCAGACCCAGACCTGTGCCTTCCTGCAGGCTATTAGGGAAAATGGAGAAATTATACCTCACCCTATTAAAAGCGTTAGGTATGAAAAAAATCCTCCTGCATAGTCAAGCGTTGTCCTGCTGCTGTTGTGTGCTGGCACACCTGAAGGATTCCAGTCACCACTGCCTGCAGTGAAGCAGATAACAGGGTGAAGGTCTGAGACAACAGAGCAAATCCATGAAAAACCACCAGCAATCTTGTGCCACCTCAAGTACCAAGGGCAGGTGAGCAAGACCTGGATACCGTGGTGTCCTTCCAGCCTGCGGGTGTGACAGGGACCCACTCCCTGCAATTCCCGCTGGGCTTGGGCCGGCGGAAAACGGCAGCAGAGCTCGGCTCCCCGGTCAGGGGCGATCCGACCTGCCCCAAGGGGCTCCACGGCGCGACCTCACATCTGTTGCCTCAAAGGAAAATAACTGATTAATCGTCACCAACACACGGATTTATTCGGCTTTTCCTTGCCAGCTGCCTCCTCATGAGATGTACATTTCTGTTCCCAAAGGGCGAGGGACCGCTGAACCTCCCTCCCCCAGCAGAGCACCGTAAATCCCCATCAAAATTAGAAAAGTAATTAAATCCCCAGCTCGTGCCCGGGCAGCTCCGTGGCAGAGGGAGGGTGCAGTACCCGGGCGAAGGCTCCAAGCTCGCCGCGCCGCCCGCCTCGCCCCTCCTGAGGGCACGGCCCCGCCGCCTTCCCGCCGGCGGCGCGGGGCGGGGCCCTGCGGGCGCCATGAGGGCGGGCGCCATGAGGGCGGGCGCCATGAGGGCGGGCGCCATGAGGGCGGGCGCCATGAGGGCGGGCGCCATGAGGGCGGGCGCCATGAGGGCGCTGCGCCTTCCCTCACCCGCCCCCGCCGAAAGGCGCCTCAGCCTCCGTCTTCAATCCGTCCGTCGCTCGTGGTTTATCAACTGCTGTACTCGCCGTCCACCAGGAATATCGCACTGCCCTCACTCTACAGCTGGGAAAGGCAGCATCAGTTAAAACCGCGTTGGTTTGGAAGGCGTTTAGTTCAACGCAGCTCTGCCTTTTGTTTTTCCAGGGTGCCGCTCACGCGTCTTCCTCAACACACGGCGTTTCTGGATTGGATGGCCAAAATCTGTCAGAGAGCTGAAGAGAAGTGACTTGGCTGGAGTCACAGGACAAGAAAATGAGACTGAGTCATACACATGACTTAATGTGCCATTTTAAAAGGATGGAGAAGGTGCTTCTTAGGATACGAACACTTCTGCGAGACATCTGCAGGCTTCTTGGAGACAGTATTTGGAAAGCAGTCGCCCGTTTTAGCTTGCCTCTGGTGGCACAGTTGGTAGGGACTGCATGTCAAGGAGACATCACATCTCCTGCGAGCAGGAGTTCCTGGCTGCCCCTTGTGTGGGCTTGGCGTGGCAGAAGGGATTGGAGCAGCATCTCAGCCTGTTTCAAGGGCCTTGTGAAAACTTCCCCACCCTCTGCCTGTGGGAGGTTAAGGGCACCTTTTCCAAGCCATTTCTTAGCCAAGTCAAGAAACCAAGCAACAAAACCCACAGCCCTGTGCCATCATCAGCACACCACAGAAGTGCTTGTAGGGTCCCCATTCAAAACACTGAGCGATTTCTATAATTACCAAAAGTCCAATCCTGGGAGCACAAGGCTTTGTCTATACAGAGGAAGCGGCTGGCACAGCTTTTGAAAACCGCATTATTCTGCAAGAGCTATTCCAGAAGAGCACTTAGGCAGACAGTCCTTTAAAGGTGAATTCCTGCACAAAGTACGCTTTTATTCCAGAACAGAATGAAGAGGGTGACCCCTCTGGTGCTGCTGAGCAGCTCTGCAGCAGAAAATGCCTCCCTCTGTAAACAATCTTCCCTTCATTATCCTTTTAGTTTGTAAAATGGTTCTCAGAAAGGTCAATGAATGCACAGAATCTTAAGACCATTTCCCACTCCAAAGAGCTACTTTGGGCAATAAATTACATTCTACAACTTCAAAACATTGTGTGATCATTAATTGCTCATTCGGCTTCCAGCTGCTGTTGTACAATAACCCCGCAGAGCCCATCCTGTTAGACATTGGCCCAAATGAGTAGAGGCATCCCTCACTCTTCTCCTTCCACTTTCCAGGTTCTGCTGTGACCAGTGCATCTCCATCCCTGAGGGACGTACTGGAATGAGACACACCACTGTGATACACATTTCCTTTCACTCGAGATCTTGTACCTGTTTGGACAAGAACCAAGTCAAACCATTACCATAAAACATTAAGTTCCCAGCTGATTATTTTTTTCATCCTCAAAAACTTCATCCGTGGGTGCAGTAGGGGAATCATGAGGAGTTTTGTTGTTGGGGTTTTGTTTTCTGTCTCTGGTCAGAGGTAAGATGAGCAGCAAAAGCTCTGTGCATACAGTGGGTCTCAGGGTAAGAGTGGCAAAATATCAGATCAGCCAAGCTTTGAAATTCAGACTGAATTAACAGGAGAGCTATATTGTTAAAATGGAATCTCTGGAAGGAATAGAGATGGTACTGGGGGACTGAGTTATGTCTCCATCACAGTCTTGAGATCCTTAGGCTAAGCCTTGACAAAAGTATTCAATACTACAGTATTGGGAGTGATCCTGCCTTAAAAAGACATGTTAAAAGGTAGATTTTGCTACCTCTAATTTATTTTGAGTTAATCACTAAGGATTTGTTATAGGATTAGAGATCTCCCTTCTGTCTATCAAGATGTCCTGTCCAGACCACGGTTCAGCATTGCAGCTATGAAGGAAGTGATGAATTAGCGGGCTGTGCCCACTGATATCAAAGAGATGACAGGTCAGGTCAGGAACACAACAGATTGTATGTGACTGGAAAAGAAGATAGCAGTAATATCAAAACACCAACTAGAGAATTCAGGAATGGGTATTTTTCTAAATGAGAAATAAATAATCTGTATGTCAACTATACAATCACAGTAAGTGATAGTAATCCAAGCCCCACAATATTCACTATTTTTATAGGTGATTGTGAAATTAGAAATTATTTATATATATAATTAAGAATGACATGATAAAATAAAAAAATAAAAAAAGAAAGCAAACTGGAAAAAACAAGGCCACTTGCAATCTTTGCAAAACCTAAACCAAGTTAGAGGATTTATGGAGACATGCATCAGTATATCACGTGTGATCTATCAAAAAGACAAAGGAGATAAGAAAAACCATCCATTCTGAGAATGCACAAGGAATATTTTCTTTAAGATAAAAAACAAACTAATAATAGAGAACAATAGGACTGAAAGAGACATCAAGAGATTATCTATCTCAAAGCAGAGTCTAATGTTCATTTGGCTGGGGAGGCTGTAGATTTTCTTTTATCTTTTGAGAAAGAACTAGATCATTTCAGTGCTTGCCTATCCTTGCCATTACCCTTGTTGTCTACCCTTTACTATGCCATGCAATTTTATCTGTAAAAAATATGCAATATTCCAACTAACTTCTACTTTTAAAAGTTTGGGTAACTGAGACTCTAATACTTGCATGCTTTTTTACTACCCCAAAAGTGAAAAAAAAAAAAAAGCCCAGCATAATCACTTCTAAAAACATGCCCAAACATGGTGGATTATGTGATAGTGTGTGCAGCTTGCTCTTACCTGCTCCTGACCTTTGGGGCTGAAACATGCAGCCCTGGAATAGGGTATTGCCCCTTTCAGTAATTTTCCATAAGCTTTGTACTGAATGTGCAAGGCCTCAGGACTGAGATTTGTCAGGTTTGCTTTGTTTGAACTTCTCTGGACCCTTCTGTATCTTTTCACTGGTTAACTGTGACAGCAGTTTCCATAATTAACCAGGTCTAGGCTAATTTGTTTTACTTCTGTTTATCTGTGTGTGGTACAACCATCATTTTATATAAACAAAAGTAACAAACAGTTATTTTGTGTAGAAAAAGAGACTTATGGCTAGCGCAGTGATGCAGGGCAGAGAATTGCAAGCATGGAGCAATAGCAGAAGCCTCGAGAAGTGGGGGCACAAGATTTGCTGAGGAATACAGGGGTATAAAGGCAACAGGCAAGGCACAGGGCTGGCCTGGTGGCTGTGAACAACTCACCAGTGATCAGTCAAAGAAAAACTGAGCTGAAGCTGGATTTAGGGGCAACAAAGAGAAAAAAAAGAAGAAAAAAGTAACATTCATAATAGGCACTACATACCATTAAATAAGATGTAGTGTGGTACTGCCTGGTGTAGGTGCAGCAAAGCTGGGGCCCTGCCAGGATCACCTTGCCATGCCTTTTCCAGCCCCAGTGTTCCTGGAGCTGTAGGCTCTTGGACTCTCTCAACCCTAAACCTAACCCTAACCACTACCCTAACCCTTTGAGCACATTTCTTACCTATGCTAACAGATATTTAAAAAATACATTTTTAAAGCATCTTTCTCATTTTTAATACTTCTTTCTGCTTGAGCAACTGGTGCTATAACCTTTTACGGTTTATCAGTCTCTGCATAAAAAAAAAAAGAATCTCTATTTTAATCACTATAGAAAAAAAATGAAATGCAGTTGGCAAAATATATTACTCTGAATCATGAAATGTATACTTTGGGAAGTGCAGGTCTTTTTTTTAACTGTAAGAGCTTTCTAGATAGCTGTTGCAAATTCCAGAATAACTGCTCTTTACTAGCTCCACATACATAGATTTTTATTCTGGAATAAGTGCACCTTGTTCTACTTCAGCTGAATATTAACTTTATGATAAACAGAAGTAACGGACTAATTATGAAATAAGACTGCCCACATATGTAGCTAAGTGGGAGTAGTAATTGCAATTGCATATATCTTTGTTCATTTGAATTACCTCCAAGATCAGATAAAAGTAGGATGAAGAAAGCAATAATAAAATTTATTTGATATGAAACTGTTATCAGTCTTCAGATTTGGTGACAATGCCTCTGAGAAGCTTGCATTTGAATCAAAGCTCACTCACAGCCCTGGTTAAAGTCCATGGGTAAATATCTTCATTTTGCTAAGTAAACCAGAAGAATTGACTAAACAATCCTCTGCTCACAGATTAAATGGGAAGCCATTCCCCAAGGGAATGACGTACATCACATGGCCAGTCCCTGGCACCAGGGGCCTGATCACTGCCTGATCATGGCCAGGCTCCTACACTGCACAACCTAATACCCCATGTTCCAGCCCTCAGAGAGAGCCTGAGCTTAGCTTTAACCCAGCAAGGCATTATGATTTGCTTTTCTCCTATTTGTATTCCCTCTGGTGCTTATCTGAACAGCAAAAAAGGAAAGATGGAATCAGGCAGCTGGGAGTTGAGGGAGAGAGCGAAAGACTGTCTTGGCACAGTGCTGGATCACTTTTGCCATTTGGTGGACTGTCGCCGTTCCTGTAGACAGAGGGACTTCTCTGGGACTGAATGCAAATACAGGGGGTAGAATTTGTCTGGCAGCAGCTGAGCACATTGGTGCCTAATAAAAAGTGAGAGAGAAGGAACAAGGATTTGTTGCAGGAAGCTGAGTCAGAAATCTTGATTTAACTGCAACAACTCATGAGAAAGGGAGTTAAAACAAGAAAATGTTTCAGTGCTGCAGAACATAGGCCTCTGTGTGTGTATTCTTCACAAAGAGATTCTGACTCCTAATGCAAGCAAAGTTGGAAGTACTGCAAATACTGTCTTAACTGTTATGGCCAAAAGAGTCAATGCTTCTTTAACTTATTCACACACTAGCACTGAAAATTAGTCTGAAAAAGACATGAAGCAAAGCAGCTTTTTGCACCAAACATAGGACAGCAGAGTTTTCAGTGTTACAGCTGAAAAAAGCATAATTCATTGAATGTCTTTTTCTCCCCTTTAATGCATTCCAGCTCAAAGAAGCTGAGTGCTTCTGTTGTCAAGTAGGGTGAATAATGACTTTGTGTACACTGCTCTGTTTTGTACTCAGGACAACATTTTCATTAGCATGACTCAGAAAGAACAATGTATTTAAAGTGCAGCTGATAGAAAATTTTAAATTTCTAGGTCATGGCAAATTTCACTGGTCACATAAAAAAAATATGTATTACAGGAGAAACATTTTTAAATTCACGTTTGGAAGAAATTCAGCACTGGTATTTGAGACATTTCTTCATTATAAAAAACCCACTAAATTTTGAAGAGCCTCTGCTTGAAAAACAAATAAATTTAACAGTCTTCCCACATTCCTTATCAGTTTGGAAAAGCTCAGGTTTTCCAGCTTAGCCTCTCAGTTGATATCAGCTTTCCTTTTAAACCAACCATCCTGCAGAACTGAACATGCTCCTCCTTTGGCCAGTTTTTCACTCTTGGCTTTGCCTGCTGTTTCCAACTGAGTTTGTATGTAAACCATAGATAAAAACCCCAATCTTGCTCCATTTGTATTCCGTATGTTTGCCAGGCTATTGGCCACAAGAGATCATAAGCAGTTTGTTTTTCAAACCTCAAAACTTGGATAGGCATTGAGTGCATCATCATACAGTTATTTTTACATTAGAATAATATTTAAAGGTCTTAGGAATTGTAATTGGTTTTAAAATACTGCTTCCTTGATTTTGCTACAATAGAGCCTTAATTTTCCATAATGGTGTGGCTAATGATTTTCTTCAATCTTAAACCTTTAAACTTCAGAGTTTCATTAGTCTGATTATTCTTTTTTAATTAATTGTTCTCCTTTCCATGGATTACCATGGTTTCTTTACCAGCCTTATTGGTAAGTGAGTTCTTTATTAAACACTTCTCTGTCCATATCTGATAAAAAAGCTGTTAATCTCTCTTTCTCATGTTTTTGCTGAATTGGTGATTATAAATGACATATCTGTGTTTCTGAAACTCTGTGCAGCTGCACAACTCCTACTCAATAACAACTCCCACTGGGGTTCAATATACCCCAGTACTTTCTACTGCAGTCATTCTTCCTATTTTGTCTGTCCTGCACTTTCGTTCTTTCACTGGATTATTAAGGCAGCACTTCCTGTTTTAACAGTCAGGCAATCCAAGACAGAGGAATAGGTCAGAATTTCTGAGACCAGAGCTCACGCTCTGTCAAAGGACCTCTGTCCTTTGGACAATGAGCATCAAACAAGAAGGAAGTTGTAAGACATTCAAATATTTGATTTCAAAATTGTATTCAGTATTGAACTGCAGCCATGAGATGTTCCTAACTGACCAGCCACAGTTCCTCAGCCTCAGCTATCACATGCCACTGATGCAGCAGAAATAAACTGGTGATAAGAAGCTGAAGAGAACAACAACCATCTTTCATCCTGGGCATTTGTTAGAAATGACTGAGCGGTCTTGAAGAACCTTTTCTAAAGGTCTGCAGATCGGCTCAGGATTCTGAATTGTCTGGGTGAAGGTTAATCCTGAGTATCACTTGAGGAAGAATTCAAGTATCTTTGAAAGGATATGGGACCTGCTTCCCAAGAAAGGAGTAATATCTTCTCACCCATTCTTCTCAGGAAGACAAAAGGGTTTAAGTTTTAATGGGTATGGACCCTACTTTCTTAGGGGCAGAATCTGTGAGAAAAACTGAAAAAATGCAACACTAAAATGTGCAAAGCAATCCCACTTCCACACTGCCTTTACATGAGCAACTGCCCTTAAGAATCTTTTTTTTTTTTTTTTTAATTACATTGTGTATATGGGTGCTAACAAATCAGCTGTCAGCAGGAGAGAAAAATTAACTCAATCTATGACATCATGGCCTAACCTTCTCAAACACTGTGTCACCTCTCTAGGATGAGGTGCTATTTTTAGTCCTCTAGTTTCAAACATACGTTGAGACAGCTTCCAAATGCTTTCCTTCTTATCCTTTCAAGCTTTGCATTATATACCTGGAAAAGTCACTGGTTTATATTTTACTTGTTTGGACTTAGAAGATTTGCTTGTTTGATGAGGATGGTACTTGCTAGAAGCTTGTCCATGTCTCAGTTCCTTCAAGAGAAATGAAGGCCAGAAAGAATTTCAGTAATTTACCATATTGTTAGGATGAATGCCTTAATTCTCATGCCTTCTCTAAAAAGTCTGGCCCATCTCCGAGTGAAACATACCTATCTCTAGGGCAAAATACAGCAGCACTAGTGCTAGCAGCACCACACTGCAGCCATGGGAAAAGGAATAAAAGCATCCTCTCCTGCTGAAATAGCAGGAGAAATTTCAGGGTCATAGAAGGCAATTATAGTCTTGCAAAATAGCCATGAAACCAGGGAATGTCCTTATCTAGTAAAAAGCGACTGATGGAATTACTCCATAAAGCTCACAGCCGAGTCAGCTGTCTCCAACAGAAACGAGTTTAGAATGTTTCTTCCTTCAAGATTTATTGACTCCATAAACTGCTTTCACAAAATTAACAAATCACAACACACTTGTGTGTTTCAGTCTGTCAGCGTGTATAGAAAATGAGAATAGCATCACATGGTTACTGTATTTTTCTAAGACAGTTTTATAAACAAACTAATTTCTCCCAAATTCCACTCCCTGCATAATGCCCTAGTGAAGTATGTTTCCCCCTTGCCACTCCACGGTGACAAAGCAGCACCAGTTAAAGGGCTTTTTCTAACATGCTGTAATGACAATGCCCTGCCTGTGGCAAGAGGAATGTGGCTAGCAGCGTGGCAGTATCACTGGGATGATACTTAAACATAAGCAAGGACAGGGATTCAAAAAAATAAAAAGTGACCTGGATTCCATCAGCATTGCTCTAACAGTGACTATTTAAAGAAAAAAAAGAAACCAAACTCAATTCAACTTGGTCAAGAGAAGACAAATATTTTGCTTCCACTTGTTGACAGACATGTGGCAACACAAACTTTCATTATAAAAATATGTAGAAGTCAGCAAGTTGAAAACTGAGTAAATTGTGTGTTATGCTGAGAGAAGAAATTGGCAGCATGAGTAAATATAAAAGAAAATGTTTATACCTAATTCTAGATTTTAAGGAGAATAGCTTGCTCTCCTGCCAGCTTGTTTTCAAGGGCTCTGGATTTTAACAGAGCAGACAGACTTGTGACTGATCACCTATTCCTTCTCACCCCACCTCCCCTCCCTGCTTCAATGTACAATACAGGAAAATTCACAAAGTGTGTAACAATGTAGGCATTGTTCTTTACTTCTACTTAAGAGCAATATAATTCAGTTTCATTCCAAAGCATTTGTAGTGAAATAAATGTTTGGCTCTGTGAACACTAGCTTTGAATACCCTCAACAGGCTTCTGTATCCGGTTCAGTGTTCCCAGCCTCTGACTCAATGCAGCCTGTGTGCATTTACCACTACCATTCCTTCCACTCTTCATACTTTCTTCCATGCTGCTTTGCCCAAATATCCTTCCCTTGCTTTTTTTCCTTCTGCCTTATACTCTCTTAGCTCCCTGTGCTTAGAGCTTTTCCATTTTTTGTGTGATAAATAAGCATTTTTCCTTTTTCATAAAACACTAACAAAAAACATGTCAAAAATTCCCTTGGTTTTCTGTTAGACATTTCAAAGTGATTTCCTACTCTCTACCCAGCTACAGTGGTCAAGCTGTTGCATTATGCTCCATCATCCAGATTATTCAGGTCTCAAGATATCAAACCAGGAATTAAATCAGGGGCTTATAATTAAGCAGTAAAATTTTAGTGGTGGGCACCTGCAGTTCTCATTGACTGCAAAATAAGTGCCTATTATGGAGCATTTTGGAAAGTGTCACTACTTACCTAGGTGACTAAATATCAAATTAGGACATTTGTTTTGGATACTGCAATCCCCATTTTTTACTGGCAGATTATCCTTTTCTGCAGCCCACTGCACACTGGCTCTCCTGTCCAATTTCGATTACAAGTTTTCCCGTGTTCTACACTATGCTTGACATCCTTAACATGATCCCTGGCAACAAGTTATCACTACCAGTTGTTTAATCTTGGAACTGAAGTAGCATATTACTTCAACTGTAAATGAATGAATGAATTGTGAGAACAGCCTGTCTGCTGACCCATGAAAACAATTTCCCTTTCTTTCAGAGTGACAAAATTTAAACCTTCAGAGACTAAGATTTTCATTTGGTTTTTTCCCCAAAATTAATCAAATTACACAGATGTGTGAGCTGGGAACCACTTTCTAAATATGACAGGCCTTCCCTCCCATTAAAAAGATGAGATTCTTTACAATATTTAAGCACTTGGTGCATAAGTCAAAGTTAAGTATAATTTTCCCTGTACCACATTCTTCCCTTACTTCTTTTCTAAAGGAAATGTCTTGTATCTTGGATCTTGGCTAGAGAGTACAATATAGGCAGTGAGTGTTGCCTGGGGAATGATAACCTGCAACAAATAAGAATCCCTGAACAGCAGAGGAAGTGGAAAAGGTGCCTGTGGCATGTGTTTGAAATTAGAGTGATAGAACCTCTGCCAAGGACTTCAAGAAAGTCTTTCTGAATGGTTACAGAACTCCTGTTTCATGTCATCTGACAAATTAATGAAAAAAAAAATCCAACAAACCCAAACTGACAACCTTTTCAGTTATAGTAACAAGATGAAGAGTGTTGAGGAACACATTCAGTGCCAGTAGCTCGGTGTACAGCTGCAGTGTCAGCCACAGGTTGGGCTCTGGGCTGTGAGAGCCCCAGGCAAGAGGCCAGGAACTGGCGCTGAACCTTGGCACAACAGAGGGCACAGGACCTGTGGCACAGCCAGGTGACCGGACACTGGGACACAGCAGGAGCCGAGGACTCAGCAGGAGGAGCCAGGACTTTGTCACACAGAGATTGGGAGGGTATAAAACCCGAGAGCTTTCTTTGGGGTCCCTTCTTGGAGGCACCTAGCTTGAGCCATGGTTAAATTATTTTAAGGATCCAGATGTCTGAGACTCTACTAACAGAAATCTCAGCTCGAGCCAGTAAGGAAACCTGGTCTGACTGCGGGAGTGGGGAGGGTGTAGGGAGTCAAGTGAGGGACCCTCTGGGTCACTGCAACAGCCTGCTAAGAAAGAGCTTCAGTCCCAGGGTGACTGACAGAGTGGCTTCTGGATGGTTAGACAAGGAAATTTTCCTTAAGAGCAATGAATACTTTAAATGAAAGCCTGAACTTCTGTGACACGTCCAGTTGCTGGCTGCACATATTTGTGAATATATTTTTGTCCTGCATTCCTATCAGTCTTACCAGTCTTCTCTGAACTGCTTCTCATCTTGAAGGAATCTGGGGAAGGAAGGCAGAATGAAAAACACAGTTCCTAAGTTTAGTATCCATGACTTAGTTTATGTTTTATTTTCAGTTTCAGAGAGAGATTACCCTCCATTATGGCACATTTGGCTTGGGCATTTAATGCAAATTCAAAATTTATACTCTCAGGGTCCGCTTTCCCTTGTGAACCAATGAGCTTTAGTGCTGGTGAACACACTTGACACTGCGCAGCTACTTGTATGACAGTTGTTGACCTACCAAGATCACCTTCTTCCTGGTCCTAATATGTCTCATATTTGCATCCCTTGCTACCCCAGGGAACAACACAGAACAGGAAACCAAAACGAATCAGATTTCCTATTTATTGCTGTAAATACTCCTGTACTCTGCTTTCACAGGTCTCAAAGAAATGGGTTCTAAATTGGCATCCTGGAGTAGTGCAGACCATTGGTGAGCTGCTGTCTGCATTCCTCAAAAGCCTGAAAAGTAACGTCATCTGCATATACGCTGGCAGCAGATACCCAAAAGGACTTTCTGGGCCACACAATCCGTTGTCATGTTGTTGCAGACAATCCGTTGTCATGTTGTTGCAGACTCCACATCATCTAAAGACCACATTATTTCCAATTTTTGCGTTTGATAGGAGGCCATCCACAGGCATACCTTTCTAACACAAAGAATTAATGTAAAGTAACCTGTAGATCAAGGCATCCTAGGGGGAAAAAAGACCACCCAGGTTGGATACAAAATTCTTATTTTGATTAGTAGGGTCTAGGGAAAACGCTTACCTCAGTGTTCTTATGACTCTCTTTGGTGACAGCAGTTTGTTCATCTTGAATTTTTCTGGTTCCAGCTGGGAATCCTCCCAGTTAGTGGAGCTTCTTGGAGTGTGTCTAAGTGAAGGTACAGAAGGAATGGTGAAAGAACATGGAAGAGGAAAGAATACTTAGCACTTCTCTCCCACCTTCATAGCATGCTATACACACTGAGCTTCACAGAATCTCATCATACAGTTTATGATACACAAGTGTGCTTGTTTGTACAGGCAAAGCACAGCTGATGCTCTTCTGAGGCCTGAGATGAAACCACCTTGGCAGGGAATTTAGAATCCAGGCCCTGTTTGCTCTCCCCTATAAACAACACAGCAGCACAGTCCAAAGGCCAAACATCTTGTCTCCAGCAGCTGCCAGTGGTGAAGGGTTACAACAGCACCAAACACCAACCCACAAGAGATGCTTGAGACCCTTTCCCTGGTATTCCCTTTTCCAGAATCTGCTCGTCAGGAACATACAGACTGGAGGCTTAAGTTTCATCATTTCCTGGAAAGTGAGCCATGGAAACAGATGACTGTGAAAGTAAGAGACAACGAAAAGAATGAAATATTTTTTCATTCATGAAAATGTGGCAGATGTGGAAGCAAGCAAAGAGTAGCCAGGTAATAGGAACAGAGTGAAATAAAGCTTAACACAAGCTTTCACTGCTATGTGGGCTGCACATGCTCTCTGAACCTTTGGTTTCCCAGTCACCAAGGACAGCCTCGTGACAAACTCTTGTCAGGAAGCAACGGATTCTCTCCAGAGCATGTGAGTGGCTCAACTGCTTGGGTATTCGTGTAAATTCTTTCAAGTGAACAGTGTGGCCAGAATGGTGAGCAATGATTGGGAAACCTCAGAGTCCTGGGACTTTGCATATTTCATGCATGGCTTCATTTACACTTTTTTTGCTTCTTAGAGCAGAGGATACATGTTTTCCATGTTAGTACACATTAGAGAGGCCAAAAAGCACAAATGTAAACATGTTGTATGTATGTGTGAATCCAGGGAAGGAGGGCAGAAACTGAGTTTGAAAGACAAGGGGTAACTCAGTTTGCAACTGAGGGTAACTTACAGCTTGCAGAAGCTGCATTTCCTGACAGGAGCAAAACTGTTCTCACCTGTCATCCATTCTGAAATTGCATTGCAAAGCTGTGTCTTGCACTCATCAGTACTGAAACATGACCATGGGAAACAAGCACAGAAGCGGGTATACAAGGCTTGACTCAGCAGTGAAGAGAAAAATAAATAGGGTTTAAGGAAAAAATAATGACAACTCTACATCCTTTTTAGTCAAGAGATCATGTACACAGTGTTCTTTTGAATAACAAAGTCTACATTTCAGCCAAAGTAATGACTGCAGCTTTGAAAAGCCAGTAGGGTAAAAAAATAAGGATAAAAAACATTTCTCCTTCCTCCTTTATTTAAAGGTCTGGTTAGCAAAATAGAACAATCAGAAAGAGTGTTAGTGCAGCTATTCAGAACTTTAGGACACTATAAAAGCCAGCTGTGAAAAGTGAAAGAGAATTAAGAACCTGTGAATAAGTAACTAAAAGAGAGAAGGCAGAGGCAAAGTAGGCGAAGGCATATTTGCTGGCTGATAGAGGGCACACATAAGGGATGAAAAATATGACCTGTGCTTTACTGCATTTTATTATTTTTTAGGTTACTAAGATCCATCCAGAAGACAGAAGCATGAACTGCCCTGGCTATCACTCAGCTATTCAATGAAGGGTACCACCTGTGACAGACACTCCATTATCTCCAAAAGTCATGGCATCCGTGATAGTCAGATATTGAGATATTTGCGATAATTAATTGATACTTGCACAGAACTCTGAAAATCTCAATTTATAGGATAAGCATTAATTTCAGATTACTTTTGCGCGGATGGGTTTCTCCACTTCTCTTCATTCTCCTTGTGTTTTCTTTGCCTAGATATAAGCACTGGAAGGAGGCCTCCTGGTGGTGGAATCTGTGACAGTCAAGCGGGAGGAAAGCACGTTTCTTAACAAAGCAGTGCAAACGGCTCTTCTGTTATCTCTTGAGTTAGCTATAATGAAATAAAGAAACAGAGAGAAAAAGAAGTGTCGCCTTTGTCAAGAAAATATAGGTGAGGTATTTAATATCTAGAATTCTAAAAGAAGGGACGTCTTTAACTGCACAGCACTGAGACAATAAGAATTACCTCACTGCTGAAAACTTTATTTGGGCAGGGAATTAATTTCAATATGCCAAAAAGGTTTTAATTTATAGGTTTTAAACTCAGTCTCATTTAGTCCACCAGGTGTTACAGATAGGTAAGGCTTTATAAAGCCTTACCTATTCATAACAACCAGGCAATGTAGCAACTTTCAATACAAAAACGAAAATAAATACTCTCTGATGTCAGAGTAAGCCTAGAGTAAGTCTACTGAATTCATCAGTCAATGGGTTTTCCCTGTAATTATTGATATGACAGAGAACAATAATAATCTTGCAGCGTATATGAAAAAGCAAGAGAAACTCTATGGAGTTAAAAGCAGCTCTGAGAACATCTAAGCTATAGATTCTTTATCACTTTTGAGCCAAAAAAGCTGAAGAAGAGGCTCCAAATTAGGCTACCAAGAACAGCTTGGGTCTATTCCAAAATTTCCACACTGCCATGTGCTACAGCCCTATCTTCATCCTGTCAATCTCTCAGCCTTCCACCAGTGTTCTCAAAGATGTCCTCCTGGGAACATAGGCAGCTTCCTTACACAAAGACTGCGACATACAGGTTCTTCACCATTTAACGGGCTTTTGCAGTTCCTAAGTGATCTCTGTAGTTTTTGTCCTGGGAGAAAGAGTGTGTGCTAGGTGTTCTTTTCCTCACAGAGTGACAGGAACAGAAGGATGCAGACTACTACACCATAATGCTCTTAACATAGCTGAAAATCGTATGTCAAACTATATATAAATATATGTATGTATGTATTTGCAATATACTGAGAGACAATGCTAGAAACAGCAACAGTCAGTTCTTGTCTCGGTATCTACCTGATGTAGGTGGAGAAACAATGATAAAAAGCTGCTGCCAGAATATGCTGGGATGTTGGTGCAGTGAGGAAATTCCATAGCATTTTTCAAAGAAATTGAGTCTGGCAAGAAATGAAACCATGCAGAAGAAAGATTGCTGAAGCAAATCACAGCAGAAATCAAGACACTGAACCTCCTTCTCTTAGTCTCCAGGAGAAGGTTTCCGAACTCTTGTTGACAAGCTCTACCAACTGTGAGACCATTCACACAGGTATTATTCACCGTGGGCTCAGCAACCAGGCACAGAAGGAAGCATTTCTCTCACATGCCAAGGCAGTGGGGATGAGCTGCCTGGCTTTTTCCAAGTCTCTGCTCCACAGAAAGAGGCACTAAGAGAATCACTCTGAAACCCCAGATGCATGAGACAGTTCAGTTTTACAATAATGACAGTGTATTTCTACAATACTCATCCTGCTCAGCACAAGGAGAAGTCAAGCAGCAACTGTGCTGAAACATACAGGTTTATTCTAGGAAGGTGAACATTACTGAAAAAACCACCCCAAACATAGTGAGCTCAGTCCCTCACTATCCTGTACGGTCTTTGGCTCTTATCAGCACCCAGGTGAGCTGCCTTTATTTTCTCATTTCAAAATTCTAATTCTATATGCTCTCAGCTTTTATTCCAAAGTTCTTGCCCTCATTTATCTGGACCTTCCTTTCATCTTTCTTACCCAATATATGCACACACATATGGGTATTAAATGGTGATAGAAGCCACAACTACTTCACAAAGACCTTGCTCTGAACAGCAAGTTTTTATTCTACTTTTAAGGGTGTTGACTTCCCCCTCCCCACCACCCCATTATAATCACTTCTCTTATTGCAAAAATCACTGCTTTCCAGTGCACAGGCTCTGGTATACTGGGTCTGAAAGCAACTATTTGATAGCTTGTTTTCTGCAAGAACCACATATTGGTTAACTGGACTACCAAAAGATACAGCAGCACCAGAGATTTTTCTTGTCTCAAGTCACTGGATTTAACTGTGCTATTTTTCCAATTCCCATTCCAAGTGAGCAATTTTCTGGTTCACTTAAGGCAGGGTGCCAATTAAGCACTCTGGGAATGAAAGTCTGTTAGATAATTATTTTTTTCCCTGGAGTACAAATACATGTACAAACCAAATCAAAATGTTGGTGATTCTCTTCTTTTCTTCTCCTTTTATCTGCCTGCCCCATTGTTTTTTTTTTTTCTCCTTGTCTTTATTGTTCCTTTTTAACTGAAGTCAGCATCTTAGTACCTCATTAATCCAAAATTTTTCAGGAAAGCCCCAGGAAGTCCTCAACATAAGCTTTTTTAACAATGAAGCAAGTAACTTCAGATTGCTATTCTAACATATTGTAGAATTAATTTATACTTTAGGAGTGGCATTTTGCCTCTGTAACATAACAAGTGCTGGTGATATGTGTTACATACCCATGTCATTCATTCAAAATATCCAAACCAACTGCCACTGCCACCTCCATGGAATACAAGCCAGCAAGTAACACAAGGAATCTAAATTTATTCCATCATTTGCTGAAAGGGAGGACTTTGCAGTGTGCACAGAAAATCAGGATGCTGGGACTGCTTCAAAGGAAGGCATGTGAGGAGCTGCTGCTGTGGAGTCACTGTCCCTGGAGGTGTTTGAGAAAGACTGGACGTGGCACTTAGTGTCACGGTCACGTTCACATGGTAGTGTTTGGCCAGGACTTGATGATCTCAGAGATCCAACCGAAATGATTTTGTGATTCTGTACGATTCTGCTCTCTCCATCATCCCCTGAACTCGTGCAGGGCCAGACCTCCTCCACTTCTTCTCCAATGTTCCCAAGCAAGGAAGGGTTCTTTGCCTAATGGCGTTTAGTTATTTTTCTGAAAAAATAAACAAACAATCCCCACCAAAAACATTGTTAACAGCTCTTCCAGGCGATTCGAGCATTTTAGGGAAGGTGTTAAGGAAAGCGCGGTCAGCCCGTCACTAGTTTGACGCAGCCCGTTAGCAGAGCCCGACCCCCAAGCCTATTGCCCGGCACTCCGCCCCCGTCTACCTCCACCACGGGAGGCGGAGCGGAGCCGCGGATCCCATCGCCACGGCAACGCGGCGGCCGCAAACCGCTCCCGGGACACGCGGCGGATCCCACCGGCGGCGGACGGCGAGCGCCGGGAGCGGGCGCGGCCCGACGGAGAGGTGCGGGCCCCCCCCGGAATTAAGACGAAGCTCGATGGAACAGCCCGGCCCAACCGCCCCCGCACCGCGGGGCCGACCCTACCACTGCGGCGCGGGGGGCATGGGGGCTGGGGGCATTCTTCATCGGCTCCGCTCTTGCCAGTGAGATGCCGGGAGGGAAAACAGAACAAAGGAGCATCCCGGTGGTGGCCCGTGCAGGGAACAGCGCCCCGCGGGGCTCCCCTTCCAGCTCCTCGGCGTGCCCGTAGGGCGGTACGGGCCGTGCCCCCGCCGAGGTGCCGGCCGCGGGCAGGGCGGCACACCTCGCGCCGTCCGTCCTCTGCCCCCCGCCCGGCTCGGTCGCGTGGCGGCGGAGGTGCGAGGGACGTGCCCCCGGAGGGTTGGTGCTGCCTGGTGGCAGTGGCGGGGAGGCGGCCAGGACCGCCCCTCGCCCAAAATCTCTATCTTGGCCTGAGAGCTGGGCCGCTCTGCCTGGGGAGAACGTCACTGGAGAGAATGAGGGGCTCTGCCTCGGGACAGCCTGCCTGGGGAGAACATCACTGCTCTCGGCCCACAGCCTCAGACCCGTTGTGTCTCTCTTGCTCCTTCAGCAGCCCGCCGTAGGCCTGGCCAGCAGCTTGCGATGCCTCTCTTTGGGAACTCCTTCAGCCCGAAGAAGACCCCCCCCAGGAAATGGGCCTCGCTGTCCAACCTGCACCTGGTGAGTCCCAGCACCTGCAGTTTGCTGCTGGAGCGCTGCCTTGGTGGCAGGGGTGGGTGGCTCCTGCTGTGAGTGCCATAATCCTTACAAGGGGTCCCAGCTGCTGCTGGGGCAGGAAAAAGTTCTTCACCCAGAGGGTGATTGGGCTCTGGAACAGACTTCCCAAGGCAGTGGTCACAGCACCAAGCCTGACAGTTCAGGAAGTGTTTGAACAATACTCTCAGACACACGGTGCCGCTCTTGGGGACGGTTCTGTGCAGGGCCAGGAGTTGGATTCAATGATCCTTGTGGGTTCTTTCCAACTCAGTATATTCTAGTATTCCAACTGTGCTGCTTTCTTCCTGCAGTGCAGTGCCATTCCTGATTACTGTGACTGTACAGGAAGCTAGAAATGGAATAGCTCAGGGAAGAATCATCATCACCCCACCTGCAGTCCAGAACTGTGTCACTGAAAACTTCTCACCAGTGGTCTCCGAGTGCACGGAGATGAGTGTGTAGGTGGGAGAAAGTGCAGGGATGGCAGTGAGAGGAACCAGTCCTCTACTGCAGCAGTACATGACCAAAGTAGGGTTCCAGGCTCCAGGGCCACTTGGACCAGTGTCTTCCACTAGAATGCCAGTCACTAAGAAATGGGAGAGCAGGGGGTGGCTCTGGAATTCTGTGAAACTCTTGAGTGTGATCTTCTCCCTGCAGCTGGATAGATCCACCCGTGAGGTTGAGCTGGGCCTGGAATACGGCACCCCCACAATGAACCTTGCTGGCCAGAGCCTGAAGTTCGAAAATGGCCACTGGGTTTCAGGTACAGTACAGCTCAGCTTGCTCTGGTCTGAAGTAGCCACGGTTGGCTGACAATCTGTATTTCTACCTCCTTCTTTCCTCCAAGAATCAGGAGGCTTCGTGGGGGATCGCAGGGAACTGCAGCGCTTGCGCAAACGAAACCAGCAGCTAGAGGAAGAAAACAACCTACTTCGGCTCAAAGTGGACATTCTGCTGGACATGGTGAGCCTTTGCCCAACCCCTGCCTGCCTGTAGCAGTGGGGATGCCCAAGCAACGGGTTCTGGGTCCCCTGAAAAAGGCTGTTCTCAGGGCACCCCACTTTGTGCTTTACCCTGTTGTGCAACACAGGTGTAATGGCAAAGTGACTGTGGGAGTAAAGCCTGATCCTCTGTGTGAAAAGAGGGGAAGGTTCCCCCCACGTCAGAGCTTGTTGTGAACACTGTGACTGAGGAGAGAGAAGCCCCTGCAAGTGCCATGTCACCTGTTTCCCTTTCTGCACAGAATATGGCATTTTTCTTGCCACTCTGTCCTCTGCCCCAGCTAAGAAACTGAGTTACAGCCACTGTTTCTGGTCACAGAAGATTAAAGCTTCCATCTGCTGTCATGAGGGGTGGGACATCTATCCTATGTATAAAACTGTGGATGAAAGAATTTCCAGTAAATAAACCGAAATTCAACCTTACCCAGAAATCACAGCTTTCACGCTTAAAATCTGGAGAGACATTCAGTGAAATAGAACACACATCTATTCTCAGTTAATAAGTGATTTAGCCTTTATGTCACTCTAAACAAATATTTTCTTTCCCTACTCTTCACATGTTTTAAAACTGGAAAATGGTTTTTGTGGCTGGAACACTTAGCAGAAGCGCTAGCTGCTCTCCAGGTTTTCCAGGTGATCTCAGTGAAACACGACATGGCCACTTCCCCCTTGGTCAACAGGAACAAATTACCTCCCGCAGGACCTGCCTTGTGGCTGTAAATCTCGGTTGTGCTGTGAAGTTGGAAAAGCCTCACGAGCTTTTAACTCCCTCCTGTTGTTGTTTGCTGTGCGTTCCAGCTCTCTGAGACCACTGCCGAGTCCCACCTCATGGAGAAGGAGCTGGAGGAGCTGAAGCAGCACAGCCGGAGGAAGAAGTGAACAAGAGATGGCCAGGCTGGTTCTGGGTCTTGGCCCACGGGATGCTGGGGCTGGCTTGGGCCTCCCAGCCATGTTGGTACTGTGTGGAGGTACTCTGTTTCACGGGACCACGAGTGCCGAGATGCCTCCAGCGTTGTGTGGTGCCTTGGGTACTGCTAACGGCTGGTTTGGCACCACAGCGCTATTAATTAACACCATTTTCCTCAGAGCACTTTACCTTGCTACGTTTCCTCACCGCAGCCCAGCATAGGTACCCTCTTCTCTAAGGCAGCCGGACAGCAGGCGGTGGGGAAGCTCCGTCTCCATGAGGGCTCCTGCTCGCCTTTTCCGCTTACCGAAGCGGGGAGACCTCTGCCCGTTCCCCCTGGGGAGCCCGCGGGTGCTTGTACAAGCCTCACCGTCTGCCTTGGGCGAGCAGGATGCTGCAGTTGCTCGTTGTCGAGAGTTTTGCATATTTTATATAAAACCTTGCAATTAAAACCCGGTTCTGAGGGTGTTTGTAACGCGTCGCGCTGTGCTGTGGGGGCCGGAGCGGGGGCGGCCGGTGCTCCTCCTGGCCGCCAGGGGCCGCTGCCTCGCCCGGGCTGGTGGCGGGAGGGCCGCCGCGCTTCCGGCGGCGCTCTGGCCGCCGCTCCTTCCGTCCTGTCTGGTGGCGATGGCGGCCGCGGCGTCCCTGTCCCCGGAGGAGCTGCTGCCCAAGGGCGCTGCGGGCAAGGCCGAGGAGCTGGAGGACGAGCTCGAAGAGGAGGAGGAGGACGACGAGGAGGTATGGGGGCAGGCGGCGGGGAAGGCCAGGCGGGCGCGGTGACCCCGTGGGGCGCGCAGGGCCGTGCGGCGGGGCCTGACATGGTGGTGCCGTCCGCAGCTGGACGAGACGCTGGCGGAGCGGCTGTGGGGACTCACGGAGATGTTCCCCGAGAGCGTCCGATCGGCGGCCGGGGCTACGTTCGACCTGTCGCTGACGGTAGCGCAGAAGATGTACAGGTGAGGGGGCGGCGGGCCGGGCCGGAGCCCCTCGCAGCGGGCCCGGCGGGCAGAGCAGGGGCGCGGGACGGCTTCGCCGGCTTTCGCGGTGGCTTCGGCCGCTGGTAGCGCAGTCCGGGGCCCTCGGGGAGTGGCACAGCCACGGTTTTTGTTTATGGGCTGCTTGGGAAGGGCGGGGATAAGGGGACGCCCCGGAACTCGGGGTTGAATTTGGAGGCAGGCTTATGGTTGAGGCACGGAAGGGAAACGCGGGGTTGTGCCAAAAAGTACTGATTCCTAGAGTTCTTTATCCTTGATAGATTCTCTAGGGCAGCTCTGTGGATTGGGACCACCTCCTTCATGATTCTGGTTCTTCCTGTTGTCTTTGAAACGGAAAAACTGCAGATGGAGCAACAGCAGCAGCTGCAGCAGCGACAGGTGAGGCAGGAAGGCCCAGCCGTCTCTCCCGGCCCTGCAGAGTTGGCTGGGAGTGCCTGCACCTCCCGCTGGGAGCAGCGGCTGGGGGAGCCTGGGCAGAAGGGTGCACTCTCTTGTACGCTGTGGCCTCACTCCACCAGATCCTCTGGCTGGATGTCCTAATTGGACAATCCTGCTGATTGCCAGTGTCAGGCTGGTGGCAATGCCTGGCAAGCATAACCTGGCTTTTACCAGCCAAAATATGCTGTGACGGGCTGAAATAGGGGCTATGGTCGGGTTCTGACCTTGGCTGTTGCGGCAGGCACGGGACTGGTGCTGCAAAGTGCCACCAACACCTGTGGGACTGGGCACAGCACAGCAAGACATCTTGTGTCCTTGAAACCCCTCAATCGTTTTCTTTCCAGATCCTCCTCGGACCCAACACAGGGCTCTCAGGGGGAATGCCAGGGGCCCTGCCTCCGTTGTCTGGAAAAATCTAATTTGCAGAAGCTGAGTTGGATTCATATCAAGTGGGAAGACCTTGCAATTATGATATATTGAACTGTTGATTTGTTGGGCCAGGGCATTTTTCCTTTTTATTTGTGGTTCTCCTTTGGGACATTGACCTGTTCATAACGAGGGAGGGAAGCCCCCCTATGGACCTGATGATGGCTCCTGTCTGCATCCCCCTCTCCTTTAGAAATCATGAGTATTCCCTTTTATTCAATCACTATGCCATAACCAGTTACAGACTTGGACCAGGGGAGCTCCTCTGCCAGCTTCTTGCCCCCACAAAACATCCTGGGGCACAGGTCAGGCTTTGAAAAGCAGCAGGCAGACACAACAAATGCTTTCCTGCCTGATTTTGAGCTGAAGGACTGTGGTGGCAGGAAGTGTGACTATCCCAGCAGAGGAAGGAGGGGTGCCGGTGGCAATCAATACCCCATGGAAAATACTCTTTGTGAAGATGCATCTGCAGAAACACTTTGCAGCTGTGTGTGTGTGAGAACCGAGGGAGCAGCAGGCCAGGTTTGAGACGATCACATCCATGCAGATTCTCTGCCTCATAAAATAGAACAGACATCAGCTGCGTATTTTTTTGTATGGAATATTAAATAAATCCAACCTGAGCAGTGTGGTTTTAATAGATGTCCTTGAGGGAGGCTCAGTTCTTTCAGAGCTGCTGGGGGATTTCTGGGTAGGGATCTCTCCATTTCATGCACAGCCTGGCAGTGTGGAAGGGGTCGACATGGCCTTGTCACCTTCAGAGGGGTGGGGAAGCCTTGTATGGCTTAAGGGAATTCTCCAGGAGGTGATCCTACCTCAGCACCAGTGTCCACCGTTCAAGGTTCCTAATGCACAGAAACGTGGTGGTTTTATAACCAAAGAAAAAAAATTTATTTATCCTTTACATACTTTGTTACAGAACAATTCATTTGAACATACAGAAGTGATAGGACATTTATATGGAAACTTTTTTTTTCCATTTTTAATATTTGGTTAAACAAAATACATCTCTGTAAACAAACCCAAGACGAGGCTCTAACAAAACCAAACAAGCAAGAAAACAAAGAGGGGCTTCCCCGCTCCCGAGCAGTGGGACTGGACCAGCTCACCCACCCCCGGGCTCAGCAGCCTCACCTCCCACAGGGATGTGATCATACACTTTCCCTTTACCTGAGCAGCTGGATCACACTGTTTCTCCCCTGGGAAAGCAGCTGACATACAAGGAGAGGAATGCAGCCCCAAAGTATTTTAAAACATCTTTGCATATTGTGCACTGATCCATTGGCTTGCAGTTTCCATGCAAACAGGGTTTTTCTCCAAAGTGCAACTTCAATCAGCATAGAAAATGTTGCTGTTGAGATTTATATTTTCACCTCTTGAAGAAATGGCTTCAAGTCAGGAGCAGAATGCCTGCAGGCTGAACATCCTGCCTGGAAAGTGTTTAAAAACTCTGCCAGCTGGTATCGGTCATTGGAATGTGTTACGAAATAGGACTTTTTAAAACATAAGAGCCATTTGCCCTTGACTGTGGGAGGCTGTGCTCAAAGGACTGCAAAAGTGCTTGCCAGATGTCCAGGGGTCAGCAAACGCCATCATCCTGTCGTCATGTGGCCTCTTGTTCTTTGTCGGGATGGTGCCACTTTGGTGGTCTCTGAGGTTCGAGCACCTGCTCATGTGTTTGCAGAGCTCTGAAGAGAGAAAAGTAACTGAGAAAAGGTCATTACAATCCCTCCTTTCACCAGCTCAAACATCAGTAATGAGAGTTTCCTGCATGATGGAACAGGACCCTTTGAGCTCCATCAGGTCCCAGAGGTTGCTGTTCAACCAAGACATGTAAAGATGGAAGCAAACAGCAGCTCAGCCAGGAAGTGCTAAACACAATGAAGTCAGTTCCAGATTCAGCATTTCCTCCTCCTGCCATGGAAGGCATGGCTGAGCTACAGCTCTCCTGGGTGACTGGGAAACAGCCGGTGGAGATTCCTTGGTGTCTCCGTGTCTAGTCTCTCTTCCCCATGGAAGGCAGAAAAAAGCAATTCACCCATTAATGGAATGTTTGTTGGCCAATGCTAAAGGAGAGGTTGGTTCAACTACCAAGCTGGGGTGTCTCCAATGCCTCAAAGTTCTGGTGGACCCTCTGCAGCTCCCACACCAGCAGATAGTAGCAATAAAAGGGCAAAACTGACCGCTATAAAGGCTTCCCTTCCTCAGCCCATTTTTATTTTACAACTTGACCTCTTTCATTTCACATTACATCCGTGATTGTAGGACGGACTTCTGGAGAGAGGAAAATAAAAGGGAATTAATTTCTTTGAAAACCTCTTCAGCTTTATTCCTCTCTCCAAGGAGCCCCTAAACTACTGGGTGACCATGCAGAAAACCAAAATAACTGTTAAAAAAATAGTTTAAAAAGCCCCAACATAGCATGAAGAAACCCAAGCAGACTGTGGCCTCTCTCCAGTCCAGAAACTTGATACTCCTCAGTCATCCTGTGCTTGCTGTTTCCATGTCACCTTAGCCAGACACACGCTGCCAAACAACCACTCACCACATACATAAATCCTTGGAGACCCTGGGGAAGAATCCTCTAGCTACCCAAAGAATTTCTTGGATGACTCTGGTTTTATTATTGTTTCCTAATTCCTGGCACAAACCAGCCCTAAGAAGCAGAGGGTCGTGCTGAGCACCGTACCATTCCTAGTGTTTTGAGTGTCCTGAGAGACCCTTAGGAATTGCAAATGTCTTCACAACAACTTGTTTTGGAGGGAGAGAACTGTAAAGAGGCGCCAGCGTGCTCAGTCCCTGCTCCTTCCTGACAAGCCCTGGAGGGAGCAGCGTCCCACCACACACAGCCTTGAACCACATGGGGAAATGGAGGCCCGGGGTTTCCAGGCACTCTTGCTCCCCAGCCCAGTTTTTCAAGAGTGTGATGCCTTCCAGCTGGCCAAAGGGCACTGCAGCTCATCCACCTTGCAATTAGAGTGATTGGCTTCCAGTTTCCTCTGCTCTGCCCTCAGTTCTTCCCCACCCACCACTCCCAATGTCCTGCGCCATTGTCCTATTGCACCGAGGAAGGAAGAGAAGAGCCTAACAAAGGAAATTCCAGACGAAAAGAGTCGGGGCACCCATTATCCAGGTTTTAGGACATCAGGAGTTTGGTAAAGGGGAAGAACTGTAGTGGGAGGACAGAGTTGGCCTAGGTCACACGTCAGCTCTCCAGGTCTGATGTGCTTCCACTTCCTCTGGCACCACCAATAGGAGTTCACAGTTCTTTCCTCTCAGCTGGTGTTTCAGAAATTTCCTATCATAAAGAGAAATAGAAACAAGTGCTGCTGAATATAGAACTTCATCTACAACAACAATTAAAAATTACCTTAACCTCAGGAGAGATGACTCTATACTGATACCACTTTCTTTCTTTCCAAGGCAAGAAAAACAGAATTAAACCCAAATTTAGTTTCTTAATATTTCCAAGATCAAGAATCCCACCTTAACTTTAAATAATTCCAAAAAATCTGGGGAATTTTTTTTTTATTGTAAAAAAGGAACACCCCATCATATAGATGTCCTTAGCAGCAGTGTACCAGTTGGTCATTTGACATGTTTTTTTAGCCCTTTTCTGCATGTAAGCTTTTTCTAATACTAAACTTGGATTAGTTCCAATAAATATGAAAAATCAACATTTTCTCAAATATCTTTTGGTCCAGATTTCCAAAACTCCCAGTAGAGAAAGCCTTTATTTATTGCTGGAGAATGACACTCCTAGGATAAAATCCACCAGAACCTCTGCACAGTAGTTTCACAAGAGAGTTACTTACCCCAGAAATTTACCTAAACTTCAATGCCATGGCTGGCTCTGCAGACACTGCACACATGCAATCCCTATCTCAGAACAAGACTAATCAAAGAAGCAAAGCTGCTAGCAGGATTTATGGCACGATGGAATGGAAGCTAAACAGCAATCAAGAGCAGGTGAAACTTTACAAAGTATTTACAACGACCTTCTTGTGTTAAGATTGAGGAGGGAAGGGGAGCCAAGCCAGAAGGGCAGCGTATGCTTACATAGGAAAAGTGATTCCTAACAAACAGTTCTTACTGCTGTCAGGGATAAGGCTGCACTTTTAGTCTGGAAAGCTTTTTGTTGGAGACATAGAGATTGTTACTAAAGAGGCAAAGAATGCTGATACTGTCATGTTCGAGGAGGGAGCAGGGCACAGCACGTTGTGTTGCAGGTGGCAACCAGTAATACCAGAGATGGCCTTTACCTTCGCCACAGACAGAGCCAGACACGTAAGAGGCCAAGTCAAGCTCTCCTGAGCTGATAGAGATGCCACTGCCAAAAGCATTTCCCTAGCTTTGCACAAATGGGGCATAAATCCAAATGGAGGCAGAAGAATCTTATTACTCTCCAATTTTTACTATTGAAGATCAGCCATACATGTTTCAATCACCAACTGTTTTAAGTATAGACTTCTTACCTCCAACAGGGAAGGATTAGAGGAAATCCTACCTGAGCTCACTTTCACCTCCAATCCACTCGGGCACCTTGAGCTTGGAGTCGAGGTTGTAGTAGGTGCCTCCCACCTCCCGGACACAGATCCAGTGCTGTCGCTTGAGGGGGAGCTTCAAGGGGCCCCAGCAAAGGCTGGAGGGCAGATTCATGATAAAGCCCATCACATTAGACAGGGCAATGGCATTAACATCCCTGAAATAGTGCAGAACATCAACCAGATTATGTTCTGGTGCTTTCACTTCAATCTCTTTCTCATTTTCACAAAGAGTAGCCACCTCCAGAATTACACAACTTCTCAGTACCTGCGTTTATCCCACCAAACTGCCTCATAGCCTTTGGTCTGAAGTGCTGCCATAATGACGTTCACATCATAGTTCCCATTCCCCAGCATGCTCTTCTTGTGGGGGGTCACCATGGTGTTGGGAGACAGCCTGCAAACAGAAGAGGAGACTGCTCTAGAAGATGTTTGCTGAACCTGTATTCCACAACCTGCTATTTAACGTCAAGTCCATTTCCAGGGGTTTTGTGTTTAAACACAAACTACTGCATCCCCCCTTATCCCTCATCAAATGGGCTGAGAGAACTAAGTACTGCATTAATAATAACTTTGATGTACAAAGCCTCCAAAAATCCTGCCTTTGATGCAAAAGAAATCACAAAGCTGACCCCTTGAACTGGTACTTCTGAAGGATGCTTCAATTATGATTTTTCCTCAATTTACAGTTGGAGTAAATGCCCGTTTGCTATTTAGGACAGCAGTTATTACAATTTCAGGAGTCCAACAGTCAACACCAGTCTTGAAGACTGGATGAGAAAAAGAGGCTTGGCTGTAGGAAGGTTGTTCTTCCTCCTCCTCCACTGGTAAATGAAAGAAGTATTCAGACAGAAAGCTGTGAAGACACTTGGGGTTGGGAGCTTTCCAAAGCTGTTGCTAGATGACAAAAAAGTTATCTGTTGCTGTAGGTAACTAAACAGATAATCCTGATGCGAGCAAATCTCTTCAGCTTTGACCTGTAAGTTTGCTTAGACATGACGTGCATTACTACAGCATCTAAAAATGCAGAACCATGGTCCATCACATTCATATAATTGCAGAATATCCTGAGATGGAAGGGATCCACATGGAGTCCAACTCCTGGTCCCAGACAGGACAGTGCCAAGGATCACATCATGTGCTTGACAGCATTGTCCAAACTCCTCTTGAACTCCGTCAGGCTTGGTGCTGTGACCACTTCCCTGAGGAGCTTGTTCCAGTGCCCAACTACCCTCTGGGTGAAGAACCTTTTCCTAATATCCAAACTAAACCTCTGACAGTGCCTCATGCCATTCCTTCAGGTCCTGTTACTGGTCACCAGAGAGGAGAGATCAATGCCTGCCCCTCCACCTCCTCTTGAGAGGAAGCTGTGGGCTGCTATGAGGTTACATGCCAAAAATATCTAACAGCCTTTGCACAAGTTCACATAATGGATGTGAGACATAACATGGAGATGTGCAGCAAAAAAGCCTGTTAGCCGCTTTTATGATTTTATGTTTCCCCCCTCCGCCTAAGAAATTTTGTAAGGAGGGAAAACAACAGGATGTACTATTATGAAGATGACTGCAGGAAAAGCAAGCCCGGGGTAACTGGGAGCAGAGAACAACAAAGTCACGTAATGCCAATCCAAAGAAAGTCAAGCCTCAGATGAGTTCTGTTGTGATGAGTTGTTCTTTCCATTGATAAGAACTCCATTAATTCTGCTAGTGCAAAGTTCAGATTTCATATCATCCAAACATCTGTATTTTACCTGCCTCCTCCTCCTGTCAACTCCATCCCCAAAACTTCTAGTGCTCCTGCAAGTTTTTTGCTCAGCCTTTACCACACTGAATATTCTGCAGGCATATTTCATCACTGGAAGTCCCTCAGCCCTTCTGCATTCCTGCCCTTCTTACACAGCAAATTGTATTTCTTTAAAAAGGCGTCCATGCAGCAGTGGCGGAAGATGTGGAAAATTCTTTTTAACTTTAGCACAATAGTGTTTGATCCCTATATCTGTGATTAATGCTTAGTTTTGTACCATACAGTGCCTTGTACAAATGCCAGAGATTAATGTGGCTTTGTGTTAACTCCCTACATCTGTGACTAACAGTCTTGTATCAGTTAGTGCTTCCTTATTTACCTATATCAGCCATTAGGATGTACTAGCAGATGTCTTAGTTTTGAGAACAAAGACTGAGTGCCAGGGCAAAGAATGATAAGAGAAGTGCATGGTGACCTGACAACATACTTGAGATAGTCTCAAGGTGAAAAGATTCATTAGAGCATCCAGAACCATAAATGGAAAATTTGGGGAATTGGATGTTCCCAAATGGCCACCAAAGACCCTCAAAAAGATCCCTACTGATACTCAAATAAATCCATGGAAACAGTTAACATACATGCATGTATTTGGGAAGTATTTGTAATAGAAATACAGTGAATATATACTGGTTTCATGCATGTAACCTGGTCCAGTTGTATGACTAGTAAACTCCTGGGTGCACACATTAGTTGGAGCGATCCCCAGGCATCCAGCACGCTGAATAAAGCAATCTCAGCTTTCTTACTTAACCAGCTGTGGAGAGTTTATTTCCCAGTTATCAGTGACACCCTGACAGCATAAGGCATTTGACAAGAAAGCAGTGAACTGAGTAGGGAGTTTCAGAGCAACCAAAGCTGGAGAGGCTACAGACAGGTAGCCTTTGTCTTCAGCTGTGAGTTTTTCTGCAGTGGAGCAGTTTGCAGCAGAACAGTCTGGGAAGTGTGTTCACTACAGAAGGGAGAGGAGTCCACAATACCATGGTAAGAGGAAAAGCTGTTAATACCCACCATGGGGGTGTATTTTACTAATCAGAGAGATAGAACCTGCAGCTTGTCACAGCTCTTCCAGCATCTCCATTAAGCAAGATCACTTGGCTGTGCCTAATTCCTCAAGATCACTGCTTCAACCTACCAACTCTCCTAACACCAGCAAGCAAGGAAAACCTTACAATTCAGAGAGCCCTTTGGGCTGCAGAAGCACCCTCTCATGGCACCATTTTCCAGACAAGTTTATTCAAGAGCTGAAAGAACACATTTATCTTTGTTCCTTCACATAACTTCCAGAGCCCCAGAAATGCAATGAGGTGACCAGCATGAGCAACAAAAAACTGGCACCTGTGAGCAAACTTGCCCCAAGAACCACCTCAACATCTTGACCCACACATACCTAAGCAGGGTCCACAATCATCAGCTGATGGATTCTGACTAGGCAAGGAATTAAATTGTTGTTCCGGTACTTTTTATCTAGAGACTGAGCTGAGGAAGACTGACAAAGCTGGACAGAAATCCAGGTAAATAATCCTCCTGATCTTTCTATCAGAAACTTTCACCAACATGTTGTCCTAACGCAAAGGGCTCCAATATTCCTGCATGCAGTTGTCTTTCCTAATCAGGTTTCAAGATGCAGACTCCAGTGAAGCAAAGAGCTTTTGTTTGTATCTCCATGCAACACTTGGAACATGCAATCATACTTCCTGCAACAAAAGCCAGACAAACATCAAAAAGGTATTTCTTGTTTTAAGCGAAAGAAGATGGAAAGACTACACAATCGGAGGGGTGCCCAGACCAAGTTTTGGCATATGCTTGAGATGATAATCATCAGACTACCCTGGCCTTACACAATAGGATGCAGCAAAAGGGAAGCTAATGATTAAGCAATCTGGTTCAATCATTCTCCAAGGAATATAGTAAAAGCTAGAGAGCTTAAGTTTATTTGTAATTTTGTTACCTTGTCAACACCAGGTTTAAAAATAAGACCTCAGCATTTTTGCAGGTTATTAAAAAATATTCATCCATCCTTTATCAACACATAGAATGTGAGTAGACACAGGAAAAGACAAGTGACACAAAAAGGGCAACTAAATTCACACTTCTTAGAGGCAAGTCAAAGAGCTACACCTAGGGAGTCACCCAACAGAAAGGCAGTGGAAATTCTTACGTATGACTTATAGCTCATCCATTTCCAAGAGGAATATCCATGTGTATTTCCATACTACCATGGGGCTGAATCAATCTGTGTATCTTGATCTGAGTATTAGGATGGAACAATTCCATGTTGGAATAAAAGACAAACTCTCTCTTCTAGGGAAAGAGGTCCAACAAAATTAATACCTAGTCTTTTTCTGAGAGGTTTCATGCTACACACTAATTCTGTCTCACCAAACGCAATCAAAGCCAACTAATTAGATCATCACACTCCTACCACATGAACTGCCTTTGTTTTCTTCAGGCCAATCCAGCTGTGATTAAGATTCTGACAATTGCTGCACTGGAACAAAACCACAGCGTGTTTACACTGGACAAAGAGTGCCTTGAGCCTGCCACAGACTAGCTCCACTCCACCAGCAGGAGTTTTATCTGCAACGCCACAATAAATAGCATTTCAATCTGATACTTGTTATTGTCCTTCACCACATTCTTTTGCCAAAGACAGGCATGAGTTTGATGAGTCAAGCACCAGTTTCATAAATTTGTCAGTTTTCGGGAGAGCGGCAACAGGCCTACAGCTCCCTGCTCATCAGCACAGGGTACCACGACTGCCTTATCCCACAGCACCTGCTGCCATGATGTGAGATCTCCTGCTTGTCACAAACACAAGATGCTGCTGGTAACAAGATTTCAACCATAGCTTACGCGATGTTTACAACATCTGCAGGTTGAATATCAGAGGAGAGCCCTTTTCCATTATTTCCTTTATCATCACTTAGGTTCATCAGTGGTGGGTCACCAGAACTCATAAAGGCTTACACAGGAGAATTTTCATAAAGCATCAAAACACCATAAATAAACATTATTTTGCTCAGTGTTTATTTAAACGGAGTTAAAATAAACACCGAGCAAAATATGAGCTATTGCACAGGCCACATTGGTAATTTATATTCATCCCTGTAAAACTCAAATCCACTTTATTAATTATCTGAAGCTCCTGGGAAACATTTAGCAATGCCACAGGAAACAGGCATCCAGCTACTGAAATTAAATCCAGTTTGAGAGAGTACAGAGTCTTGCTGTATGGAAAAAAAAAGCTGATAATATTTGAAGAACTTCACTGAACCTCTTGAATAAAGAATCACTCATTTGGCAAAACTCCTTATTTCTAAAAAACTTACAAGTGTTGCAGTACTAAGTTAATAAGTCATTCCTGCCACCTTCATTCTCCCAAGGCAATCCCCAAATCCATTATTAACATCTAGGTAATTTATCTACACAAGGCAGGGGAAAAAATATGGAAGACGGGTAGAAGAGGCCTTAAGGTGAGCAGAGAGGAAGACAGCACTCCAGCCACATGACAGCATCTACAATAAAACCCTTGGACCCAAAGCTGGCAGCCAGAACAGGTTAACAAACAAGTAAAATGAGAAAGAATTTCTGCATGGAGGGGAAAAAAAAAATGCCGGGGTTAAAAAAACAAGATACATTCTGTTCAAAGCAATGGCACAGAACCCTTCCTTTTCTTTCTATTTCCCCCCAGATAACACCCAAAAATTCCTCCAATCAGCAGAGGACAAGGGGAAGCTAATGCCAGAACAAAGAGCATCCTACCTCTGGAAAATCTCCTGCAGGGTTTCCCTGGTGAAGGCGTTGCTGTCCTGGAAGACATTGTTGAGGGCATGGAGGGCACACAGCTCCCTACGTTGCTTCTCATGGTAAATGTGCTGTGGTGGCAGCTGGGATGGCTCTGGTGATTCCGATTTGGTCTTGTCACCTTTCCATGGCACACAACTCATTTTCTCGACGGGCGGATGAGAAGTAGGTGGTGAAAAATGAAGGAGGCTGAAGTTTCTGCCTAGACAGTCACTGCCCCTTTCTTTTGTGGGCTAGTGCTGCTTCCAGCTTACAAATCCTCCTCTTGTGCTTCAGTTTATTCAGTAATTGCCTCTGACAGCTGGTTTTAAAAAACACATGAAGATCTGCAACCTCCCTCCTCCCATACGCCATAAAATGTAGTATTTCACTCCCCTCCAAAGAAAAAAAAATTAAAATGTCAAAATATACAATTCTCCTTAGTGTCAAGGTATCAGCTGGAATTCATCACATCGCTCCTTTTCTTCCATCTCCTTTGGTCTACAGTGCCACTAAAAACAGTACCCAGACCGGGTAACAAGAGAGGCCCACCCCCGAAGTGCCAAAGGGAAGAAGATGAAGCCAGCGCCTGGTACTGCCTATAGGAGCACAGGGTGGTTAAGCACTTATCAGCTGGATTCCTCCATTCCTTTGGGAACGACTGAATCCCGGCAGAAAGATGCCAACAGCTCGGGAAAGGAAACCACTTCTTGCTAGGCCACGAGAAACCCAAGTCCAGGCTGGGGGAAGGCGATTCCTCACAGGTCACCCTGCTCTCCGACAAAGGGAAGTCTCCGTTAGCAACCAGAGGCAGCTCAAAGCCCGCGGGAGCGAGGGTAGGGCAGGCGGGACCTGCCCCACGGCCTGCCTCGCACCTTTGCACCCCGCCCCTCCCCACCCTACGCGCTCACAACCACCACCTCCAAAACAACAGCGACAACAGCCGCCCAGACGGGAGCCGCTTCCCACGACCAAGGCCCAGCGACGCCCGCAGCCCACCGCGCTGAGGAGACGCCCCCGTCTAACCCCCACCCAGGCCTTCGGGGCTCGCTGCTGGGCCGAGGCGCCCGCCCTTCCCCTCGGGAGGGTTGGAGGGGCCCCGCCGGGCCGGGCCGGGCCGGGCCGGTCGGGGCCGGTCGGGTCCCGCCGACGGCTCCTCACCGCCCGCTCGGCCCCTCGGGCCGCCCCGCGCCGGCGCACGCGCGCGCCGGGCCCCGCTCGCGCCGCTCTCGCGCACGCACGCACACACGCGCGCGCGCGCGCGCCCCCCGCCCCCCGCACGCGCCGGCGTACGGCCCCGCCCGCCCTGGCGTCAGCGGCAAAACGAAGCGGCAGCCAAGCGAAAGCGCTCTCACCGCCCGCTGAACAAACAAACGTAAATCCTCCCGCGGCTTCGTTCCGCGCCACAGGTTGGCGTCTGCGGCGGCGGTGCCACAAGCGTGCGTGTGGCTAGGCGGAGGAGCAGGACAGGCAGCTTTCCCCGCCGCTCTGCAGGGGTCACCTGCCCGTCCGCAGAGCCCCTCAGCCAGAGGGGTTTCCTCCTTGGCGCTCGAGTCCTGTCTGGCGGCCCCCGCCGGCGGTCTGAACACTGTGGGCTCGCATGGCGAGCAGGCGTAGGGCTTTTCTGTAGGGAGCCCGAGGCGGCAGGGGCGGCGGGGTTCTTTGCGAACCCCAGGAGCTGGCGGCACGACGCGCCGGGACAGGAGGTCCCGCGGCCAGCAGGGACAGCAGGCGCACTCCCTCCCTGCTCCATTGGCTGACACAACTATCAGTAAAAAAATGTCCTCTTTCTCACTGGCTCTCCCGAGAGAATGCCCTCCCACCAGGGCGGGCTCTGTGGCAGCACTTAGTCCCACCCAGGCTTTTGAGATCCCTTATTCGATTGGCTGTCACGGTTGTTTGTCAGGAAGCCCAGCTCTCCTATTGGACAGCCGGCCCCGGACACGTCGAGAGCGCTCTGTTGTGCGTGCGTATGTGTAGAAAACAAGCCGAGCTGGCAGTGCTGCTCCCATTGGCTTCGCGCGCTTCGAGGGGGCGTGGCCTCTCCTCATGAATAACCACTACTCCACCCACCGTCGCCATGGCAACATGCAAAATTAGCCGCTGCGCCGTCGGTGATTGGCGGGCGCCGCCTTGGCGGGCCCGGGGGCGGTGCCGGGGCGGAGAGCCGGGCAGGGAAGGGAAGATGGCGGCGGCGGAGCGGAGCAGATCCCCGGTTCCCGGGGGGTCCCCGGTGCCGGCCTGTATGTTCGCCCCGGAGCCCGGCTCCCCGGGCGGACGGCCTCGCGTGGCGGCGGCCGCCTGTCCTCTCCGCGCAGCCTTCGACGGCGAGGACGGCGAGGCGCTCAACGGCGAGCCCGAGATCGACCTCACCAGTAAGGTAGGCCCGGCGGGGGGGCGGGCGGCGGCGAGCGCCATCACCCCGCCAGGCCCCCGCTGCTCTCCTCCCTGCCGGCTGGCCGTGCGCGGGGGGCTGCCCCCGAACCTGACCGCTCCCCCGCACCTCTCGCAGGAGAGCGAGAGGCTGAGGCCCGCCTGCCTCCTCCGGGACGGGAGCTCCCCTGAGCGCTCCCCGGGCCCCAACATCAGCTGGGCGGGCAGCAGAGCCGGAGGTGCCGTGTGGAGGCGGCCGGGAGAGGCGCAGTAAAGTTGTCCCGTACTCCGGCCGGGACAGGAGGGTGCTGACAGGCTGCTCCGCCCTGCGCCTTCCCCGCCTCGGCTGCTCTAGGGGGGACGCCAGCCCGCAGCCGGTGGAGCAGCCTCAGGAAGCGAAGGGTTTGGAGCTGTCAGCTGCTGCAGCGTCCCGCTGACGTTTGCTCTCCGCGCTGGGTCTCTGTAGTTATCTCTGCTCCCAGTTGTACTAGTTCCTGGGACTTTCTCCACAATCTTAAAAGGAGGTCAGAGCTTGTAACTTTTAAGCGCAAGAGCCCAGTGACAAGGGTGCCTTGCTCCTGCAAACAGGGTTAAGTCAACGCAGAAAAGGCTTGTTCACCTTGTGCAGTTCCTTTCTAGGATCCCAGGGACAAAACTGTGTGGTGGTCTTATTTCTGTCAGAACCAGTTCTTGCTCCCGTCCTGTAGGAAGGTATATTGTAGTAATATGTGTGTGCCAGAGCCTGCCACAGACTACCTTAGTTGCTTTCTGTCACTGTCTTCTATTTTTTTTTGTTCCTAATCGGCTGATCTCTTTAACTGTATACCTTTTGCTGCCATGGGTTTGGTGTACTGTGGTGCTATCTCCCACTCTAAAGTCTCCTGAAAACTTCATTTGATCCATTTGTAATTATGTGATCCATAAGTCAGCATAGCTGTTGTTTCCTCCTAGTTTTCTGTCATCCCTCCCCTTCATGCTTCCAGCTGAAGTTGTTCCAGAGTCCTGGACTTTCTTGCCCTCTATACACAGAGAAGGAAAGAGGAATTGTATCTGTGTACGTGGAAACCTTTTTCTTTTTAATGGCTATTTTACAATATGGTACTGTATTAAAACAAACGTTATGAAGAAGTCTTGTAAGATAGTAAAGAACAGAAATCAGACCTGTAGTATCTATTGATCGTGCCTTAATGAGCTGGACAAGATTTTTGTACAGGATGCCAATATTGATCTGTGCTTTGTCTTGGACGTGACTGCTGTGGAAGAGGGCCAAGGAGGATGCCAAGGACTGCATCACTGATTCTTGACAGCCAGGAACCTGACCAAAACTGTGGCGAAGAGTGCTTTTCTCCCACAAACTCCCATTTGTGGTGTCAGTCTGTCTTCCATTCCTAGAAATCTGGAGGTGCTGTGGAGGTGGTAGGTAAGCATTTTTTTGACCTTTATTACAATTTACTTTTCCATACAGCATTGTGCACCTGCTATCTTTTCCCTGGACTTTTCATTCATCCCCACCTTGGATGAGAGCTGAAACTGTGAGCTTTGCTCCATCTTTGAGTTAATCTCACACTGTGTGCTCAAAACAGCAATCCCATATGGTGAGAATGCAGTAGCTAACCTGTGCCTCCCTGACCTCCCCCCCCATCCCCACCCCATCTTTTCTCCAGTTGAATTATTCCACTCCAGTCCCTACTTAAAATGGGGACACCCACTGCACTCAGTTTGTTTGATAGTTGCTAGTTCTGTCCTGGTCCTTCTGACCCACCCCTTGGCTGTGTTAATACTTTTCCCTCGGTCCTTTCCCTGTGTGTGAGGTGAGCTCTTAGAGAGGAACACTTTGGGATACTCTTATCAAGTGCACCTTGTCAGCTGGTCAGGGAAACAGTTCCGTTCATCAGCACAAATTCATTACCATGTTGATCTTAATGGGTGTTTGTTTTCCCTTCAGTGCCAGCACACTGCAGCAGTAATCAACTTTCAGGTCAAGAACCATAGCACACAAGGCTATTAGTGAAGCTGATACTTATTTTAGATCTACATTGACAACAGAACATAATAGCACCTGAACAATGTATGTCTACAGGGCATAGAAAACAAAATATGACACTACAGAAGGTGCCTTTCCCCCAGCTACTCGATGGCTGATGGTGGCTTTCCAGCTGTGCAAAATGTCAAGCTCTGTTTTTTCTAGTAAAGAGCAGCACTATGTACCACATAGTATTTGGTTTGTCCCTAATACTTACAGTTTGTCTGCCTCATGGAGGCAGGCAAAGCCACCTTTCCCCAGGGACTGGGAGGGGACTTGAGAGATGGCATTTTGAACTTGTGAGATGTTTCCTTCTGCTGTCATAAGAATAAAACAATAAGTCGTTGTCACTTTTTTGCCCTATAGGAAACCTGAGTTTGCTAGACCCGCATGGCTCCTACTGAGAACTGCCCAGTGCCTGACAAAGTGGAAAGAACAAAAGTGAACATTTTTGACTTTGTGAAAACCTCTTAAAACCATGCATTCGTAGTGCAGGCATGGAGGTGTTGCTCAAAGGTGAAAAGCAAAAAAAAGCAGAGGAACCAAAAGGAGGTCTTCTCTTTGACCAAGGAGATGGCAGAGGAGAGGCTCTCTCCATCCAGGAAGCTCAAGAGATCTTCAAAACAGCATGTCACATCTTGCAGTGACCCAGGAAACTACACAGCTGGCTGAGGCTGCAACTGCAGAAATAGTTGTCAGAAATACTGAGTGGCATTGGAAGGTGTGATCCATGAAAGCTGCTGTTTTATCTACAGATACTTCTCTTGATGTCCTACTATGTCATACGAGCTGTCAACTTCATCGGTCATGGAGTAAACTTTGGAGGCAATCTGCTACTGGAGCACCCTTCAGGAGCACCTTTGCATGGCAGTGAAAGCAGCAGTGTGGGGGAACAGTGTTGTGGGCTGACGTGAGTGAGCCTGTGCTGTTTGAGGCCCCCAGCCCTCCTGCCTGGCAACGTGAGGAAAGGGTACAATGAGCTGCTGACTGCCTTGGTACTTGTTGCAGCACTCTGCCTGCTCACACTGCTGAAGCACTTGGACTCAGACGAACAAAGCTGGTGATGAGTCTTGAAGAAACTGAAGTTAATTTGCCCTGTGCTTATGGCCCCTGCTATTTTATTGATCTTTGTGTGTGTTACAGCCTGTTTAATAGATCTTCCTGAGTCTCTGGCTTGTGCTGGTGCACTGGCCTAAAAAGAGTGAGCTTGTCTGCTGTGCATCCAGGTATTCCTGAAAATACTTGCAGGGCAAAATGAGCCCTACACATCAGAACACAGCCATCCATTCCTGCCCGGATTGAGCCTCTCACCAGTTGCTGATTTCGCTCTCAGTGCTTTTACATCCAGTGGTTTCCCTCAAGAAGAAAATGAAACTAAAAGAAAACAGAACTGAAAGAAAAACTAATAAAAGCAAGACTCATTCTTTTATAGCATGAAATAGAAGGACTGTGACCTTGCAGAGCAGAGTGCTTTGGTACACTTTGCAGACCACACCAAGTAGTTGAAAGGCTTAGGTAGGGCATGTGTCCAAAAGGGGCATGTGAAGGTGATTGTATCTCTTGTAGCTGTCTGGCCCTTGCAGACACATCCCTGCTGTCTGGGACCCTTAACATCTATGGAAAAAGTTGCTTTGGCAGCCTTAAACCTTCTAACCAGCACCTGCTGTCTGTGCTTCAGTGTCCCAGCATGCATCACTATGGTTTTGGAAACTGCTTAAACGTTATTTGTGGGGGGTTGGGTTCCTTTACATTCTAGATTTCCAAAAAAGGCCTTCATCAAGTGTGTAATAGTGGTGGTAAAGGTAGTTTCTCCTTGAAAACACATTGTGTTAACTGTGCTAAGCAAGCCAGGCTGTTTTAGGGAATGTTGAGCAGACATGAGGATGTTATTGTCAAATGCTCTAAGCCATATGTTTTAGGCAAACATCTAATTTAGCACAGCTTTCAGTCTCAGTGCATAGTGAAGGGAAGTGCTTCTTTCTGGGTGTGATTTTGGGATGTGTATGTAGGGACAGCTGTGGATGTCACTGAGTGTTGGCACAGGTATGTCTACCCTTAGGGCTCTTGGTGGGTGTCAGCCTTTAATAATTGTTACTAAGAGTGCCTTTTTCACAGAAATGTATATCTCAATTGCTACAGCTATCAGGCTACTGTACTGGGATGCTCAGCCACCAACAGATTTGTAACCATGGAGGCAGCCAGGGAGCAGGTAGAGTGGCTGATGGAGGTCTCCTTGGTCTCTCACTGCCATGCCACCATTGTGGCTGCTCTGTGCAAGTGTCCTCAGCTGTACTGTGTGAGCAGTGCAGGTTTCTGCCAGAAATGGTGCTATTCCATTCTAGGGAAAGTCATTCCTGAAGCACTCTCTTGTCCTCATTTTCTGCTTTGTTTCTGTTTTATTTTTTCATTCTCTTGATGTTCCTGAAGGGAAGGGCAAAGGAAGTTTGATTATTGCAATAGCTGCAGTCAAAGTTTGTTGGTAGCACAGCTGCTGGCCTACAAAACTGCAGCTCTCCACTGCTGAAACCTCCAGATGTGCTCATACAATTTGCTTTGCATGTCTGCCCCTCAGCACCGTTGTGTAAAGTACCTAAAATTTGAAAATAATGTTTATTTGCGTTCTCTCCTTTCCTTCTGCCCCCTCAGAAAACAGAAGGGGACATCAAAGACTTAAAAGATGCTCTGGATTTTGGTGCCCAGGTGTTCTCTGCAGTGAGGTCTGGTTGGCTTTCTGTGGCTGTCCAGTCATGTTTCAAGGAAGCAGCAGCACTCTTCGCAGCAGAGACTGTGGAGTACCCAGCTAAGGAATTTCTGTGGAGAAAATATCTGCTCCCCTTTCTGTTTTCCTTGAATGAAAACATATTGCAGTGTTCACTTAAATGTGGCTTTTAAACATTGGTTACATCAAAATGAGATACTTGGTATTCTTACTTGCTTTGAAGTGTATTTTCCTGCATAAATGAACTCTGAGCTCAGACAAACAACCTTGTGCCATGTCACAAGGAAATAGCTGTCAGCAAAAGCGGAGTAAAAAAGAAAACAAAACCACCACAAAGCGGTCCTGGAAAAAGAATCCTTCTCTTTCAATAAAGCACATTGATTGTGCTTGTAACTGAAGCTGGTTTTGAAATTGTTTTCCTGACATCTGCAAATGGATATTCAATCTTTTTTTCCAGCTGGTGATGGTGAGTCCAACTTCAGAGCAATATGACAGTTTGCTCCAGCAGATGTCAGAGAGGATTGATGAGGGATGTGGGGAGACCATCTATGTCATTGGACAAGGATCAGGTGAGTATAGCTTCCCCAGCAAAACAACAAAAAATTCTTAAAATTATAAGAAAAACCTAGTTCATCTAACTAGACTGCTGCTGCAGGTAGTGCTTATTTTTCCAGAATAACTTGAAAATGTCCATAAAACATAGCAGAATATGTGGGACAGATTCTTTTATTTTATTCCTGACAACTATCTCATGTAGTGGAGCGAAACTTTTTTTTTTTTTTAATAAAATCATGCAAGTTATTTTTTGGAAATAAGGCATATCTTGTCTGAGCTCACCAGAAAAAGGCGAAGAATCTAAAATTACAATAACAGCTTTAGCACAGATGTCCTCGGTGTCTGTGAAGGTCTTGTTCTTTCTGATTTTGTTCACTGCTCCGTTGGAAATAACATATTTTTGCCCCACAGGAATTTATTATAGATACTTCACATAGCCAAAATATATGGTGCTGACTTTCTGTGTTAGTATGGAGGGAAGTGTTTTCCTTTGCTCATCATGAGACCTTTATTGTCATTAGTTTGCGTGTGACCGCAGTCATTTGCCTTTGCAGATTTTAGCAGTTAGCATGGATTACATTTTTGTTCTTTTTGACAGTTTGAGTATTTGCATCTGATGCTGGCAAATGCTGGTAAAGGGCAAGGCATGCCCTTGCTTTGAAATAGACATTTCTGATTATAAAATAATTGTCTGTGGTTATCATAAGGTGAAAGGCATGTTTCAAGTATACTGGATAGCTACTGAATATGAAGTTGTCGTGATCAGGCATTTGCTGTGTTTGAGGAAGAATAAGAAACCCTGCCAGAATTGGCTGAAATAGTGGAGGGACAGAGCTGTGCAACCTCAGAACTGTGTGCTTTTTGGGTTTTCTTGGAGTTTTGTGAAGCAGCCAATGTAGAGGAAAAGCCATAATTAAATGGCCAGTGTTCATGCAGCCAGGGATTATGCTCTTTCCTCCAAGCAAGCTTCCCACATGTAGACTGTATCCTTGGTGTTTGGGATAAGCATATCTGCAGTGGAGTTCTAGCTAGTCAGGCTAGTACCTGCTTTTTCTTCTAGGATACCTTGTGAGAGTATTAACTGGTGGGTGTTGGAATGATTTACTCAGAAGTAGGCATTTGTTTCTTAAAATATGAGGCTAAACTTCTGACTTCATTTTGGGTTGCAGTGTAGCCGAGGAAGATGGGCGTATTTTCAACAGAGAAAGGATTTTGGTATCCCTGCCACTGTTGCTCCTTTTCATTCCCTTTTAGCATCTGTGATTTTGATCATCCCAGATACCCAACTCAGCTGACTGAGAAGCAATTGAAGACTGCCATAGGAAGATCATTAGTTCACCAGTAGTGACCTTTCCCTTTCTCCCTTGGGTCTTGCCATCTCCTGCCCCCTACTTCTCGTTCCCCTCCTACAACCCAAGGCTTGTTTTAGTTTTCCTCAGTCGCAGACAGCTTATGAGCAAGGCTGGAAATCGCCCGGTAACTCTGCTAGTTTTAGAGCTGGGCACTAATTAAAATGCTGATAAGTTCATGCAAACTGCAGTTCCTGCTTACCAGCCGATGAGTCAGCCATGCGTGTGATCATGTACACATGGCAATAACTTTGGTCATCTGGGTGCAGTGTGGCTCTCCACCTTTGTTGTTTTGGGGGCATTTTTTACCCACAGAGGAGGTTCTGGGGTCAAATCTCTGCACCTTCACAGCACCTGGATTGGGAAAAAGACAGTGATGGCCTTGACCTTGTCTAGATAGTTACCACTGTCATGCTCTGACTGTCAGCTCTTTTGCTTGGGTGAGCTGCTCAGAGGAGGCAATGCCACATTTACTGGCTAATTGTGGTGATGCTTCACTCAGAGCTTTCCTTTTGTTATTGCTTTACCTCTTCTTGCAATGTGAGAGGAGATTCTTTATCTGATTGAAGGACACAAAGTACCTTCAGCATGTGAAATAAGGGAATGAGACAGAAATGTGTCTTTCTTGCCAATCCCTATGTATTTGCTTGTAAAAATTATGAAGAAAACTCCTCTAGATGAAAGATGGCGGTTTTCTAGTGTCTTTTAAGACATAGAGTGAAGACCATCCCTTTTTATTTTGGGCCAAGAGTGTTTACTCTGTGTACATGGCTGACACCTCCAGTCCACATATAAATCCCAATGGGTATGAAGGCCCCAGGCAGGATGACAGTGCTGCTGCCTGTTGCAAGGTGCTGCTCACTGACTGCCCTTTGTCTCCTGCACACCACACCAGATGGGACCGAGTACGGGCTGAGTGAGGCAGACATGGAGGCGTCCTATGCCACGTTGAAGAGCATGGCAGAGCAGATCGAGGCAGACGTGATCCTCCTGAGGGAGCACCAGGAGGCCGGGGGCAAGGTGCGCGACTACCTCGTTCGGAAACGTGTGGGTGACAACGACTTCCTGGAGGTCAGGTGAGGAGCCGGGTGGAGACAGGGTTAGTCAGCAGCTCAGCTGCATTTTTACCGTGTGAGCAGTGCGTGGTGCTGAGCCAGCAACGCCGCTTTGGGTCTGGGTGTTGGAGCTACCCAACAAAGGGAGTCGAGCTTGACCACTCCTTGCTGATGAAATTGCCTTTTTGTTGGTGTTGCTGTCTCTTTTGTGAGCAAACTGTTGGTGGAAATTTGCCTGTATTTAGCAGAGGGCTGTTGCTCTCTGGGTGACAGCCTCACAGCTGGGGGCATCTTTTAGTATGCTGGGTTGCCAGAGGAGAGTCACGTGTGCACATGTGGCTGTATGTATGTGTATATATGCACACTGCTGGAACACAATACTTTTGACAAAGGAGCCTTTTCTGTTCCAAGACTGTGATGATCCAAGTCACCTTTTAATGGACATATACTAGCTTATATAACGTAACTTGAGAGTCTGCCCAGACCTGGATGGAGAGGATTTCCAACATTTGCCAACAGCCATAATAGCCACGTTGATCAAAGAAGGAGCTTGCTATAGGACATGGCTTCCTCCTAAAGTATATAACTTTTTTTTGAGCATATCCATTTCTGGGAACAACAATTTTAATTTTTGTGCTCTTCTTAGCTCTTGGTGCTGTTGCAACATAAGAAATATGAGAAAGGCAGAGGTGTTCTAGACCGACTTGGGCTTTAGTCTTCCTTTTGAATTGCCACAGTGTTTACGTTGGATTGCGGAGACAAGGAGTTGGAATAGAGACACTGTGTGGCATCAAGCAACGTCACGTTCAGTTGACTATGCTTTGGACACCAGTGACGTGTTCCCACAATCTTCCACATCCCAGTCCCCAGAGTCTGGGATCTCCTCTGTTAGTTAATAACTGTAAAGGAATCTCTGCTTGTGAAGCTCTAACATTTTTTAGTCTCTGTTTGAAGGATAGGGAGCAAAAGCCAGTTACTTGCAAGAGCAGTGATGTTTGGGTTTTTTGGATCACTTGTTCATTTCAAGTACCATATTTTACCAGGCTCCTTTTCCTTTCCCCTGCAGGGTAGCAGTGGTTGGCAATGTGGACGCAGGGAAGAGCACCTTGCTGGGTGTCTTGACTCACGGCGAGTTAGACAATGGCCGGGGCTTTGCTCGGCAAAAGCTCTTCCGCCACAAGCACGAGATTGAGTCAGGCCGCACCAGCAGTGTGGGCAATGACATTCTGGGCTTCGACAGCGAGGGCAACGTGGTGAACAAACCTGACAGCCACGGTGGCAGCTTGGAATGGACAAAGATCTGTGAGAAATCCACCAAGGTCATTACTTTCATTGATCTGGCTGGTCACGAAAAATACCTGAAAACCACCGTCTTTGGCATGACCGGCCACTTGCCTGACTTCTGCATGCTTATGGTAGGTAGCAAGAAAGATGGACCATACCAGCTGGAGTCGGGCTGTTCACAGCTTTAACAGCCTCAACTTTTTTCCTGTTGCAATGTGCCTGTGGTGTTTTGGAGGGAGGCAACATCTCACAGTACAGGAGAGCAGAAGCCTCTGTGGCTATCTGTCCTGTACTGTGAGGCATGTGCCCCAGGACTGTCAGTCCCAGACAAGCCCAAGGTTTGTGATTCTTGAAAATGGAAAGATTTCTGAATTTTAGAAAACCTTGTTAAAACTGGGGAGAAATGAGTCAGTCCTCTGCCAGTGTCCAACGGCATCTGAGATGAGCTGGGTCTGATCATATGGCCCCAGTGGCACATCTACAACCTAACCATGGTCTACTGCATGTCTGACACAAGGCTGTCTCTGTAATCCAGCTTACTGCAGAAGAAGCATTGACATCCCTGTATTTTGTATCCCTGGTGTAGGTTGGGAGTAATGCTGGGATTGTTGGAATGACCAAGGAGCACTTAGGCCTGGCGCTTGCACTAAACGTGCCTGTCTTTGTTGTGGTGACCAAGATTGACATGTGTCCTGCCAACATCCTGCAAGGTGAGTCTTACAGGCTCTCTCCAGGGCTGTCTCTTACCTCTGTACGTGTTGCTGTCCTCTGCTTGGGTTCAGGAACTACTGCTGGAAGAAAGCTGCTTAATCTGGTTCTGAGTGCATCCTAAACACCTTCCAGAAATCTATGCTTTTCCCTTGCTCATTTTGCAGATGGTTGACTTACACTCACTGTGTCAAAATTACCCACCCTGGGGACTCAGCAGCCCAAAAGTGTTTGCTACAAGTTTTTGCTTAATTGAGCTCTAAGAGGAGCAGCATACAGCTGGGATTTTGGCTTTGCTTTCTCTCTGAATATTTAAAGCTGGAGGAAAAGTCTGGAAGTTCTTTTGAAAGCTGCTTTCCTCCCGGCCCACAGTTTGAGTGTGATCTCAAGCTGTGATTGGACTTGATCTCCCCCTACTGTTAGTGAAGGGGCAGCTGCTTGTTACCTCCTGCTCACCTGGGCACTTCTCAGGTATGCTGACATAACTACAGCAGCTCCTTCCTCTTGTCTGAGCAACCAACCAACACTTAATAAATCATGGTTTGAAGCAGCTACATATGTAGGCTATGGTAGCAGGATGGGAGGCAGGACTAGATGCAAGCAGGGATGGCAACAAGTAGCATGGGCTAGTGATTTTTTTCTCAGCAGAGTTAAAGAAGCACCTCTGACCCCAGCAGCATCCCATTAACCCATGCATGGTGTTTTTTCAGGCTGTGACCTATCCTCACTTTAAAAATTCTCTTTAAGCATTTCTCATGCCTTCAGAAACATGCTGTGGTTAATTGGAGCAATGAGGTTTCTTTGATAATCAGTCCTAAGAATCAGGAAAGTGAATGCTCCTCGTACTGTCTGTAGTTCAGTGCATTACTATAAAAATCCTAAATATATTTCAGGCAAATAGATGCATATGATCAGAAGATAATCTGTGTGTCTCTATACTAGATGTTCAGCAAATAAATGTAAGGCCTGACCATAAGATAATAACTGGGAAGAAAGGAGAGCCTTTGGCTCAGCATGAGGAGAGAAGAGCTGCTCTTGGGAGAAGCTACTCCCGTGACATGCTCTGTTTAAAGTAAATAGACTCAAGATTTGACTCAGGTATATCTGTGAAGAGCAGATGGCCTGATTAGATGTTTGCGTTTCTGTATCCAAAACATTACTTTCCCACAGGCAATCGCTTGTTTACAAAAACCAGTCTAATTGGATGACAATTGTAGAACATAAATTATTTGCTCTTTTAAGCCCTTAGTACCCTTTTCTGTTTTTTCTTTATTTATTGTCAGGCACTTTGTAGGAGGTTGATACTAGTGCATCAAGTAATGCCCCTGCTGGCTGCTGGATATGAGGCCTAGAAAATAAGTTAAAAAGAGGCAAAAGCTGAAAATTGGAGCCATGAGATTTGTCCCAAAACACTGATTTCTGTATATGGTCCACCCACGTTGTCCTAGTCTGTGATGATAATCTTTACCTCCTTCATGCTTCTCCAGCCTCCTATGGCATGTTGACTGCCAGGAAAATGTATTGAGGTTTGTTTGGTCAAAACAGATTTGCAATTTGCATAATCTCAAATATTTCTGTCACTGAGTCCTGATTTTCAATTAATTCACTATAAAAAATCCTTTTTAAGAAAGAGGAAATACCTTGTAACTGCTTAAAGCTACTAATAGACAGCTACAAAATATCTACTTCACAGCATTGCGAACTTGTCTGTCTGTTAATGTATGGCGTCGCTTGGCAGCAGGCTAGCTGGCATGAAATGGAAGATGGAATGGCTCCTAAGTCCTACCTGGGCTGCAGCAAACTCACAGTCTCACCTTTAGCCATCTTCTCCTGTCTTATCTGTGGCCAGAGCATCCATCTCCCTGTGGGGAGAGACCCCACAAAAGTGATTTGTAAAGAGGGGAGATGCTGCCCTAACAATATTCATTTCACCCTTTAAGAAACCCTGAAGCTGTTACAGCGACTGCTGAAGTCCCCAGGGTGCAGGAAGATTCCCGTGCTGGTTCAGAGCAAGGATGATGTCATTGTAACAGCCTCCAACTTCAGCTCAGAGAGGTAACGGGAGTAGAGGAGAATCATTTCTCTTTCAATCCTATGTGGAGACTGGGTGAGGAGATTCAGAGAGTCCCATTGTCTAGATGTGTGAAGGTTTTATCTGCCATGTGGAGTGTGTTCCATAAGAGTGTGTTGATTTTGAGGCTTACCTGCTTGTGTTTCCCTCTCTGAGGCAGAAATGAGAGGCTGCTCCTGGGCAGTCTGCAGAAGACAGCAGGGCATTTGGCTTCCTTCAGTTCTTTCTTCAGAACCTTACACCTTTTCCCAAATGTCATTGGAAAGCAGAGGCAATGTTGCAGGTTTTCAAACATGGGGTGTTGTGCATCTGACTGCTTGCCAGGATCTCCCTTCCTAGCACAGTATATTGAATTAGTCCCAAGATTTTGGATGTCTCCCTACATGTGGAAGGCCAGGTAGGAAGGTGAACTAACTCCATTTTCATCAATTTTCCTTTACAGGATGTGCCCAATTTTCCAGATTTCAAATGTTACTGGGGAGAATCTAGATTTGCTGAAGATGTTTCTTAATCTCTTGTCTCCACGGACCAGTTACAGGGAAGAAGAGCCAGCAGAATTCCAGATAGACGATACTTACTCTGTCCCGGTAAGGGGCCTAGTATTTGGAAGAATATTCTGTTCCCTCTTTTAGAGGAGAGTTCTAGAGCTCTTTTGCTGGCCTGGTAGAGTAACCACAATTACTGCTTTTTCTTTTGTGGCATAGGGTGTAGGAACAGTTGTCTCTGGGACGACACTGAGAGGCCTAATCAAGCTAAATGACACCCTGCTGCTGGGGCCAGATCCCCTTGGCAACTTCCTCCCTATCGCTGTTAAGTCCATCCACCGCAAGAGGATGCCCGTCAAAGAGGTGCGGGGAGGGCAGACTGCCTCCTTTGCCTTGAAGAAGGTGAGATGATCTCCTCTAGACCCCCAGAACAGGAACTGCCCTCTTAATTTTCGAGTGTTCTTGGAGTTCAGCTGCAGTAAGGCTGTTTCTACATACATCAGCTGCCTGATGTTGCTGTGTAATGGAATCCCATAGAACCTCTGTGGTTCCACATCCTGGTTTTTCCTGCTAGGAGCTGCCAGGGGATAGCAGTGCCACTAGACAATGATGTTGGAGATATCTAAGAAGGTGGAGGCATTGCAAGAAAAGTCTCCTTTTGTGCTGGAACTGCATTAGTAACCTGCACAGAGTATTCACACTACTCCTCTTGGCTTGTAGGACCAGCTGCATGATTTGGGATTTAAAAATCAGCAAAATTTGATATGACTCCTCTTGCAAAAAGTTTCTGTCAATAGAAGCGGCACTGATTTTAAGGGGATATAGTTTAAGTTACACCATACTTCATGTGTTCGGGCTTATCATGTTATATTAACAGACATCATGATTTAGGAGAGATCCTTTCCTTGGATAATGTGCAACCAGGATGTATGTTTTGCTTTTAAAGGATCAGTGAGGTAAATGCGTCAAGTGTCCAGCATTTCCAGTACTCTAAATGTTCCTTATAAACTTCAGCTGAATTTGATTTTTGCAACCTTTACATAATATCATATACATAACATACAGCTATGAAGCTTTTGCTTTGCCTTTTGCTGAGCATGAGATAGTATCTGTGAAATCCCTTAGGATTCTGCTGGATGCAGTCAGCCAGAGCAGCTGATTTCTTCCCTGGAGAATCATGCTAAGGTTTTTTGTGTCTCTGCTTTTCAGATCAAGCGTTCTTCCATCCGGAAAGGCATGGTAATGGTGTCACCACGCCTGAATCCACAAGCGTCGTGGGAGTTTGAAGCAGAGATTCTGGTGCTCCATCACCCCACCACCATCAGCCCACGATACCAGGCCATGGGTACGTGTGTCAGTGTTGGATTGTCTTTGTTTCCCAGTGGTAGCATTTTGCATCAGATCTAGCCTAAGATAATTTTGCTCCTGATGTCTCTGCCAACCTGAATATATGCCATAGTTCCTGGTTTTGCTTTTCCCAGCACTGTGGAAGGGAGAGGGAAGGGAGCTAACAGAGAGTAGGGAAAGGCTATAAGGTAAAAAGGAGATGTGTGCTCTCAAATGTACCTGGAGCCTGCCTGTGCTAATATCTCTGTAGTGCAAAAATTCTCCACTTCCAAATGCTGATGGAAAGACTCATTTTGGGTCCTGACCTCTAACCCAGCTGCTTGGTGTGTAGGATTCTTGAAGGTGCTCCAGGACAGGCAGGATTTGAAGGCAGCTGTTCTAGCTTATGTGCATGTTCTTTTTGGGATGGAACAAAGGCAGCTGCGTGACTCATACGGTCTTTGCTGTTGGGTGAGGAGCTGCCTCAGATGTGTCTCTGAAGCTCGTTCCACTAATGGGCCTGGCTGCTGAAAGCCTTTGTGCTTTACTTTCACAGTGCATTGTGGCAGCATCCGTCAGACGGCCACGATTCTCAGCATGGACAAGGACTGCCTGCGGACAGGGGACAAAGCCACGGTGCACTTCCGCTTCATCAAAACCCCGGAATATTTACATATAGACCAGCGGCTGGTCTTCCGGGAAGGCCGCACCAAAGCTGTGGGTACCATCACTAAGGTAAAGGCTGCCAAGTCCCACTTGCTTTTGCCCATTAGCTACTTCTTGCACTGAGAAGCCAGCAGGAGAATCAAGATAGCTCTGGAAGATTGAGGCAAGAGGCTGTGCTTCAACCACAAGCATCAGGACTGACATGGGTCAAGGATGACCCATGTGCTTTGTCATGTGGTGGGTCTTTAGCTGGTGTGAATGAGGGAATGTAAAGGGAGGGGCTGTCATATGCTGCTGGTTCTTAAGGCTCAGTCTCTTTCTGACATCTTGAAGCTGGTCTGTTTGAGTCATGTTGTGGAGGTTAGTCACCTCAGCCAAATGGTCCTTTCCAAGGGTGGAAGATCAGAGGTCTAGGTTTCTTTGAACAGCTGCTGCATTCTTCTCCTTATGGTTATTTTTACAAATTCTCCTGAGGCTTTTTATTAAAAAGCAGCAGTGAACCTTGCCAGATCAGCCTGGCTATTTTAATGCTGAGTTTGGCCTCTCCCTTTGCAATTTGCAGCTACTCCAGACCACCAATAACTCACCAATGAACTCCAAGCCACAGCAGATCAAGATGCAGTCAACGAAGAAGGGAGCTGTTACGAAACGAGAGGATGGTGTTCCCGCTGCTGGGACGGCAGCTGGAGGCCCAGCAGCTGGGGATGAGGCCCCCTCAACAGCTGCAGCACCACTGACACCTACTGCCCTGCAACCGTTGGTAAGTGAGGAAAATACCATGTCTGTCCTAGCTGTTTGTGTCATGGTTTCACCTGTTGGAGGAAGGGCACTCTAAAGCACAAGTATTATCCCCTCATACCTCGAACTCACCTTGCTGCAGGAACAAATAGAAATGTAAGTAGTCTCACAGCAGGAATCATAATTCTCTGATGACTGGATGACTCCATGGCTGACCTTGCAGCAGACAGCAGCTCAGGCTACTGGGACAATTCACATTGGACCTCAGGAAGTGTCTAGTCTAACCTCCTGCTCTAAATAGGATTAGCTGTGAAGTCAGACTAGGTTGCTCAGGGTTTTATCCAGTCATGTCTTAAAAACCTCCCAAGGGGAAAGACTGCAGAACCTCCCCTTGGCAACCTGTTTCACTGCTTTGACCATGTGCACAGTGAAGAAATGTCACTATATACCCAGTAGCTGAACTAGTGAAACATACAACAACCAGTCACAGAACGAGTCTTAGATGTCTGAATGAGAGGTAGAATATCCCTACACTAGAGAAATTACAACCTATGTATTAGGCACAGGTCATCTGCCCTGTTGAAAAATAAGGATGGGGACATCCAAGAAGAAGGAAAGCCTTGAAATTTTTCTTTAGAGAAATTTATCTAGGTTGTTTTGTTGGTTAGGACTTTTCAGTTCAGCTCGTCCATGGAGGATACCTAGTCTTTCTGGCCTGAAAGGAATGGAAATTCAATTCTCACTGCAGGCCTACTGACCAGCTTTATTACTGATAGAAGAAAGGTCCTCTCCTTGTAGGGTACTTCTTCAGGAAGTGAAGTGTTCAGGAACTGACTCTGTCAAGTGACACGGTGTTTCCCTTAATTCTAGCTATATTAGTTGCCATGGTCAAATTTCACCCTCTTGAGCCAGACTGCTCATCAAAGGGGGTCCCCTGGCAGGGGTTCTGTCCCTCTGCATATCCCTGGGGCTTCACACCAGTCCTCCATCTTGTCCATGTCTTTTTGTAGCATCGCTGTGGTTGTAAGTAGTGGTCCCAGCTTGCTCTTTGTTTCATCCCTCCCCCTGAGGCTCTGGGTTGCTTTTGTTCTTGCTTACATCTTCCTCTCTCTCTTTGCTGCGTCCCCTCAGCCTGCACTGGATGAAGAGCCCCACATCCGTGAGGGCAATAAGGTATTTGGCTGCTCTCAAAGAGAAACAATGGGTTTGCTGAGGTTGGGAAAAGAGTCAGGTGAGCCTGAGAGCCATGGTAGGGGGCGGGGGGCTCTCCTTCAATTCTGTACAAAGTCAAGGGAGCCTGAGGCCTTGATTTCCTGTATGCTGAGCCCCATGGCACTTGCTGGCTCTCATGAGAGTGAAGCATTTAGAAACTTGGGAAATCAAAGTCTTCCCAGCTTGAAGGGCAAAACTTCCTGGTGCATCTGTCTCTCCTCCTTCCCTCATGGTGTGTCTGTCTCCCTCCTGCCTTATTGCCTTCCTGCAGTGGTAGAAAGCTGATCAGTCACAACTGCCCTGCTGCTGTCTGAATGTGTGTGTGATCCATCTGAATTCCTGCTGTGTTGATATCCCAACGGAGGGGTTGCTTTGCACTAAAGTCAGTCTTGTTTTTCAGTCAAAAGTCGGAGGAGGAGGCCGTCGACGTGGGGGTCAGCGCCATAAAGTGAAATCTCAGGGAGCCTGTGTGACTCCTGCCAGTGGCTGCTGAATTTCTTATTCCTCCTCTCTCTGAAGAACTCCCCATCCCTTCATTTCTTATCCAAAAGATCCAGAGCAGCGTAAACCAAAACCCATCCCAGCTGATTGGCTGCAGAAGAATCGTCCCTCCTCCCTGCAGGAAGCGATGGAGAGGAGCATAATTTATAAGCTAATGAAGGTGATAAGACAGAGAACTGAGTAACTGACACCTTCCTCCTACCCCTGTCGACACATTTTTGTACATCATGGGCTTAGTTTTTATTCTTATTAGTTTTTATTATATTTTGTGTGCATGAAGATGAGAGGGGAGTCTGGATAAAGCTGCAAAGAGCCAGTTAGTTGCCTCCCTCCTCCCTCACCCCTTTCTGTCCACAGGACTTGCTGCTCTCCCCTACTTGCTGTCTCAGATCCAGGGGTTATCAGATGCCTGAAATTTCAGACTTGCAAAGGTTAAAACAGGTTGTTTAGGATGGCTCCATGGAGCATCGTTTCATCACCACTGTGGCCTTGTGCCAAATAATGTTTTGGATTCCCTCCCTCTTAAACTATTTCTAAGTGGATTTAATTTAATGTTGTAATGACTGCAGTTTGAAGGAGATGGTAAGAAAGTTCCTTAGTTGGAGATCTAAGAGGGAAACAAACTGGGAAGCAGTTGTTGATGTTAAGTTCAGGGATCCTATGCTCAATATCCTCAAATAATGTTGAAAGCACTTAAAATTTTAACTAGCAACAGAGTTAAATGGGCAGGCATTTACCCACCCAGTTCCCCTTCCCATCGTGCTGCTTTTCCTAGTGTTTGTTCAGTGCACATTGGAGCACATCTAACCTGCCTCCCAAGGCTGCAGCAGCTCCACTGACAGTATTAAGAACAGTGCAGGAGCACTCAGTCCGTCCCTTGAGCCAGAGAAAGCCTTCTCACCTCGATGGATAGAGGTCACAGGTGGTAAGATAACTTTGGAACAGAGACATCAGGCTAACATGACCCCCCCCTTGATTTTGTTTACTCCAAGATTTCCAAAACCTTTTTGGAATTCACTGGCCAAACTTTGCCATGGCAGAGGCAGGATTTGTCTTCTCCCCTCTTGCTAAAGAGGGCAGTGACAAATTGGTACCAAATTTATAGAAGTACTTTCAAGGTTGGAAGTATGTGGTAATTTTTCTGACTTTCACTGAATTTTTTTTAAGATTTTATTTTTCTTATTGAGAAATTCTGACTTCTCCAAGAAGGCCCTGCAAGGACAGTTTACAAATTACTGTTAGAATGGTTTTTTTAACCATTTAATGAGTTTTTCAAATTATTATTCCCTGCTTATTTTGATCTCTTTTCTTCTAACCCTACCTCCTCCCTTGGCTCCAGTAAGGACAAGAATTATCCTCTGCCAGCTTATAGTGAGCGCTGGGAGCATGGTAGCATTTTGAGGAGGAGGTGGCAGCCTCAGCAAATCATGGCTCCCTCCAGCAGGCATGGTCAGGCTCAGTTTCTCTGAGGGCTTCCTCCTCCAATGAAGAACTTTTATTTTAATCAGAGAGAGACTGCAAAGTTTCTGTCCCTCCTTAGCAGGTTGTTCCTGTTCCACACTCTGTGTCACCTGTGTGGAGTTCATTCCATCTCACCTTGTGACTCGGGGTGGGCTTCCAGGCCGGCTGAGTGGCAGAGCGCATCTCCCGCTGCCAACACCAGCACTCCAAGAGCATTAAGCGGCACGGGAGAGGCAAGAAACATGCTTTGGAGACCAGGGTCCTTTGCCTTAGAGACTGCAGTGGGTGGAAGGGGGAGGTCAGACAGTCCTTTTCCAAGCTATGTGCCTAAATACCAGCACTCTCCTGGCGAGGGAGGAACTATAGGCGGCTACAACACTAATAGCACCCGCATTGTGAGGGGGTGTGAGGTGTGGCTAAGCAGGGCATGAGGGCCTGGCTTGTTTGTCTTCTGGCCCTGTAGCAGCATCAAACTGCATCTGATTTCACTGTCCTCTGCTTCTGAGGGGAGCAGGGAGCTCCAGGCGGTTTTCTCTTTCTCCATTCCTTGTGCTCCAAATGAAGGAGACTGCCAAGACTGAAAGAAGGTTCACTTCAATTTGTGCAAAGGAGGTGGTGTGATCTCTCTTTTGTGACCAGCATTTACAGATCACTCAGGCTGGTGTGATCTATAAAATAAATTTTAAAAAAGTTTGTTCCAAGTAAAAGTGTGTCTTCTTGATTTTTGTCCCTCTGGACAGAGGAAGGTGGTTTGACTAGCACCGGGTTTCTTTGCTGGCTACAAGACGAGGCTGTGCTCATAGTGACAGCAGGGCAGGGCATGGCACAGCACAGGAGAGCTGCTGCTGAGCCTCTGCACAGCCCTGACAGCTTTTACTCTGGCCAAAATGATGTGCACCACCGTGGCAGAGTGGTAAAATGAGAACACGGGTGTGGTGTGAGCTGTGCACTTTGAGATGTGAGTGGGTGTGAAGAGCAGCTCTAGCAAATCACCTGGGGCCAGCCCCATGTGAGAAACTCTGCTAGAGGATGCAGCAATAGCACAGCATTTGCAGTGCCTGCCTACTGTGCTTCCTGGGACATACACCTCACCTGTTTCTGCAGATACAGTGAGACTCTCCAGGGTTTGCAAGGAGCCTTTTTCCGTCTCCTCAGTTGATCTCAGAGGTTCACAAAGGCCTTTTTCTGCTCTGCACAGCCCTTTCATAGGTAAGTGTTGGGCTGTGGTAGCCAGAGCTGAGGCCCACATAGCCCTTGGCCTCCTGGAGAGGGCTGGTCCAGGGCCAGCAGAGAGCAAGCCTGGCCCTAGTGTGGTCTTCTGGGAGGAGCTGCATGAGTATTCCTCAATATAAGCCTTCCTCCAAGGCCAGGTTAAGCAGACAAGGTTGTGACCCTCCTCAAGCCAGTTCAATTTCCCATTTTTAAGCCTTTTTTATGCACTAAGTTAACTTCCTCACGCTAAGGAAAATGAAGTATTTCCTTTCTGCTTGCTTTGTAACTGATGAGTAGTTAGCCCATGTGAAGGAAAAGAGAAGCAAGCAGATCCCCTGAATTGGGCTTTGTGTCAGGCTTTGTCCCTGCTAACCCAGTTTCACTTGCTGCTCCTTGGGGCCAAGCTGGGCTCTGCTATTGGTAAGGCAGAGGATGGGAAGGCTTGGGAGGTGACTGCAGAATAAGGACAGCCATGATATCACAGACTTAAGTCTAGTAGAAGTTTTTAGTCCCAAGGAATTAAGAGATTTTAGGAATAAGTCTTGTTTTCAGCATTGTTTCAAGGAGCTTTTCATCCTCAAGACTGCTCAATGACAAGGTGATAACTTTGTTAACTGGCCCTAGAGTTAGTACATCAGGCTGGAAAATAAGGATTTGTCATAAAACTACATAGAACAGCTCCAAGAATAGCTTTGTCTATCTACTAGCTCTGCATCATTCCCAACAGCAAATTCAGTTACAAAACATCCAAAACACTCTGGGCAGTTTTGATATAATTTATGTCTTGGTCTTTTTTTTTTTTTTTTCTTGCATAGGCATAAATTACAATCTGTTGATTAAAAAATAAAAGGAACAAAACAGTGCAGCATTTGCAACAGGCTACAGCATCAAACACAAACTCCTGTCTGTAACCATCTGTTTCTGCAGGGCTAATTTGTAACATGTGTGTAGGGCAAACTGAGAAGTAGGGAGAATACAGGAGGGAAATGGAGTAAATAAGAGAAATCTGCTCCCACAGCTGTTCTGCATTTCTCCTGCCTCACCAGGCTCATCTTCGGCATCAGCTCTAGGATTAAATACCCCTGGGCAGAGAAGCACATGCTGAAGCAGCAGTTTTCTGTGCCCTCTTCTTTTGCAGCTCTGGGAAGTGCTGCAGAAATCCTGCAAGCTCCAATCTCGAGAGCCAGCGGCTTCTGGCACTTGGCACAGGTGCTCAGGCTGCAGCCCAGCACTGCTGCTGAATTTGGGGGCTAAAACCCCACATGTAGCCTCAGCATATGTTCCTGGGGATCCTCACACAGATGGCATGGTGAGGCCTCTAAAACCAGCTAGAAAAGAGCATGAAGCCCCAGGATGAGCTCTCACTGGTAGCTCCAGGGAGCAAAGATTTTCATGTCCAAAGGACAGGGCAAGCTTGCATTGTAAAGCCAAATGCTCCCTAACCCAGACACAGCAGTTAACACCCACGTGGAAGGAGCAGAAATCCCACTACAATTCCCTTTTCAGGGGAAGAGGTCACCTTTCCTGCCTCACCAGCATGCCTGATTTACCACAAAATCTTTTTTTTTTTTTTTTTGGGCAAAGACTTTGTTCTTACAGTCCAAGCCAGAGACCAGGGAGCCAGAAGGAACGTAAGAAAAGGGGTTTTCCCAGGCTCATGGTTATAGCTCTTGCTCCAGCAGCCAGAGAAAGGTGAGAAAAAGGGAGAGCTTCATGTCTGCTTTCTCTTTATGATTCAAATAAATACAGGAGCTGGTCTGCCAAACCCAGAACAGGTCTAGGCATTCATAAAAGCACAGCTCCATGTGCTCAGTGCACTCATGGACAGGACTCCAAGGCAAGTGGGCAGCTGTAGACAAGTTTAAAATAACTTTGGCTGTGGATGCCAAGAATTAAGATTACGCTCAATATAGGAGAGAATTTATAGTCCCTGGCTGTGGCTCCAGGTCAGTTTTCTCCCTGCAGCAGGGCCTCCCAGCTCTGCAAGAGGCTCCACAGGGTAATTTTAACCTGTTGGAGACAGGACTGTGCCCTCTGAGCTCACTTCCCCTGCTTGGAGCAAGGAGACCCCTTGCTCCAAGAAGGGGTGTACAGCCACCACCCTCACCCTCCCAGGCTGGCACGGAAGGAGTCAAGGCTCAGCAGCTCTGCCTGATGCTGAAAGGAGACACTTCTTCAGCCCCTTGTTCTCCTCCTCTATGCCTACAGTGCTTCAAGCAGAGACCACCAGAGGGGGAAATCAATACATGGTGCTCTCCTGGTGTCAGGGGAAGGATGATACCAGCACTGGACAGGGCTGAAACACTGACCATGAGCCCTTAAGCTTTTCTTTCAATGAAACACAACACAAACCTGGAGGCTGTTAACACCATCCAGTAACATAAGCCAAACAGTGTGATGCAGGCAACCTGTGCATCCTTCCTGCAAACCCCTGCTGTGCCTCCACCCATCCCAACAGTACAGACAAGGTTTACATGCCCACTGCAGGCAGAGCTCCCCCTCCTGCTCCAGCCCAGTCCTCCCACAGCCAGGGCTCAGAGAACAGTGCAATGCCAGTAAGGAGAGGTAGGAGGAAAAGGGAGCCCTTCCAAGAGAAAGGAGGTCAGCCCACACCAGCCATCTGCCATCGAGGACCCGAGAGCTGAGGGAGCCCCGTCGGCAGGGGGTGGCTCTGCATGCTGGCACCTGCAAGCCCTGGCGATTGCCACATCTCCCCCCCAGGAGCCCTGCAGAGCCCTGGGGCAGCAGCTCCACTTGCTGCTAACAGTCAAGTATATACAGATGCAGCCATGGGCAAGAGGCCACAGCCACGCATTGCAGTCTCAGAGGACATCCAGAGAAAGGAGGGCAGGAATGCCTCCAGCACCCCACCAGCAGCAGTGCACAGAGGACCCCAGCTACCAAGCCACCAACAATGTGAGGCCCGTATTTTAAACGGCTCTGCTCATCTTATTCTAGCTTATCCTACTGTGTATGCTATTCTACTAAACAAAGCTCTAGCCCTCTCCACATCTAAGCCACTCATCCAAGTGGAACCATGTAACATTCTCTGGTTAAGTACAAATTGCATGGAAAAAGTCTTTTTTCCCTTTGTTACTACAAACCCCCCCCCGACAAAAAAGCCAACCTCAACACCCCAACTGGAAAATAGCTCCCCTCCCCACCCCTCTTAAAAAAAATATATCAGAACAAACCCCAAATGAAAAGCAGGCAACAGGAATTTTCAATAGCATCATCAAGCTTAACACTGGGAGGCAGCCAGCCAGGGAGGCCACCAGCATCGGTAACACCCAACTCAGCTACTGTCAGCAGGAGGGCTTGAGTGGCTGGACGGCAGCACCAAGGTAGGCTCTGCCACCAACATGTGCCACGCTCCTCTCCTCCTGCTGCCCCAAACCATTAGTTTTATGTTAATACTTCATTAATACTGTCTTATTTCCTCTCTGCCGACCCAGCATTGGAGGGCTGGAGATCTTTACCCAAACCAACACCAAGGCAAGAGAAGTGACCCTGCGTGGAGGGAACTTGGTGGCCACAACTAGTGGCTCCCACCTACTCTGGCAGCACTGAGTCAGGCACCGTGGTCCCACACAGCGATCTCCTGCACCCAAGCCTGCATGAAGCGCATCACAAAATGACACACCCCTTTCCCAAGCCCTGGCCATGCTAGAAAGGAGTGGGACAACAGGAAGAGGGGCAGCGCAAACCCGATACAAAGTTAGCTTAAAAAGTTAAAACGTCCCATACACACAGAAAACAAGCCAGGCTGCGCTAGGACCCACATGGGATGCTCTTGCCTCACCACCCTGGTCCTTGGAAGAGTGAAAGCCTCACCCCTTCAACACCAGCTCTTCTCTTTCCCCTAGGGGAGCAGCTTCCAGGGGCGGCTGCTGGCACATGCCAGGATTTCTACGTGCGAAGCAGTGAACCAGACGCATCCCCTCCTGCTGTCAGCCCGGCAGCATCCTCATCCCGCGCGGGGCCGGGGGTCAGTGCGCCGGCTCCCCGTGCACACGGAAGCGGTAGATGCAGGTGTATTCGGGGTGGCCCCAGTTGCTCAGCACCCGGAGCTCCACCAGCTGGTATGTGCCCATGGAGTCACCCTTGGGGAGGAGGGAAAAGAAAAACCTGAGACCTTGAGGGCTCTCTACGGCTCAAGAGACCCCAGAGGCCCCATTTTCTTCTCGGGGATCAGGTGCTCCAGGGGCAAAGTATTTACCTCCAAGTAAAATGTTTGGATGGGGTCGCCATCATGGTTGTAGGTGAACTGTCCAAGGAGAAGACCCTCCTCCTCTCCTTCTTCCTTTAAACCCTATGGAAGGGCAGGGAGGCAGAAAGGGAGAACCAGGGGTCATCAGAGAGGGAGACCAGAGGTGATGTACACATCCCGGGCAGAAGAAGGAGAGGGAGACGCAAGCGTGCTTGGCCCCCACTCCTGCTCTTCCAGGTCAAAATAGACAAATGGGAACAGGGACCAGTGGGGAAGGATGAAGGGGGCAAGACCAAAAGTTACACCTACTCAAGCCCCTTTGTCCCTGTGTCCCCCCCAAACTCTTTCTGAAACCCGGTGATGCCCCTCTCCCCACCAGTATTGCTTCTTTGTCTTCTTCAGGGTAAGACAACCCCCTCAGAGCACCCCACAGCCAGGTATGGGGTCTGATAGCCATCCCTTCCAGCACCCTCCCACTGTGTTCCCCCCACCCCCCTCAGGTCTGGGTGAGGGCACTCACATAGACAGCAAAGTCCTTGGGGGCACTGGGGATTGTCCCCTGCGGTGAGAGGGCTCTTGGGATGTGCTCCAGTGTCACGGCCGTGGGGCGGATAACGCCAGAGAGGCGGATGACAGCAAAGCCCTGGGAGCCACGAAATGCCCAGCAGTTCCCAGGGTTGACATCTGGCTATGAGCATGGAAGTGAGACGCCAGCAATGTTACCACCATCAGAGTCATTTTTCTCCCACCAGCCTGGCTGCTGGCTTGGAGCAACAGTCGAAGCCCAATAAAACCTCCATGAGAACCAGCCCAGCCCTCCCAGTCAGCGCCCACCTGCAGGATGACACGGGGGGACTGTGAGTGGTACCACAGGGGGATGCCGAACAAGCTCAGCAGCGCTGTCCGTGTCTCGTAGGTCTCTGAGCAGCGAGTGTTGATGACGCTGGCCCCTGGCATGAGGGGATGGCAGCAGGTAAGCTGCAGGCCAGCCCCTGTGTCACCTCCCCAGGACAGCTGGCTCGTCCTGACCACCTTACCTGCTGACTCGAGGGCATAGTCAACCATTCCCACACGGTCCTCGCTGTAGCGCTTCAGGGCCTGGCCCACGATGAGATGCACTTGCTGCAGCGGGAGCAGAGAGCACAGGAGGGTGACAAACTGAGGCAGGCATCCTGCCCCCCACCCGCCTGCCCCTGCAGGGACAGAGAGTGCAAGGACCTTCCCGCAAAACAGCCACAGGATAGAGCAGCCAGGGGATGAATCACCGTGGCAAAAATAAGAGGACGTGCATTTGGCTGGGAAACCTTGTTAGAGGTTGCTAAAAATACCCCGGGGAGAGGAGCTGTGCAGTGAAGGGGCAGCACCCAGGCACACTGCACTTGCCTGTCCCCAAGAGGGGCTGGCCCAGAGGGAGGAGAGGTAGCACCAGACACAACCTGACAGACCACCCAGAATAATCAGCTGGTCCCTCCTGCCTTGTCCCACAGGATTGATGGGAGCTCTCCTCATCCAGAAAATGAGGAGATGGCTGGAACATCCTTCTGGAGCCAAAGCCAGCCTAAGGAGCTAGGACTCTGCAGCACCACTTTGGGTCTAAACTTCATGGAGTGCACAAAGCTCACACAGACTATGGGGACTGCTAATCCCAGCTTGATCCCTCCCCTCCACTACCTCCACAGGGAATTGCCAGCAACTCTTTCCAAAGCAAGCAGGCTCATTTTTTCCCCTTGGTGTCATTCTGCTGAAATGCTTTGCACCAAACAGCTCCGCAGCACTGCTGAAGAATGGGGATAAACAAGATGCTCCACCCATGGAAGCCTTGTTGGCACCTCTCCCACGTTCTGGGTGAAGGGTGCACTAGCAGAAGCTTGGATTTTAAAGATAGTAAGTGTGGATGCTGAGAACTGGTCAGAGAAGAAAGTCAGATAAAGTTTCCCAGATAGTCCTCTGGGAAGTTTTGAGAAAGTTCAGAGAAAGAATTAAAACAATCCTGCAGCTGGTGTTTTGAACTTCTTGTTAATTTTAAGATGTTTACAAGAAGGGTGTTGTTCCTAATTAGCCACTGGTGTGAGGGATATTGATTAAGGACCAATCAGGTCCACCTTTATGGTAACTGTCTATAAAAAAGAATGTGTGGTTTCTAATAAACTCAGCTTTTGCCTTCTGAGAAGACACAGGAGTCGTGTTGCTTTATTCACCTGCCCTCAATACAGCAGCGACAAGTGAGAGCCTTGCAGGGCTGCAGGTATTACCACCTGTGACCCCTTCCAGAGCACAGAGCAAGCACAAACTGAGAAGGGAGTGGCAGAGAAGGAGTTTCAAGGGTGCTCTTGTATTCTGTGAGCCCAGGATCAATATCCCAGCTGTGGGGGCTCTCCCAATGCCTCTGCCATCTGCCAGGCACACATGCCAGCCCCCTGCACACACGAAGTGGGGCACAGGGCCCAACTCTGTGGTCACCTCATATCCCTAGGGCTCAGGCCAGTACTCACCTCCTCTGTCACTCCTGCAGTCCCTCCTTGCCGCAGGGCCACTCCAATACCTGCCTGAGCATCCCGTGCTGACAGTCTCCGGTCCTCCCGGACTTTTGCAAGGATCTTGTGCTCCAGAGCCTGGAGCTCTGCTTGCAAGTCTTCCCGCTGGAGGATGAAGGCAGCGGCACCATCCTGCTGGGACTGTGACAGGAACCTACTGATCCACACTGGGAACTGCGCTTCCACCTGGAACGGTGCGGACAGAGCTCAGCCCCAGAGCAGGGACCCTTGCTTGCCTTTCTGCCAAACAGGCTGGGGACCGGGGACTCACATCAGCCCGCACTGTCTTCAGCTGCTCCAGTATCCCCTTCACATGCTTCCCCATCACCTCCTGGTCTGACTTGAGGCTTGCCAGCTCCCTCCTCAGCACTGCCATCTCCTGCTCCAGCTTGCCCACCTCCTGCTGGAAAGTCCCTCGCAGGCTCTCCTGTACCGAGCTGTGCCAAGAGAAAGATAACAAAACCTCGAGCCAATAGGCCCAGTTCCCCTCTGCAAACTGGAAGAAGAGGTTCATCCCACATCACCTATGCTCAACCTCATCTCCAGACCCAGTTTTAATTCCAGTAGCAGTGACCTCTTCTACTGCATCCCATGGGAAAGCATCCCCAGCTCACCCCTCAGCTGAAGGACCACATTCACAGTGATGCAAAACAACAGTGGCAAAGGTCATTTGCTGCCATTGCTCTTGGAGCCTTGCTGCCAGCCACAGAATCGCAGAATGGGTCAGGCTGGAACAGACCACAGTGGGTCATTTGGTCCAACCTCCCTGCTCTAGCAGGGTCATCCCAGAGCACTGGCACAGGATTGTATCCAGATGGTTTTGGACTATCTCCAGTGAGGGAGACTCCACAACCTCTCTGGGCAATCTGCTCCAGCATGCAGCCACTGCACAGTAAAGAAGTTCTTCCTCATATTCAGGTGGAACTTCCTGTGCATCAGTTTCTGCCTATTGCCTTTTATCTTACTGCTTGGCAGCACTGAGAAGAGCCTGGTTCCAACCTCTTGTCACTCTCCCTTCAGCCATTGACATTGATGAGCTCTCCTCTCAGTTGTCTCTTTTCAAGGCTGAACAGGCCCAGCTCCTTCAGCCCTTCTTCATAAGAGAGATTCCCCAGTCCATCCATCATCTCCATAGCCCTCTGCTGGACCCGCTCCAGGAGCTCCATGTCTCCCTTTTGCTACTGAGGAGCCCAGAACTAGACACAGCATTCCAGAGGTGGCCTCACTAGGGCTGGGTAGAGGGACAAAGGTACAAAATCACCTCCAGCAACCTACTGACAGTGCCCTTCCTAATGCACTCTAGGATACCACTGGCCATTTTGGCCAGAAGGGCACAGTGCTGGCTCCTACAGACACCCACATATGTATCCCTCCTTCCTTTCCTCCCCAGACTATGCCTCTTGATCTGTCCTTTGTCCCCAGCCAGGCCTGCAAACCCTCAGCCTGGCTGAGGGGAATTCACCCAGCTACCTGCCTGCCCCCAACAGAGCAATGGCCCTGCCCCACAGCCAGTCTTACCTCTGCCACTGCGAGTTCAGCTCCAGCAAGCGTGCTTCCATCTCCTGCCAGGAAAAGGGGAAGGGGTGAGACCCGTGACACCACTGCTGAGGGTGTCCTGTCCAGGTGTCACCACATGCTCATCTGCTTACCTGGGAAGCTTGTGCCATCTTGCCCAGGCGCCCGTCCAAATCCCTCTGCACCTGAGCTCGGAGCACATCCAGCTCACCCTGAAGGACAAGGAACAGGGTGGAATATCAGAGCCTGGCCCTACCCACCCCCATCTCCCTGCACTCCTCGTGTCATTCACCTGGAGGTGGTTGGCCATATCGGTGTGGAGATGCTCCTTCAGCCCCGCGTCCCGGCGGCTCACCAGCCCCTCCAGCAGCACAAGGATGTCCCCCGGGGGTGGTTCTCCCCCTGCTGTCACTGCTGCCGCCCCACGACGCAGCTCCCACCGCGACAGCTCAGCCTCCAGTGCCTCAAAGCGCTTCTCCAGGGACTGGAAGCGAGCCAGGAGTTGGTGTCCCCCCTGCAGTGACAAAATCCGGGTGTGATGCAGCCCTCCAGGGAAGTGCCTCCTCCACAGGTACCCTGTGAAAGGGGACCCTCACCGCTCATTCCCCAGTCAGTGACATCTTATTCATCTGTTGCTTCCCAGGAGAAGGCTCCATCCCTGGGATGCCCCAAGAGTGAGATGGCCACAAGCTGGGGGAGCCAGTGTGTGGCCATCATCTGCCCCATTCTCCATTATTCCTCATACACCGGAAGCAATTGTTCAGCCACGGATCACACCACCCCAGCTCTCCCTGCAAGGCACTCATTCCACCTGGGCCACCGTCGTGCCTTTGCTGAGGCTTACCTGGTCCAGCGTGGTCAGGTCCCCTGACCCAGGAACATCAGAGGAGGAGGAAAGCTTTCCAGCTCCCCACCATGGGAAGGAAGGCAGGCTGAGTGTCGACAGCCCATACGGGTAGAAGTACCACGCTCCTGGGCACAGAAGGATGAGAAGGTCAAAACCACAGGCTGGTAATGGGCCACAGGAGTGGACAGGGTGGACATGCAGAGGCTCAGCCATCAGCATCTCCAGGGATTACCAGGAGACACTGGCACGGGGATGCAGATGGACCAGGTTACAAGAAGCCATGAGCACTGAGCTCCAGGCCATCCCATCCCCCAGCTATGGCAGTGGGAGGCTCTGCACTGCCCCAGATCTCAGGGCAGCACATCAAGGGAGGTGGCTCACCGTAGGCGGCAGCAGCGAGAAGCAGGAGGAGCAGCAGCAGCAGCAGGGACCTCTTCAGACGTGGGTAGCGCCTGGAGCATGGAGAAGAGAGAGGTGCCTGTAGGACTGCAGCCACCTTCCATCACCTTTGGATGGGGGCCCGAGGGAAAACAAAGATGACAAGACACCCACCACCCCAAATACACCTCCCCTTTCCAGGGTCCTGCAGGTTTTCCCCATCCTTCCCCCATCCTAGTGTCCCCCCCAGCACACTCACCTGGAGAAGGGGACGTTGTCCAGGTGGGAAGCTGTGCCAGTGAGGCGGCGCCAGGCCCGTGCCAGCCCCGAGAACAGCCACCCCATGAACTGAACTGCCAGGAAAAAAAACAAGGCTCAGGAGGAGTCCTGACAGACATGTCCCCTCCATGCCCAAGGGTGGCATCACAAAGGGATAAAACCCCTCCACCCAAACAGGGAAAAGCACACACAGCACCTGGAGAGTAGGGATGCTGACTGGCAAGAACACTGCTGCTAGAAGTGCCCCGGCCAGCTCGCCACTCACCTGGGGAGGTGAACACCTGCCAGAGGAAGGAGCCCACCCGGGAGGCTGCAGTTCTCAGACCTGACCCGGAGCTACTCTGGCCTGAGTAATAGTGACCTGGAAAGGAAGCAGCAAGTCACCAACGCAGACAGCATCTCAGTGCATTGCCCACAGCAAAGGCTTTGCACTGGGGGTGGCATCTAGTGGGGACTGGCAGCACACTGGGTACAGCCAGGCCCTGAGCTGGTCTCCCTGGGGATGCCTCCCCTGCATTCCTGCTACTACAGACAGACTGGTGCATCCCTACCAGCGTAGTCATCCTCCGAGGAGTACCCAGATGAAGATGTGTAGGTGTCATATGTCTTGCTCTCTAGCACCCCATTGATCTTACTGGACTCGGTGTCCCCCGTGCCTCTTCTCCTCCTGGTGGAGAGCTCTCCACCTGTCCCAAAACACAGAGTTCCACTGAGAAATCACCACCATCACTTCCACAAGGGGCAACCCAGTCAGCCAGCCTGGGCAGTTGCCCCAACACTCTCCAGTGTCCAGGGAGGTCCCCAGCTGCCCTAGGAGAGTGGGAGGGCTCACCCCAGTACGTGCTGCTGTCCAGGTCATCATCCAGCATGGAGCTACCCAGGGCAGCAAGGCCCCGGCTGCCCCCCAGGTAGGACTCGCTCATCATGGACTCGCTATAGTAGGAGGTTTGGGTGCTGGGGGCGGGAGAGAGGCGCTTTGTGCTACTCGATTTCCTCCTGATCGTCCTGCGGGAGGCGAGAACAGGCTCATCAGACACGTGTGGTTACGGGGGGGAGGGGGGGGGGGCGGGGAGGGGTCGTCACAGTGCACTCATGGGGAAAATGGGGAATTCACCCCAATCCCTCGACCAGCATCACTTTCCTCCACACCGGATGGCGGCAGCTTTCGGAGGCTGCAACCTCTGCTTTGCAGAGCCCTCCCGCCCGTCCCGGGCATCGCTTCCGCTCGCACCGCTGCGGTTTTCCGGCCGGCACTCGCAGCGCACCTCCCTCCCTCCTCCCTCCCTCCCTCCCTCCCGCCATCAGCCGCAGCTGGGGGCTGGCACCCGGCCACCCACGGCAGGCTCCTGTGCCGGGCCCGCGGGGACGCAGAGGTGCCTGCGCTGGGAGCGCGGGGCTGTGGCTGGAGCAGGGGCACAGCCAGTGCCAAGGCGGCCGTGCCGGAACGCGTCGGGCTCACCGTCACGCTCCCTTTTGCAAGCTGTCCCCACACCCCACGCAGGAAGGTGCCCGGTGCGTGGTGCGGGATGGAATGCCCCGCCCCTGTCAGATCTGGGCAGGGGGAACCCCCCACTCGTGCCCCCCGCTAACCTGCCGGTGGTCTCCTTGAAGGGGAGCTGTGTCCCACCCAGCAGAGATGTGCTGCTGCTGCTGGTCGTGGCATCCTCGTCCCCGGGGTAATAGCGGGTGGTGACAAGGCGCTGGCTGCGGCGGGACATGGCGGCAGCACGGAGGGGAGCTCGCTTCACCTGGGGGTGGGGAGAGAGCGAGGGAGAGAGGGAAGTGTCAGTGGCAGGGTGCCTGGAAGTGGGGAGAGGGCGGGGGAGAGAGGGAAGTGTCAGCGGCAGGGTCCCTGGAGAGACGCACTCAGCGGGATCCCACTGGCGGAGACCCCACCCCTGTGGCAGGGGTCCCGGCCCACGCCGAACACCGTCCCGAGCTGGCGGCCGTGGGGTGCCCCGCGATGGAGCCGCCCCCCCGTACAGGCCGATAAACCCCTTCGCCTCCTTTCCCCTCCGCGGCCCGCCCGCGCGTGGAGCGGCTGCCCCCGGCCCCTCCGCGCCCCCGGCCCGACACATTTTCCCCCAAGGCCCCGGTACGGAGCCGGCCCGCCCGCAAGCCCCCGGCTTTGCCCCCGCCGCGCCGTTCCCCTCGCAAACCTACCGGCAAGTGCCGCACAGCGGGAAACGATCCCCTCAGTCCTTCCCGGCCGCCCTCGCCGCCGCTCCCTTTTGTTTTGCGGGGGAAGGCGGCACCCGCCTCCCGCCCTCCCCCCGGGCCCCCCCGCGCCGCCCCGCCCCGCCCGCCGCCGCGGAGAGGGGGCAGCCACCGCTTCCCCGGCCTCTGGGGACCTCTTCTTTATCATCATCATTATTGCTATTTATTATTATTACCGCCACAGGCATATTCTTTTAATTTAATTTTCTTTTCATCATTTTGGCGGGGGGGAGGGGGAAGCGGTGGTGAGGGCCCATCCGCACTCTGCTGCCCACCGGGACCTGGTCCCCAAACACCTCAGCCCTGGGGTTCCTCAGCCGTGCCCAGCACGGGCAGCAGTCAGCCCACGCTGCCAGCCAAGGGCGTGGGTGATGCTAGCCCAAAATGGGAGCTCCCAGGTGCAGGGCTGCACCCCGGCCCCGTTTGGGCTTTTCTGGGGTGGCTGGTTTGCTGGTCCTGGCGGGGTGAGAAATCTCCGCACCCCACGCACCACCCGTCACGGCGACAGGGCCGAACCTTTCCCTGGGGCGTGGGCAGCCCCGCTCGACACCCGTGTGCCCACGCCGCCTGGACTGGGCAGGCGTGTTCTGCTGCTCCCCGGGCCGCTGGCCCCAGACACCCCGCTGCCGCTGCTCTTCCCCACGGGCGGCTGGGCAGGCTCGTCAGGGGCGTGTGAGCCAAACCGGGCTGCTCCCACGGGACCTTGAACGGACCTTGTGCAAACTCACCAGGCTGAAAAAAACCAGCCACCCCCCCACACCTCGCGTTTTAAATCTGACGGTGCCTCGGAAAAAGATTTGCCTGGGGGAGCTCTGACAGTCAGGGCAACTGGCCACCTGTATCTGGACACAGTTGTTCAGGCTATCTCTGTGGGGCAGGGTGCAGGAATGGTCCCCCTGGCTTTGCATATAGGGCAAAAAGGTATTTATATAAAGAGTAAAAAAAAAACTAGGAAGCTGGCAGAAGGGAAGGAACCTATTGCAAAACAGCCCTGAAACCTTTTCCTCCATGTACTGGGCTTTGGGGCACAAGCCAGGGCAGTGGCAGGAGGACGTGCTGTCAGCACTGGGGGGGCACACCGCAACAAACCCCGATTCAGCGTCCCCAGCCCCGTTGTGTAATGCAGACAGATCCTCTTTGTCTCCCTTTTCTTTTTTTTTTTCCCTTCCTTTTGAGCCCATTTTTTGTTCCAGCCAAAATCTCTGCCTAGCTTTTCCAGCTCCATCTCTCACTGTGCCAGCTGCCCTTTTTTCACCCCCTCCCGTGGCTTCCCATCCCTTTGCAAGTGTCTGGCTGGGACAGAAGACATCTCCTCTCCCCAGTGGCACCTTTATCTCTGGCAGTGCAGATGGCAATCTCGTGTCCCAACCTGGGCACAGTGGCAGTGGCTGTCACAATGGCACCTGCTCCAGCTGACGTAACCCTGCATGGATTAACCCCCCTGGGAGGCTCAGGGGATAAGCTGGGTGCTGAGCCACCAGGCACTAAGTAGGGTGCATAGCCCCAGGTCAATCCATCCCCTCTTCAGGAGCCACATTTTTGGGTGTGAAGGGAGTCAGAGGCAGTTCCTGGGGGATTTGGGAAGATGTTCTGAGGGGAGTGGGGTCTGTCCTTGCTGCATCCCTGGTCCTGTGGAGGAGGTGGTGATGTCAGAGCCATGGGAGTTTTTGAGTGGGTGTGGGAAGACTGGGGCAAAGATAAGTGGTGTGTAGCTGGGAGCTTCTGCCTCATTTACCCCACACCAGCAGTGGGAAGTCTCAGCTCTCTTTTTGGGGGTCACCAGGGCATCACCGTGCTGGGCGTGGGGGTGGGGCAGAAGGAGGTTGCCAGCTGTTGCCAGCAGTTTGGCAGTTCTTGCTGGGGAAAGGCAGGAAAAATCCCTACCCTTTCCTAAAAGGCTTTGGAGGGCTGAAGTGACACATCCAGGCATGCAAGGACAGGCCAGGGCTGGGAAAGCAGCCTTGGTGGGGAAGATCACAGCTTGTGTCTTCTCCACTAGGCCAACCTTTTTATTTAAATTCCCTCCCTGTCCCACCTATCCTTGCAACCTGCTTTCCTGGTTCATCACACCATCAGCTCTGGTGCCTCCAAAAGCTGACGCTACACAGAATCAGAGCTGCACATCGATCCCCACATCGCCCTCGGCAGCACACCAGAACAGCCCAATCCAGCAGGATACCCAGCCCCCGTCACACCCATGGCCCCACATCATCCACCAGCACCTTTTCCTGGTGGGCTGCCCTGGCCAGGCAGTGTTCCACCGCCACCAGCACCTTCCGCAGGCGCCGGTCCAGTGCCTGCAGGTGGGGCTCAGCCAGGACAGGGGCCAGTGGATCTGCGGCCAGTGCCTCCCGCAGCACGTCGCTCAGGCGGTAGGGCTGGGTGACCAGCAGCTGCAGCCGCAGGTAAGTCGACTTCTTGATGCTGCCAGAGATGAGGAGGGAGAGGTCTCAATAGGAGGAGCCTCTTCCCAACAGCAGATCCAGGGTGGGGGCAGCCCCTTACCTGCAGCATTGCTGGAGAGGGGCCAGGATGGACAGTTCATCGCGTGAGTGTGTGCCAAAGCTGGGTGTGGGGAGAAGCCCATAAGGATGTGTCAGGGCAGCATTTCAGCAAGACTGGAGGTCTCCCCCCACCCCTCTGCTGTGATTTCTGCCCCCTACTCCCCAGCTTTACCCGCGACCGTTGTCCAGGTGGAGCAGGAAAGTGTCATTCCCAAATTTCTCAAAGGTCTCATAGTGGTGCCGGTCCATGTTGCCTGTGGCGGGCCAACAAATTTGGCATCAGGTTGTGGGCTGGAAGATGGGAGCAAAGACACAGAGCACTCTTCTGGTGTGAGACTGAAACCCAGAGCCCAGGGAAAAGGGTTGGAGGCACCTCTTAACTTTTCCATCTGGTGGCCATGCCTGTGCAGGGGAACTGAGCAGAGACCCCATGGCCTCCAGGCCCCTTCTCATCCCAGCAGCCCCACAGAGGGACAACAGTGGCAAATGGAGCAGAAGTAATGGCAAAGGCATGGCTGGGTGGTCAGGAATTAGGAGATGGGAAACTCTCCCAGTCAGATGCTGTTGAGGGGACAGCGCAGGGAGGAAGAAGTGGCCCAGGGACAGGAGAGGCAGCAAGACCCCTGGGCAGCATCATCTCCACCTCTGGCTCTGCAGGGGCTGCATGTGAGAGCATGCTGGAAGGTGGTCCCCATGTCCAAGGTATTCAGCTGGGGTCTCTCCAGAATCTCTTGACCTTTGAGTTCTGCCTGGGAAATGCCCTTGTGGCACAGTCCTGTGCTCTCATTGTGAGTAGGACTGCAGCTCACTGCAGCCTGAACAACAGTTTGGCCCACAAACCTCGCAGGGCATAGTACCACAGGACACGGAGCCATTTGGGCCTCTAGGTCCTGAGGGACCTCCACAGCCCTCAGCACAGGCACAGAGGGGCTCACCCATGAGGAAGTCGAGGATTGCCATGTCGATGAGGTCGAGGAGGCGATGGCCCCTGTCGTAGGGCGGCGTCTGTCGCACCTGAGCGCAGTAGTTGGGGTTCAGCTCCCACCTGGTGGCAGAGGCCGGGGAGGACAATGGGGACGTGAGAGCAGCTGTGGAGAAGCCCCCTCCTATCCCATGGCTCTGCTGGCCCACGTCCCCACACCCCCCATGCCCCATCTCACTCAGCCTTCTTGCTCTTGTGGTAGGAGCGGCGCCAGGGGCTGCGCCAGGAGCGGCGCTTGGCCAGGGTCTTGTCAGGGAGCAGGGCAGCCATGGAGCCCTCCAGCCGGTCCGGTTTGCCGCAGAGGGCATGCTCGGTGGAGCAGTAGTAGGAGCACTCCCCGTAGAAGCAGACGTTACCCGCTGGCCAGGTGACAAAACAAAGGTTGACAAAGAGAAGGAAGGCACCCCCAGGCAGAGTGGTCCAGCAAACAGCCAGGGAAGGATGCTCCATGCACTCTGGCCACATGCCACCAGCAAAGCAATGGCAAGGGAGGCTGTGAGGAGCAAAGGCCTGTGCAGGGTACCCACGGGAGCTGGAACAATCCCCAGTGGGATAGTTTGTCTGAGTGCAGGGGGAGCCAGGGCAGCAGCAGCCAGCACCAGGTGAGCTCCATTCAGGTGGCCACAGGAGAGGATGGAGAGCATGAAAGCTCACCTGGGGAGATGAAGAAAGTCTTGGCCAGTTTCTTGTCTGTGGTGATATCCCGAATTTCCTTTGTTATGTTGACCAAACGGCCAGAAACTGGAGGAATTCGCCGGAAATCCAGGATCCTGAAACACAGAACTTGGAACAATTTCTTACTGACCTCATCTGGTTTAATAATAGCGGGTTATTAAAACTGACAGGAGACACAGGTATCCCTCACAACAGGGAGCGAGCGGTGGGATGAAGGAGCAGTTTCTCTGGTGCTTTGCCAGTATGGGAGGGCAGGCTTGGATGCAAAGCTTATGCTCACCTGTCCAGGTGGAAGGCTGCAATCTCTGCATTGTGCCGCTCAAAGTCTGAGAAGTAGAAGAAATCAATGGGGGTCTCCTGGTCCCGGGTCTGCCTGGAAGGAGAGGGGACAGTGGGGGCAATCATCATGGATGGGGTCACTCCAAGCATGGGATTAGTTCCAAACCACCACTCATCTTGTGTTCCCTTGTGATACTGGAGACACAGCCAGACCCAGTCTCCTCCAGTCACTTCCTGATGGGTGGATGGCTCCAAGCCCCCTATCCAGGCTCTCATGCAACCCCTGCCTCCCTCTCAAGGGGTGGGGAAGCCCTCATGGACTGAAGGCTCCTGGATGGTCCTCATGGACCACCGTCTTCTTTCCACCACTGGAGGTCACTACCCCATCACAAGCTGCATCCAGTTTGCAGCAAGCATCACCAGGGAAAGAAAGGGAAACGGGACCATTCTGCTCGCCTCAGTTTTGGGATGGAGGTGCTGAAGTGAGGCAGCACATTAAGCATTTCTCCATTTCTCCCTCCATGGTCCCCTCTGGCCACTCCTCACTACCTAACAGGACCGTGTGGGTAAGTTATAGGGTTCTCCCAGGCTCTACTCACTTCATGGGCTTGAAGAGGGCCTGCCCATAGTTTGGGAACGTCATGATGAGCTTGAGCTGGGTCCCGCCGGACTTCTGGACTGAAAGGAGGCACATGTGGATGAGGGAGGAAGGCAGCGGGCAGCAGGGCAGGGGTGTGGACAGAGGTACAGGCAGGGAGGTGGTACCCGAGCTGATGATCCTTTGCGTGGCCAAGTCCTGGAGGAGCGTCAGCAACAAGGGGTCCCGGCGGGGGTACAGCTCATAGCGGTTGATGCCGATGTGGAATTTGAGCCAGGTGGGGTAGGTGTCATAGGCTGTCTTCCCTGTCGGGAGGAGCGTCTCGGCTTTACTGCTGCTGACCCTGCAGCCCGACAGCCACCACCACCCCAACAACAATGACAACAGCTTTTAGTTGGGACAGGATGGGTCCCGTGTCCCCGGGCCCTTCCTGGGAGCCAGTGCGTGGAGGGTGAAGTCGGGAGAAAGTCCAGAGCAAGCCCTGGACGGCTTCCAGGTTTCATGGTGGCAGAACTCCCTGCCCCATATGGTCTCCATGGGGTTCTTGGCACCTGGCAGATCCCACCCAAAGATGGTGGCCAGGAAGACCCACCAGCATGGCTGGATTGGACACAGTGTCTTCCCTCCATCCCCCATGGAAAATCCCTGGGTTGATCCTTCTTCTCTCATCCATGCATTTATTTCCCTGCTGGAACATATAATCTCACTGTTTTTACCTAAGGGATTGGCTCCCAGGAGTACAGTCTGCTACACTCCTCCCTGTGCTTACTGGGGACATGTGTATACACAGAACAAGGGTGGAGAAACATGGACTTCCCAGCCATACCCACCGCCGACCTGAACTCCCATCCTCAACAACCCATTCCCCTTTGGTGGGTTTCCCCAGGGGGATAGGTTTGGGTTAGCACTATCCCTGACTCTGTGCATCCTGCAAATTTGCAGTTTGCTGGCATTCAAGGGAGCCCCCGGGGGTATCTGCCCCACCTCTGTGCTAGCACACACTGGCACTGCAATGGGACAGTTAGCCCAAGGCATCTATAACCCAAATCCATGTCTCTCGCTAGGAAAACAGTGTGCATTGATTTCATCAAACCAGACCCAAGGCTACCCATAGGTGGTCCTCAGAGAAAAGGCAAATGCCCATTTGTGGAACCCAGCTCTTAAGACAGCTTTTATTCTCTCCCAGTTCTAGCAGGAACCACTTTTGGAAGGTGTGCTTTCCATAAGGAAGCTGCTATGTGTTACAATGCTAAAGCTTTTAATATCTTCCCTCCTAATTAGAGGTTAGTAGTCCAAAGATTAAAATAGACAGCCGTCAGCTCTGAGCTCATCATACAGCCAAGCTTAACAAGGTCAGGCAATATTGTGCAAAATGCAGGACAGGAATGGTGCCTAAATTTCAGGCTTGGCATCTCCAACATACCAAGAGAGGGGAATAAAACCGGTTAGAAATCTAGAGTGAGGACTTCCTCATATACAGACAGAGATACGACAGGCTAGTCTGCATTAGCTGAGGAGATCGCCTAATAGATATCCATAATACAACGAATAATTCAAGAGTCTCCTTTAGTTTTGCTGTGCGCTACAAGCTTATGGGTAGCAGCCAAAAAATTCAGGGCTAGGAGAGGATTTGAGATATGAGAATAGCATACTCAGTAATCAGGGCCCTTCTGGGGTAGGATGTTGATCTACAGAAGGGAACTATGTTTGGTCCCTGCTGCTTGTCCCATCAAACCCACATATCCCCCAAATGCAAGCTAAGGTTGAGCTTGCTCCTCACCATTCGTCACTCCCGCTACTGCGCAGGCTGAATTTCTCCATGGGGTTGATGATAAACAGCTTGTCTTTCTCTGTCACCTCTGGGACTGGGATGTGGTAAAGAGGATGCTCGAAGAGTGCTGCCAGCTTTGATCCCTTGGTCCACCTTGCATTCGCCTCTTCATGCTGCTGTTGGACCACTGGCTCTCCAGCCCTTAAGTGCAGCCCCGCTGTCTCTGGCTGGGAACTTTTCTCCAAGGAACCGTTGCTTCCACTGAAATCCTGAAGGATTCGCAGGCTCAGCTTTTTGAGGCTGGCTGGCATGGGGCTGCCTGACAGGACATCCACGGATTTTGATACTTTAGTATCGCAGCCACAGGACCTGTGGGTTGTGGGGAGAGCAAAATCCATCGCCAGGTGCACGAGAAGGGCCAAGAACAGAAGAAAGAGAAAGCCGATTTTCAGTTTCCTCTGGAATAGCATTTGCAGCCGCCACCGCATCCTTCCTCACACAAAACACTCAGCAAGGGATGGGCATGAACACAGGGTTAAAGATGTTGGTGTGGCTGCAGCCTCTGTGCAAAAATAGGAGAGAGGTTTCCAGGATTTAGAGCATCACAGCAAAAGACCAACTGGTGCACGGGCAGAGTGGCAGGAAAGATCTGTCACCACGGCACCTGGTGTGACACCACCAGGATGGGACAGGAGGTTGTGGCAGGGTTTATCAGCGCTGATAAGGGTCGAGCTGGCACTGCCAAGGTTAAAGTGAACGGGGCAAGTTCCAAATCAATAGCTGCAATGCTGGCTCAGGGACAGCAATGGCTGCAGATGACTCCCCACTGTCCTGTCTTTCTGTGCTGTCACCTGCACAGGGCTGCAGAACATTTCCTTAAATACAGGGCATTCAAATGGTTCTGCCCATCTACAGCACACACCCTGCCAACCACTATGTAGACCCATTCCCCATGTTCATCACACCTGCACTCTCAGAATCCAGAATTTTCTTTCCATTGCTCGGCCATATCAATTTTATCACCCTCCCTGATCCATTGAAAATCAGTTGTACTCAAGCCCCCTGTCAAAAGTCACTCAAGCTGCATAAAACAAAGGGGATGTCAGCATCAACATTGCTGCAAGGGGAAATGCCAGGCTGGCAGGGAGAGTAAGGAAGGGCTACCAGGCCAGTGAGTTTCAGGGACAAGGATGTTCCCAGGGCCCCTAAAGCAGGAAGGGGGAGGCAGGCAGGCAGGAGTAGGGATAATGCCTTGAGCGTTGGTACAGAGGGGCAGTAAGACCCACCAAGTGTTGGGGAGGACTGGCAGTTTGTGGAAGGGAAGAGCATTTCTTCTTACAAGAAATTCACTTTTGCAATGACACCCAGGGACACAGAGCTGGGATACATGCACAAAAAATGGTTCATGACTTGTAGGGATGGAGCTTTGTATTTGATAAGGGACAGACAAACACAGGACCACCTGCAATAAGTCTGGGGGCTGTGGTACAGTCTGGCATAATGTTTATTTTCTCTTTGCCCTTCCAAAGGATGCAGAAGGCATGTGAAATCCCATACATCATGTAGTTCTTCCTTGTCGTGAGAGGCACCAGCAGCCAGCTTGGAAATGCTCACTCCCAGCCAGGGAGGGTATGATGATCAGTGGGCAGGAGGGGCTATTCTGGAGACCCCCTCCTCCACTGCCATCCCTGCGCTACCCTCTCCGCTCCGTCCTGTGCCGGCTCCTTCCGTGTGCGTCTCGGTCCCCTCCCAGGCGGCGCGCTGGGAACGCGCTGTCCCCGGTGTTCTTGGCTCGCGTGTCCCACGGCGCGACAGTTGCCTGGAAACCGCCTCCGGCTGACACCATCACCGCCCCAGATTCAGCCAGCCCCGCGTTCCCGAGCCTTCTGCTAGCAAGATGGCCGAGGAGAGCCGGGGCAGGCGAGGAGGAGGAGAGCTTTCCAGCCCGGCTGGCGAGCACGAAGCCCCGCAGAAGGAGCTGGTGGAGGGGAGCAGATGGCTTCCCTGGGTGGGGGAACACAGCGTCTTGCTCCGGGAAGTTTGCTGAATTCAGTCTGGACACACGTTTCAGACAGAAGGCCCCTAGGAAGGGCTGTAGCTGGAACATGGGATCATTAGGTCATGGCTCAGAAAAACAGCAACCATCCAACCAAAACACCAACTCCGTGTACTAACTGATCCCATCAAAAGAGCTGGCTCGGCTCCCGGAGCAGGGCCACAGGTTTCATTATTCCAGAGCCAGCCCTGAAGAGAGTGAGACCTCCTCATTTCAGTGCCCCAAACCAGCTCCAAATGGGGCTGGAGGGGATAGAAGCCTCCTTCTCATGTCCTGGAGTCAGATGGGCACAGGGACCCTATGGGCTGAAGCCACCCTACTGACTGTTAGTCCCATTCCCAGATAATGAAACTTGCAATCCTACCTCCTCACCCTGATTTAGCATCCCATTGGAAAGCAAAGGCAGGGGGCTTAGATGAGGCAATTGCCACCCTTAGCACTTCAATGCTGGCATTAAATATCAACCAAAAGATTTTTCAGCGAGTCAGACATGAGCCTGCAGCAACAGAGAAGGGCTGGAGACCTTCAAAGTGTGCCCTGATCACCTGACTTGTTGCCATGACATCATCATAGAGACAGGGTTGAATTTGCACCTCTTTCTTCTCATCTCCCCCCCTCCAGCTCTTCCTCCATCTTCCCAGCAGGTTCAAGTCACCCTTGGGGCGGAGGAGGAGCCCTACATCCGAGGACATTTTCACTGCTGGCTCCAAATCAAGACTCATCGGCAGCTGATAATGATGTTCCCATCTCCCCTCAGCAGGGAGGGATGAAGTCATGAGGCACAGCCTCTGAGCTACTATCGCAGCTTTAGGGGACGGGCGGATAGAAAGAGTCATTTTGGCTGCCACCCATCCATCACTGCGTTTCTCATCTCATTTTCTACATCTGACTCAGCCTGATGCTTTGATGGGTAATGGCAGCAATATGCAGGGGGGCAAGAAATGAGAGGCAAACACAATAGCAAGCAAACTGTTGCCAACTTTACCAGCTTTCCACAGAAAATCCATAAGGAAAAATCCTCCAGCAAGTGAGAGCAGTTTTATAGTGAAAAGTAGAGAGGCCTTAGAGGCTCCAAAGCCTCATAGAATCATAGTTTGGGTTGGAAGGGACCTTTAGGGGTCACCTAGTCCAATGTCCTTGCAATGACATGGGGCACCTGAACTGGACTGTATTGCTCAGAGCCTCATCCAACCTATCCTTGAATGCTTCCAGGGGTGGGGCACCCACCCCCTCTCTAGGCAAACTGTTCCAATACCCTCATTCTAAAAGACTTCTTCTTCCCTATATCCAATCTAGAACAAACCTCTTTTAGTTTAAAACCTCTAACCCTTGTCCTATCACAACAGGCCTTGCCAAAAAGTGCCTCTCCAGCTTTCTTGTTGACATCCTTTAGGTATTGGTATAACGTCTTTCCAGAGCCTTCTCTTCTCCAGGCTGAAGAACTCCAACCCTTTCAGCCTGTCTTCATCACAGAGGTGCTTCAGCCCTCTGATCATCTCCATGGCCTCCTTTGGACTGGATCCAGCAGGTTAATCAGCCACAGAGGGGTCTCTTGTGGGAAAACACAGGACAAGGTTCCATCTCTGATCCATAAACCTTACTCCTCTGAAAATTACAAGTATGCCCAAAGATATTCCAGGTCCACAGCAAAAGGAGGATGAAAGTCTTTTTTCTAACACACAGGGGCCAGCAAAGCATGGCTCAACTTGCAACAGGCAGGACAATGGATCTGACTGAACGCTTGCCTCAGGGCAGGGGCTCTAACACACAACATTTTGGAAGGCTGAGGCTTGTGCTTTCAGGTACAATGCAAATGACAGGAATGCAAACCACCCAAAAAAGGTTTGCCTCAAGTTGACTTCCTGTAGGAAAGCTGTTACCCTTGTGAATAAAAATAGCCTGCCACTCTCCTGTGAGCCACCGTGCACTTACCTGGTGAGAAGGGCAGTGTAGGAGCTGACTTGCTGCACATCCACACCTAGCTCACCTCAATCTGTTTGCAGACTCGGGCTTCGAGAAGGCTAGGGAGCACTCACCCTTCCCTTGTTGCCAATGCAGGTCACAGAGACATTAGCTTTGGTCAGCTGGAGGCCAAGAAGATAAACAACCATCAAGTCCAAGAGACTGTGTGCTGATGTCAACAGCTCCCTGTGGTCATCTGCAGGTCACCACGACCCTGCAGAGATGCCCATGACCAGTGCCTGTGCATATGCACAGAGCAGTTAATTATTCATTAGTGCGAAAGAGGCACAATTAAAGTGACTGTGGTATGGCTGAAGGGATCATCCCACTTCAGCATAGGGCATTTCAAAGACTTTACCTCCTGCTCTGAATTTAGAAGAGACAGAAAGTTGCAGAAGATGAAATAATCTTTTCCACCTGCCAGCTGCAGAAAGTGTTGTCAATAGCACTATCTTCACATACAGGCAGCCAGCTGGAGGGACACAGAACAACTGCATGATGAGACAGCTCAGGGGATTTGGGCTCTTCCACACAGTACAGCAATCCTGATCATGGGGCAGGAATCACAGTACCAACCTACCCTGGCCCAGCCAAGCACAGATGGTCCGAATTTGAAATAATTCTTAGTTGTCTTCATATTCCTCCAATTCCTGGCTCCCTGACACAATGAAATTGAGAAAGGATATCTCTAGCATAACACTTGAGGTTCAGAAAAAGGGATAAGGTTGATCCATCACAGGCATTAATGCAGAAAGATCCTTCAGACTTAACTATGGACTAGAGGTGTCAGCTGGCAACATTCTGAGAGGAAACCTGAAAATGAAGGAAGCTACAAATACGAGACTCCAACAGTCAGAGCTGAGGCACACTTTTGAGGCAGCAGACACAGTTACATTCCCTTGCTGCAACTGCTTAGACAGCTGCCTGGACAGAGGGATGTGGCCAGCAGCACCATGGGCCTGGCAACCCTCCTCACCAGAGTGGCTTGCACTGGTAAAAGGAACTGAACAGGGAGGATGAGAGTCACACAGGAAGCCAGCAGGACAGAACTGTCACTGGCCTCTGCTTGTGCTACACCATGACTTACTTATTTCCATGTTTCTTGAACTACTTTGCCTACATAAACACACGCCAAGACATTTTACTAAACTTTTATTGTAAAAACAGTTTCTCAGGTTTTATAAATAAGCCATACACGTAACATAGTTACACTCATTCGATCCTCCAATACCAACAGCTTTAAAAAATGAAGCAGGCTAAAAGAATGCAAGTCCAGAAAGACATTAGGTTTCTGATGACCAAGTTATATTTCACATGGAGCCTCCTTTCTCTGTCAGCCTCCAAACAAGCTGCTGAAAGTACACAGCACTTGCAACACCCCCAGGAACTGACAGGGAGGCATTTGAGCCTTAAAAAGAGCTCTCACCCACTCCCCAGGCATCGTCAGCCGCCTGTGTTTTCATGCTGTCTCAGTGTGCTGTGGGTGAGAAAGGAGGGGGCAGTTTGCATAGCAACCTCCTACACCCAGGCAGCTCAGCTGTTGTACCCTCCCAAAACAGCAGGGAAGGGCAAGCCGGGACTGCTTCCCTGTGGCTCACACCTCCACAGACAGCCTGAAGGGAGACCCTTGGTGCTGTCAGGTCTGCACAGACATCTTAGAAGAAAGTCTAAGCAGCATCCAGAGAGAGGAAAGACAGGTGCTGGTCAGAGCCATGCTGCATAGCAGCAGAGAAAGCAGAGGAGAGAGGAAAACTATGTGGAATAAAGGGGAGTTAAAAAAACCATAGGGCTAGATGGCACCTTTTTGCTTTTGCTCTCCCCTGCTAGCGCTACTGTGCAGTGTGTTGTGAGATCACCTATTCCTCACTTCCCTCCTGCTCCAGCTCAAACACCAAGGAAAGACCCGCAGACAAATGAGAAATCCCACAAGCAAGGACAGGACAGTTTAGCAAGTTTATACACACACACAGAGCAACTTTATGTTTCCCACAGAACTGTTACGTCAGTATGAAAAAAAGAAATCTTGACATTTAAGTATTAAAAATAAAGCCCCACCTCCAGATCATACAAAACTTGTCAAAAGCAGGAAGAAATCTCTTGTATTCAGCAAGTCTGGGATCCAGCCAGTGGTCAGGAGCACTTCCAGACGCACACAGCCAGGCTGCCACCAAAGAACATGTACAGCAGGTTCTTCACCTCGTGAGTGATCTCAAAGCCAAAACCTTCCCCAATCACCACATGCCAGGAGGACCCAAATTTCTTGTCCATCGTCTCTTTGATCATCTTGGCAGCGCTCTGGAGAACGTTAAGGAAGACAGCATAGGGTGAGACAAAGCAACCAGAGAGGTTTTATGCAAACATCCCCCTAATCTTCTCCTCCCTTTAAGACTACTCAAGCCATGGGCAACAGGTATAGCAGCTGCACCACAGGAATTGGGAGCTCCCCAGAGGTAAACCCAAGGGTAGAACTGGTCTCAGCAGCCTCCAGCCCAGCAGCTAGGAAAAATTAAAAACTGCATCACTTCTGTTGTTCACACAGTCTGAAGTAAGTGTTCTGCTTCAGATGCTGCTGGAGTTATACTGGTTGCGGTGACCATGAGAGCAGATTCAGGTCACTAAGCTGCAGCTATTTTTACAGGAGTCCATTTTTTTTCTCCAGCTAATTACCAAAACACTGAAAAGTAGGCTGACTTTTAAAAGGCTTGCTTCTCCCAGATCACACCCTGCTTGATCCTAAAAAAGGCGAGAGGAAGATTTTTCAGTGACAGGCGGTGCCCTGCCCATGAAGCAAGGTATGTTTTCCCTTGATCACTGGCCCTAAAGCCAAGAGGAAATACTAACAGATTTTCATGTACTCATCCCCAAAACAAGAGACTCCATGCAGTTCTGAACCAAGCCCTCAGAACACAAGTCATTCTATAAACAGAGTGGAAGCATGTCTCAAGAAGGCAGGATAAGCAAGGAGGTAAGGTCTGGGAGTCAGCACCACTACTAATCTCTGCAAAGAGCTATTATAGATCTTGCAGACCAAGGGAACTGAATCTGAGATCTAGCCAAGCTCCTTGCCTCCTTCTACCCTAGCTCAGTGCAGAGAGTAATAGGAGGTCAGGACCTGACTCTGCTCTGCCCTACACCCTTATCCCTGCTCCTGCAGGTTCCCTGAGCTGCATTATCAGCAGGCTGCCCGTTTTGGGAGGTGGCTGGTACCTCATTGTTGGTGGCATGCTTCTCACACGCTGTGACACACAGCTCCATGGTCTCTACACGCATCTCCTCCGGCATGTCTGAGTGCTGCAAAGGGCAAACAGACAACACACCTAAGCAGAAAAATAAGAACTGCACACAAGACAACAGTAAATTTCTCTAACTTCTGCATTGGCTCTATCAGGGGCTTAGATGTAGTAAATCTGAAAAGGCTTATTGCACTATAAGTGAACAATTCCTCTAGCCAATGAGGAATTCTTCTCTACCTACATGAAAACTAGCACTGTGTAAGCACAGCTTAAAGAAGGAAATCAAGACATTTGCCAGTTTTTCTCCTATAATATAAAGGGAAAGCACGCTAACACCATTTCCACCACAGTCCTTAATTATTGCTATATGACTAACAAAGAAATCTAAATTACACAGCCTTTTCTTCTGCTGCTGCTATCTAGCTGGCTAGCAAGATCTTTTGCTCCAGCTTCTTCAGGACAAAAAGCAAGCTGCATCCAAATCACAAGAGAGGGCTCCAAAGGCAGTGTGCTCTCAATCTGTTTGATGGATCACTTTGGCCCAGGTTTCCTCTGGCTGTCATGGAGAACACCAGAGCTATTAGATTTCCCCAGGAGAGGTCAAGGACCAGCAGTACACATGTTCTCACAGTAGCTACGCAGCAGGAGAAGGACAGTAAGAATGAAGGCAGATTTTCATATCTCTGACACTGGTAGATGTGTAATCCATCTCCCTCCATACCCTAATCAGAGGAAAACTGTGAAGCCTTTTATAATCAGCCTCGTCCTTTTTTTCCTCCTCGGTTTCTTCCATGGTCCTTCCACAGAGACTCCAGGAAGGGGCTGAGGGGCTACCTGGAGTTCAGCAAAGTGCTGTGGCACAGCCAGCTGAGAGGAACAGGGCTCTGTGTTCCTCTCTTCAGAAGGAGGAGTCGCTCCTTGGCCTAGAGGACACTGCTTCAACAAAAACAAACAGGGGCAAGAGACAGATAGCTTTCCATTAAAACAAAAGGCAAATGAAACTGTTACAAGAATATCATGCTATCTCACTCGCCATTTCCTCAACAGCACCTTCACATCCCACTGAGAGTCTTAGTTCATAGACCATTAATGCAAACAAATTATTAAACCGTATTTTTTTCCATAAGTGAGGAGCACAGCGCTTCCCAGAAGCACCAGTGGAGCTTGAGGGAAGAGTTGAACCAAGGTACAGCTTTCAGGAGAGGACAAGAGAACAATATATCAGCTGCTACCACTCTTGATTAATTCCAAAAGGCTTTTCCCAGGACACTATTATCTGCAATAGCTTCAAACTGCACACGACAAGAGAAGGGTAGGAGTATTTTAGGCACAGAATCTGCGTACTCGTCTGGACGGAAATGTTTAACAGGAACATCTTGGTCTCGTTTGTGCACTTGCTCCTCAGATCCCCCAGCATTTGTCAGCTGGGGAGGGCCATATGGGAAAACTCTGGACGTGCCTCAGGGCCTCGTTACCAGCCTGCCTCTACCCGGGCAACGCAGAGGCACGGCACTGACTGAGAGATTCAGAGCACTTCACCGCCATCCTCCCTCTGGTTCTTTCACCCACAACAAAGCATCTTCCTCTCCTACCCAGGGGAGCAAGGGTGAGCTCATATTAAAAGGAAAACGAATTCAACACGGTGTCAGGCGACCCACCGGTCACTTATGCCACGTACACAGAGCTGTTGGCTAAAGCACCGAGTCAGACCACCAACCGTCACATGGGGGCCGTGGAAGGCAAACCACGACCTCCGCAGGACAGAACCCCCGCCTGGCCGGGGCCACTCCCGGGAGCCACTTCAATACCCACCCCCAGCCCGGGGCGTGCCCGCGGCCACAGCCCGAGGGTGTGAGGCAGCGGAACGCGGCCCGAGCGGACCGCACACCCGAAGCAGCCCCGCCGCGCCGGTCCGCCGCCCTCGTCCCCGCGGAGGAAGAGCTCGGCCGGCGGCACTGAGCGGGACCGCGGAGCTCCGGGCGCGGCCTCACCTGCGCGGCCGCCGCGGCCCAGCGCCGTTGCTAGGGAAGAGCCGCGCTTGTCATAGCAACCGGCGCGGGAAGTCCCGCCCCCCTCTGCGCCCATTGGACGGGGCGCGCCGCTCGGCGCGTCTGATTGGCTGCCTCCCTGCCGGCCGCCGCGCGGGGCCTTGGGACGCTGGGGTGGCCACGGAGCGCCTGTGCTGTGCCGCCCCCACCCCGACCCCAACCTGGCGTCTGGCAGCTTAATATTTTTCTGACTTAAAACCCCTTAGGGGCCTAGTCCTAGGTATTTTTTCTTTAAAAAAAAACAAGTATAAATATAAGAACAAGGAGCGATTTGGGGCGCTTTTGGGTTATTTTAGATCACAGAATCAGGTTAGGAAAGACCTCTGAGATGGTGGTCCAGCCTGTGAGCGAACACCACCATGTCAGCCAGACCCCGGCACCGAGTGCCACGTTCAGCCTCTCCTTAAACACCTCCAGGGACGGGGACTCCAGCACCTGCCTGGGCAGCCCATTCCTATGTCTGATCACTCTGTGAAACAATTCTTGCTAATGTCCGGCCTGAACCTCCCTGGTGCAGCTTGTGACTATGACCTCTTGTCCCGTCTGGTGGCCTGGGAGAAGAGGCTGACCCTCACTTGGCCACAGCCTCCTCTCAGGGAATTGGAGAGTGACCGGGTGCCTGAGCCTCCCCCTCTCCAGGCTGAACAATCCCAGCTCCCTCAGCTGCTCCTCACAGGATCTGTGCTCCAGACCCTTCACCGCCTCTGTCGCCCTTCTCTGGACATGCCCCAGCCCCTCAATGTCCTTCCTGAGCTGGGCGTTCCAGAGCTGGACACAGTTCTCATTGTGTGGGAGAGGCAACAGCTCATGTTTGCATGTCAACAGGAGTGTAAAGAAGGAGAAAGTGATGCTGTGGGGATGAATCACGAGTTTGCAAACAGCTCATATAGCACAGCCTCCATCCCCATGGAGAAAATCACCTCCCTCCCACCCTCCATAGCTTTATGCTTGTAATGTCTGTTTGTTTTGAGGTTTTTCTTGGGTCTGGGCTCGCTACAAAACCTTTCTTGTCTCTGCACCCTGCTAGCCAAACGCCGATTGTCTGTAAACCAGGGCTTAAATGGTTTTCAGAGAGGTCTAGGGTTGCATTCATCTGAAATTAACAAGGATGGAGAAGCAGCTAGCTCCAGGATAATACCAAGGGAAAGACTTCTCCTGTGCAAAGCCCCAGCTGCTGGGTGTGATGCCTAGTTTTCCATCAGTGGCCATCCTTGTCTTGCAGAATGGCTCACGGGTCTGATTTTCCGTGCGGTACTTGTGACTGGTATGTGTTTGAAATGTTCTTGCTGCTCACTGCCTGCTGAAAGAAGAATTTGCTTTCCAGCTGTTTGAGAAGGAAAAGAGAGGGGGAGGAACAATCTGGGCACTCTTCTGCCCCTGCCAGCTCAGGAGTCCTCCTCCCTCACCCTAGCACCAAGCCCTGTGATCACGGGGAGAACAACACCTTGTTAATCTCTTCTGCCGGTTCAGCAGTGAATCCGACCTCCTGCCTGTCCTGTGCCCGACAGAGCAGTGCTGGGGGCAGGGAAGCTGTCTTTGGGCTTGCAAAGACAAAGCTGCAGTGATCATTCATGTTTTCCTTTTCTGTCACTGCTGGTGGTGACAAAAATGAAGCACTGCCTCCTGTGCCACTCGTTCTCCCACCTCATTCCTGCCTCCTGGGCTAATTCCTTCTCCTTCCTCTTTTAGGCCTCTTGCAACAAGGCAGGCACAAAGCTAAAATTGTCAAGAGACAGATAAAAGCTGGGAGATCATCATTTTTTTCTTTTCAGACAAGATAATTAGGAAGAAAATCTCTGCAAGGAAGAAGATCTTTCCATCATCATTACTTTATCTCCAGGCAGCTACTCTAATCTCTCCAGGGACACGGCGCTTTCAAGCACCGTATTCTTGCTGTGGTTTTTTTTTTTATGCTTTAATCCCTGTGTAGTTCACCCACTTTTACTACCAAGCAGCAAGGGAGTGTGAGCTGGAGTGTTTGTGTGCATGTGCCTCTGTGCGTGGGGCAGGGGGGAGCACAGAGCACACTTGTCTGTGTGGTTCTGGGTTCAATTAAACATGCTTTGGTTCTGATCCATGTGACCCACAGGAGTGTTTCCCTCAGGGAATGTTGGGATTGCTTGTGAGGATTATTCATCAGTGGCTCCTAGGTGAGAAGCTAAAGGAAAACGGCCAAACAAAAACTGCAGCGGGCCAAAGATAAGAAAAACAATGTTTTTGTGATTGTGGTGGGTGATACAGTGGGGCTGCAAGATTGAGATGCCTCTTGAGGAAGGAGAGCGTTTTGCTGGCCTGCCTCCATCTCCTGGGGCTTAACAAAGCAGTTGGTTTCTGGACCCTCAAGTGCAGGGTTTCCACAGGCTGCCTCTGTACAACTCTGCAAACCACTCAGAGCCTTGTTGAGCCAAAAAAGGTTACGTGTACTGCTCTTTTTGCTGCTGGTTCTGGTGGCACAGACAGCACATCACCTGATCTTTAGTTTCCAATACTAGTGGACTGGGTACCCTTCTGTAGGTGAAAGCAAGTGCAGAGCAAGTGTTCAATTCACCCCGTGGATCTGTAGGGAACTGGAATTGTTGCTTTGCTCTGGCTGGTCATGCCTTATTTGCCACTAATCAGAGGTGGAAACTCTTTGATCCCTTTGTTTTCAGCAGCCACAGTGAAATGCGTTGAAACAAAAGTACCATTTGCCCTCTGACTTGAGGGTGTGTTATACTCCTTAGCTGAGCGCAGAAAAGTAACCACTGGCTGCAAAATATACATATATGTAGTAAATATACTGCCTCATGATTTCTTTTAGTCATCTTCATGAACCGGACAGCAGGCTGACTCTTCATCAGGTGGAGGACATCTTTCTTTTCTTTCTTTCTTTCTTTTCTTTCTTTCTTTTCTGAGCTGCTTCTGGCCAGGTTTTGGGACTTCCCCATTGTCCCTGTGGGCACAGGCTCTGCCGTGCCCCATCTCCTCTTTGTGGTAAAGCAGGGGGGCTGGAGCTTGCTGTCCAGCCTGGCAGCCACAGCCCAGGGACTGGGCAGTGCTCCACACCGCCTTGGCTAGTAACAGAGGGCCAAGGCTGGGGACTTTGGTCACACCGAGGTGCGCCCTGCAGGTGCCCCAGGATGGTGTGGAGGCAGCTTTCAGGAGGCTCTGTGGGAATGCTGAAGCCACGTTTCACTGGGATGAGAACCCCCAGCATGTTGAGCTGAGGGAAGCCAGAGATGGGGACACTGGTGTGCAGGAATGGGTGGCAGCCGGGAGCAGCTCAGCCTCTGTGCCAGAGGACAGGGCAGGTAGCTTAGGGACAGCCTGATCCCCTGGTCTGCTGGGAACATAGTGCCCCACGTGATCCCGTAGCTACTACCTCTAGTAACGACAGCTACTGTTAGTAAGGTCTGTTGCTGCTGCAGCACTAGCAGCCGTGCGGGGGCTGTTCCTGTGCCAGATGCTCCGGAATCGTGGTGCATTCCCTGTGTGAGCACTGCACAAGTCTTAATGAGCCTCCCTGGCTCTGGGAGGGAGCAAGAGAGGCTCCCAGCAGGACAGGAAGGTGAAAGGAGGCAATTAGGCAGCGTCCCATTGTTAGGGCAGAGCAGTAGTGGGGACTTTGGAAGTCACCTCCTGGGGACAAGTATTGGCTGGCTTGACCTCGTTTGAGGGCACCAGGGGGCTGACACACTGCAGGGAGCCGTGACATGCAAACTCTGCTGAGGTTGCAGGTATTGGGGAGCACAGGAGATCCCTAAAGCCCACTCTGAAGTCAGCGGTCCCAGGATTGCCCATGTCCCTGGGAAGGCAGAGCCTGCATGGCCAGCGGTGCCCTCTGGAAAGAGGGGTAGGGGCTGGAGGGGTTCATAAATGGCAGCATCTTCTTTTCAAACACAGAAGTTAATAGCCATCAAGCCTGAAGTTTTCCCATTGCCATGTTCGACTTGATCTTCTTCACTGCCAGACAAAACCCTTTGGGAGTGTGGGATGGGTGGTATTTGAGTCTGGCTAAGCCCTTGGCTAGCAGAAGGCCCTTCAGCAGTGAGTCCTGCAGATTAGGGAAGGAAATGGCAGTTCCTTTCCTCTCCTCGAAGCGTGCTTACAGCCCCTTGGCAGGGACATAGAGGACAGCACATGGGTGGCATCCATCACGCCCGCCTGTCTCCCACAACGTCTCCTCTTGTGCCAGCTCCTGCTGAGCTGCCACAGCCCAGCGGTGCCCCTGCCCTGCACTGCCCAGCTCCTGGGTGCCCTCCTCCTTTTCCCCCCCATCCTGGATATCTGCACACAACACAGCCAACCAGCTAAGTACCTGCCACAAGCACAAAACCTTCTCCACGCCACTGTTAAATATTTCCTTCCTTACCCTCCTCTTTCCCTCAAGGCTCACTTTGTTGTTCCTCATCTCTTCTGTGCACAACATGTTGTTTTCCAACCAGCTGCCCTTAGAGAGACACGGGGCTTCTCCTGAGTGCTCCTGGTTAATTTAGAAGCAAGCAATATTTGTAAGTCATTGTAATTACTCCTTGCAGCCAGCAAAGCTATTGATTTGTCATCTCCTCTACCTTTTAAGCCCTGTTGCAGGTTTGCAGCTCTTGCAAGGCTCGGCTTACTGAAAAGAAATGGTCTCATCTTGCTCTCCTCCTCCTCAGACGGGTAAAGAAGCAGACATTGCTTCCTGCAGAGAGCCGGGGCAGGATGGAAATCAAATATTTATTTCTGCTCTTCATTTGTGTCTCCCGTCCAGTTTCTAATCTCTCCATAATGTCTTTGTTTCCTGAAGTATCTTATGAGGAGGCATTTGCTGGAAGCATTTGAAAGGTTTGGGAAAATTCTACCAAGTTTTTCTGTGTGCCCCCAGGTCTGACTAACTGTCTGTGAGCCTCTGGGGGAGAGGAGCTCACCCTGCAGAAGCTCTGCCACCAGGCTCCCCCCATTCTCCTGTTCCAGAAGTGACAGGTCCACATCCTGGGGACATGGCTGGGATTAGGATCATGCCAGCATCATTTGGCAGAGGTGAGGAGGACAGCACCGAAGGCCCTGATCAAGCATCTCCTGGTGTCCCCTTTGTTCCTGCTTTTCTGGAGAGGATTTACACACAGTTTCAACATGGGCTGGGTTTCCGGGCTCCGGAGGAGATGGGTGGTTTGCCAATAGCCTACATCAGCAGCCAGGCTGTTTCCATCCTTGTTCATCCTCTCATGTTTCTCCTGCCTTGGCCAGCAACCCCAAGAGCCCTCTCACAGTGCTTCTGCAGTTTTGATAGGAGGGTCTTCTGGACCAGTTTCCTTCCCCATTTAACCTCTTTCTGAGTTTATGATCCCATCAGTGTTTTTTGACATTTCCTCCTCTAGAAAAAGTTGTGCTTCTTAATTATGCTGCTGTTATTTGGGCACATGAGCAGATGGCACCCGTTGAACCCTCTCCTCTTAGTGATGGGGGTGTGAGCCTCCAGCTCAGCAAGGCCCTTGAACCAGTGTTCCAGCTGAAGTACATACTTTTTCTTCAAAACCAGCCCTCAACTTTGTGAAGATGTGCTGAAGGTGAGAGTGCCAGCCTTTCTTTTATGGCATTAAATACCCTCCAGAAGGAGAAGTGGTGGGGGGCAGCTCTGACTCAGAGGGGAGATCCCACCAGCATGCCAACAATGGGGAAACTCAGTACTTGGGCTTTGTGCTGTTTCCCCCAAATATTGGGGAAGCTGTACCTCATAGCAGGAGCAGGACCCACTGAGAGGCAAAAGCACCATGCAGACCTGGTCATGAACTGTGCTACAATAGGTGCTCCAAGAGCCATGCCTGAACCATCTTGTGGCTAGCTAGGTCAGAAACTCATTACTAGTACTTAATTAGATTTACGTTCAATGTGACTTCCTTGCTATCGTACTCTGACCTAGAGGGTAGGATTTCTCACTTGTTTCTGCTTCCCTCCATGGAGAGGTGTTTCCCCCAGCCCTCATGCCCCACCAACAGCAGCCTGTACCCCATACTGCTCTGCAGTGGGGTAGATCAAAGGTGGCCGGACTGTGACACCATCCCCTGCCCCTCTGCGGCAGCAATACCAAATCTCTGTGATGATATTCCTGTAATGCCACCGGTGGGCCTGGCCACTCCCTTCAGTGATGCAACCCTCAGCACCCCGGGGAAGGTCACCTCATCTCGGGCTGACCAGTCCTGTCCATCCCCCAGCAACCTCGCACTCGGCAGGAGGCTCGAACAGAAAACATCACGTTTATTGTTCACGATCAGCTTTACAAAAGAAACGTCCCAACACGGGCAGGCGTCAGGGGCCCTTTTCACAAACGTGCATTAGAGAAAGCGTGCGAGCGAGGGAGAGGGGGCAGCTCCTCAGGGTGCACGAAGGTCACAGTGTTCCCACTTAGCACAGGGGCTGCTCCCCATCCCCACCGTGTCATCCCCCGTGGGCTGAGCCACCCCAGCACTGGCAGAGACCCTGGGTGGGGGGATGGGGGATGGCAGGGCTGTCCCTTCTGCCAGCTTTGCCTCCCCCAGGGGAGGGGGCAGCTGTCACCCAAAGTGGGACTTGGGGTAGAGGGAACACTGGAAGCTGAACACTGCATTGAGCAACCATGAGAGCCCCGAAATAACCCTCCCACCCCACCCCCAGACACACACACACGTGCACATACACACACTCACATATCGAGATGTTGGTGACCACGCAATGTGGAAACAGTGTATTCTCAGGCACTCCACAGGGAAAACACCAGCCTGCTCTTTCACTCTCCCAGTTTCAAGGCCAGTGGCAGCCCTGTTCCTGGCAAGGAGCATCTAAAGAAGGGTACCTGGGTGGAACCAAGGGCAGTAGCCCAATCCAGTACCAAAAGATTGGGGGATGGATGGCAGGGCTCCTCTGACTGCCACCATCCTCCATCTCTTTTTTTTCTTGCTTTTGCTCCCTTCAATGGCAGTGCTGCACTCTTTCCCCCTCGGCCAGCGCTGGGGGAGATGCTTTGCCCCTTTCCCCCCATTCCCTTGGTGGCTGACCCATCCCCCATCTTGGAGGTGGTGGGGAGTGCTCTCTTCCCTCTGCCCCAAAAGCCTGGCTCACTTTGGGCCGCCCTGCCCAAACAGGCAGCAGAGGCAGGGAAAGGGGTGCAGGGGGGTAAGTGCTGTGCTACTGAATCTCTCCATTCTCCCTCAGCTTCCCTAGGGCCACATTTGGAAAACCAGAGCAGCAGGAGAAGGATGGGGCTGGAGGTGAGATCCTGGAATGCAGGCTCATAAAACTGGACAGTGAGGTTGCTAGAAATAAATAAGGGAAGGGGATGTGTTCAGGTGATGCCTGCAACCTGGCATCCCACTGAGGCTGGACTGCACTCAAAGTAGACGGATTTCTCCTTCCCACTCCCTGTTAGGTCTGACAAGGTGAGGACCCTCACCGTACCAAGGACACCTGCAGGTACCGCGAGTTCCACCCAAAACAGAAGTGGGGCAAGATGAGACTCAGGAGCCAGCCTGCCAGGAATGAGGACAAGCCACAGCACCAGCACAGGGACAACATGGAGGCTTCCAGGGGCCCCTCTCCCTCCTGGGACACCAGCACAGGGGGCTCAAGCATTGCCCCGGCAAGGCTTACTGGTCTGGGAGGGGAGAAAGGGGCTCCCTGTTTCAGGGCTGCCACCGGGCTCCTTGGCGCTGGGGAGAGGGCTGGGGGCCACTCATGCCTTCCTCCCTTCGTCACAGGCGGCAAAGCCCGCCTTGCTGGCACCTCCAAAGACCTCCACCGCCTGGTCATCCCACTGGATCACGTTCCCTTGGAGGTGGGAGGTGCAGTTAGCCAAGCCCAGGATCTCTGCTGGCGCCAGCATGTGGTCCCACACGCCAAACTGAGCCAGCTCTCCCACGAAGGCCTGTGTGGCATCAAAGCGGCCCCCCAAGGTGTCCTGGGAAAGAGCAGGAGAGGTGATTGGACAGGGATGAAGAGAAAAGGAGGAACATGCATCCAGTGGGAAATGGCAAGGGGGAAGAGGGATAGGTTTGGGAAGAAGCAGAGCAAGGTGCTTGTTGGCAAGGAGGGGAGGGGATGAATGCATGGAAGAGATTCAAGAAAACAAGGCAGGGAGGCCAAAGGGATAGGGAGAGGGAGGAGAAGACAATGAGGGCACATGGCCAGCCTGGAGGCTGGATGAACAGGCAGGAGAGCCAACTGCCCTGCCCACGCTGCCCCCTCCCCTCGCCCCATTTGGGGGCTTTTCCCCCCAGCCAATTCCCACTAGAGAGATGCTAACTGGCAGCTCTCGGTGTCAAACTGGTACCTACCTGCTCCTGACCCAGGATGATGACGCCCTGGGGCCTGATGGAATGCCAGGAGGCCAGGTTCTCACCGGCACCCCGCTGTTCACCATCCTGGTACGCTGACCACTTGCCGTCCCGGGTGGTCCATGCCACGCAGACATGGTGCCAGGCCTTGTCCTTCAGACTCAGTGGCAGCTGGGCGACCTTTGAGAGAACAGCAAGATCCCGGTGCTTGGTAGGACTGCTGGGGGACCTCAGCATCGCCCCAGCCCCTTGCAGAGCAAGCAGTGCACCCCCGTGGTGGTGGTGGCATCCCAAAATCTACAGACATTCATATGTGCTGCTTCTGTCTCTCAGAACTCACCCCAATGAGCCATCCCCCTAATCCTCCTGCCTCCCACCATAAACCTAGGGCCTCTTCCTCCCAGCTCCCCTACACCGGTGTCCTCAGGAATGTAATTTCCCAGGGGGATTGAAGGATGGAAAATGTGGGCAGGGTTTTCTCTCCTGCCCCTCCTGCAACTGTGCTGACCTTGTCATTGATGAGCAGCTCCAGGGGGTTAGAGCCCCACTCCAACAGCACGATCTCATTGGCTTGGCTCGGGACAGAGTAGGAGAATGGGGTGCCAATGCCTGCCAGGGCCTTGGACTTCAGCCACATGCAGATGGTGAAGGCGTACAGCTCCGGCAGACTCTTCTTCATGCGGGCATACATGTAATTGTTCTGCACTGGGATGGTCACCTTGAAGGCATCAGGAGGGTTGTAGCCCAGTGGTCCTACATATCAAAGATGGGGACGAGAGAGGAAGGTCAGCACCTGTAATTGGGATGAGGGTGACCCGTCCCGGAGCTCTCCTGGCAATGTTCCTCAGGGTAGGAACCCTCCTTCCCACCTCCATTGCTGCTGGGCAGGACTCACCATGCTCCAGCTCCGTCACCCGGTTCTGAAGGGAGTTCAGCTCCTTCTCGATGTTGTGCTGCTGCTGGCTGCGGTCAGTGCTGGCGGCCTGGCGCTCCTTCTGCAGGGTCAGGATCTTGGAAAGGAGCTGCTCCTCCAGCTGCTCCATCTTGGTGTGGAGGGCATCACGGGCAAGTGCCGGGGCAGTGGGTGCTGAGCCATTGGTGCGGGCTGGCAGCTCCTGCTGCATTTGGCGGCAGCCACGATGGCAGGAATAGGAGGGACAAAAGAGAAAATTCAGCACAGTGTCACTTTAAGAGTTAAAATAAGAACATGCCCAGCCTGCAGCACTACAGGTAGTGCTGGGATGACAGATCCATATCCGCACTGGGGTCTTCTCCAAGAGCCTCCAGCTGACTTTGTACCTCCCCTCTCAGAGCCCCCATTGAGTTCATTACTGCAAAACGAAGCTCGGCTGCTCTTAATGACTTTCTGCTGCTTTAGAGACAGAGCAAGGATGGGATGTTTGGGTCATCCCTTGGCTCTGCTCCTGCAGGCAGCCTCCCACGATGAGGAAATGATGCAGGCAGGACCTTGGAGCTCCCTGCCACTCCTGCTGCTCATGAGGCTGCTTACCTATAGCTAGCACGTTAACGTTAACATCACTTAATGGGGCTGTAATCCTCTTAGCCGAGCTCAGCTGGCGTGTGGGGGTGTGTGCACGTGTGCCAGGTAGCTCTTCATAAGCCAACCTCTCCCGGTCCACCAGGATGGCAGGGAAAAGTGGGACTGGTGCCAGACTGTCCTGTCTCTGGCCCTCAAGGCATGAGCCATCACCTGGGGACATTGAGCCTGTCTTGTCCCATCAGGGTTAACACTCAGACCAAAACTCTTCCCATGGCAAATACAACATGGCAGCTGGTGAAGATACTCCCAGCTGCTACTGCACTCTGCAAAGACCCCAGATCCCACCTGACTGGGAAACCCCATCCCAGCTGGAAGAAAACCAGTCTGGAAGGGAGAAAGTGACCCTCTGCTATGCTCCTGGAGTTTCTCTGTAAATAGGAGCCCTCTTCTTTCCCTATGTGCTTAGTGCATTAGTGTCTCTGTCATGGGCTCTGAAAGATGACAACCACCTTCTCTGTGTTGCCAGACCTTCCCAGAGATGCTGAAGCAGCCATGGAGACCCTTGCCTTGGCTCCTCTGGCACCAAGGGATCTGCACGTCTGCTTCAGCCCTGGACATCCACATGGCTTGTGCTGGCAGGACATGGGGGACACCATCCCTGTCGATCCGAACAGCCTCCCTCCTGCCTCAGAGCTGGCCTGGGGGAGGTCAGCACACTCACCTGTGGTTGTGGTTCCCTGTTTTTTCTTCTTTCTTATATACATCTTCTCCAGGCTGGACAAGACCTGATAATCACGCACACAAAGCTGAAGGGGAGGGATGCCTGCCCACATCACCCCTAATCTTCACTATCCATCACGAACAACAGAGGGGAGGGGAAGGCTGGAAAAAAATCAGGTTTGGCTGGGCAGGATGCAGCCTTGGTGGATGGGAACAGCAGTGAGAGGAAAAGTGAGAAGACGGTGTGAGCACAAATGTACCCACTCTGGGCAACAACATGCTCAGGCTACAAATAAAATGGAAGTTATGATGTCCCAAGGTTGGCAAGAGCTGCCAGCAGGGTCTGCGAGGGCAAGCCCACAAGTTCTGTGAGGAAAACCAACCTGGAAAAGCAAAACCCAGCAAGAAAAGAGAGGTTGGGAAGGGGACATCTGCCAGCCCTGACCAAATGCCAGATCTCACTGCGAGCTTGCTCTGGGCAGCACTAAGGATGAACAGTGAGAGCAAAACCTCTCTGGTAAGGGAAAAATGCCTAGCAAAGAGCATCCTACCTTTGGTCTTTGCAAAATTGAAAGATTAGCTGATAGGAAAGGGGGCTTTAACTATTTTGCTGGGGTTTGGTGGGTTTTTTTGGGTTGCTTTTTTTTTTTTTTTTAAGTGGGCTTGGGCACTGCATGAAATGCAGGGTAGAGATGGCAGGAGGGAAAGGAAGTGCAAAGTTTAATTCTCATCCTCCTGGCAAGGATAATGCCCACCTGGGGCTGTCTGCATTTGTACCCAAGCTGATCTGGCTGCACTGGCAGGAGGCAGCACAGGTGGGATGGGGTTGCCTTTGCCTCTATGGCCACATCCCGTGGGCTCCAAGAGCTTTTCTCATCCTTTCAGGCTGCCTGGCTACAGCGGAGGCTGGCACACTCCTGTCTGCCGCACGCTTTGATTGCTCGAGCTGCGGGTTTGGAGCCTACGTCCCTGCTTTCATGCATGGCTCCATCTGTTAATGATGAAAAAAGAAAAAGCTGGGAGATTTTGTCACTCTCACTAGCCCCCAATAGCCTGCCCTACATTATTCAGTAGTGACTGAGTACTTTTTTTTACCTCCCTCTTCCTCCTGCTTTTCTCCCTGCTGCTATTTTCTTTCCTCTGTAACTTTTCTCCCTATGGCTTTTTCATTTCCCTGGCTTTGGGGCATCTCCTCCTGATGCTTCTGTCCATGCTCACACACTGTGTGTTTCCCCATTCACTTACTTCCCCCCTCCTGAGTTTTCCCCCATCCAGCCCTCTCTCCAGCTCTTGCTGATCCTTCCAAGTTGGCAGCCAGGGTACCGACAGCTGGAGCCACGTGGCCGACTGAACCATTGCTGCCCCCATGTTCCTTCTGGAAAGGGATTACAGTCAGTACCCTCATCTGGCAGTGTTTCAGGGCCATCCCAGCAAACACCATCCGTATCCCTGCAGCCAGACGATGGCTGGACAGGAGACCGGACTTCCCATTCTACCCCGTGCAGCTGAGTTGTGCTGGATGATCCCCCTGATGCCAGGTTGGGCTGCATCCCTGAGCCATGATCCTCATGTCCAAGCTGCCGCTCGAGCATCTTTCTCACCAGGCAAATTATTTGCAAAATTCTTAATGGTTGATGTACAGCTGTTATTTACTGGTGGCCTTTGGGGAGGGGAAGGGGGGGAAGCGCCTTCTCTCTGGCTGTTCGGTAGGCACCCGGCTTCCCATCTGCCACTGCACAGGCAGCAGGGGAGTGGGCAGTGGGTGTGGGGGAGGCTCGTTCCACGCTTTTTGGCCACCAGAACCGGCAAAAAAGACTGAAAGATGCCAGGTAATATTAATCACGTTAAATGTCAGCGGCTGGCAGGGGATGGGGAGGGGGAGGTGGGGGCAGGGGGCTGCAGCAGCCACGCCAGCGTGTGCTCTCTGGGGCTGCAGCCCTCAGTCAGCGAATGCACTTTGATTTACGTAAGGAGATCAGAGCCTCATTTACTAATGCACGGGCAAATCCGGGTGCCACTGCTCCCTCTGAGCCCCCAGCACACCAGCGCCCACCTTGGCTGCTGGGACAGGGCGGGCAGGAGCACAGGACGATGCCTGCGGGATGGAGCCCTGGCACATCCCAGGGATGAGGATGCTCGGCTGCGTGCGTGCACACAGCAGACCCATTCCACTCCTTGGACCCATGAATCCTTACAGCCCGCACAAAACTCCTCTGTGGCTGCTACCCTGGCATACTCACTGCTGCAGGACAGCACACCTGCTGCACCAGGGTTTTTTGGACACTGCCACCTCTTTGGAACCAGGCAGGACCTTGGGGATCATTAAGCTCCAAAAAGGACTGCATGGAGTAGAAGAAAAACAGGGATGCATCAGCCTTTCCCTCTTCCTCACAGGAGAAGGGCTCACCGTTGATCCTGTCCCCCTAAAATCTCGCTCGGAGGAGGAGGGCTGGGACTGTCACAATTTGGGTGTTTACATCCCCTCACTGCTGGAGATTAAGATGAGGGAAGAAGCTAGGTCACCACCATTCCCATTCCCTTACCCGAGGGTTTCCTGCCAGCAGCCAGGTCACCGGCTGCAATGGCACAGCCACGAACCAGCTGAGGAGCAAATAGGCAATTCCACCAGGTCCCCCACGGAGCCCATCAGGCTGTCCCCTCTCCCGCTCCGCTCTCCTGCAAGGGATGATGGGGAGAAGGGGGGCATCTGCATCTCCGCACAGCCCAGGCAGCCAAGGTGATTCTCTCCCCGATCCCTTTCCATTTGCAGCAATCAGTAAAAGCATGGAAAAGGAGTACCTGGGTCCCTCAGCCCTGTGTTCCAACATGCACCAGAGTGTACAGACATGAGCACATGCTGAGAGAAAGGGGGGGACGCTCGAAACCAGGATGAAAAAGCCTAACTAGGCTGCTGTGCATGAGGAAAGGACTATCAGTCCTGGGATGGCGTTAGGAAGAGGTGAGGGAAGATGTGTGAATGCTGTACTGATTCTAGCCCAGCCCCACAGAAATGGCAGGGGACAAAGAGAGAGACCATGAGGGCCCTCCCTGCATCCTCTCCTGGGAAATCTTTCTGCCATACCGACAAAATTAAGAAACAAATGCCTTAATAGGTTTTTCAGTGCATGAATAAATCTTGTTATGCCTTACAGACAGGGCTGAGAGTGTAAGATTAGATCAGCAATCTTCCACCAGCCCCCTCCCTGCAGTCCCAGCTCTGAAGCATCCAGCAGTAATCCCTGCTGGCAAACCTGACTGGAGACTCCCTGGGATGCAGCCGTCCCAGAGCGGCTCATGGCATTTTGTGTCATCTCTCTTCTAAGACTAAGCCACCACAGACTTGGCAGCATTTCCTCTCCTTCCCAATGGGTTTTGCAGTCTTCAGCACATGGGGCCCACCCCGGGACTGTCCCCATGCAGGTCATCTTTTGGGACGATCATTGCCATCATCCAGGATAGCTGTGGAGGCTGAAGAGTGCCTCCCATGTCATGGGGTACCCCAGGAAGGCTCCCAGGGCTGACAGCCGAAGCCATGCGGGACAGAAGAGTGCAGATACCCCACCACGAAGTTTTAGGTGTGTGCTCCTGGGGTGGGGTGGGAGGCAATTTGGAGAGGGAGGACACAGGCAACTATCCCTGGATGGCTGAGGTGTGACCATGAGTCTCAGCTGGCTGGGCTGCAGCCATTACAGGGGTGTGGTGCACACCAGTGACACTTTTTATCAGGCAGGAGCCAGGACAAAGACCAGCCCACTTGTAACACCTCACCTGGCAGGGCTCACTGAGCCTCAGGGTGCTGTGTCTCCCCTGCAGAATATACTTGGGACTCTCAGGCCCCTGGCAACACAAAACCAAACAGTTTTGGTCATGTGCCACTTGGCTCCCTCATCAGTGTGTGCATGAGCCTCGTCCCAGCACCGCTTTAGGCTCCCTAGGCGCATGTGACAGCTCGCTCCAACCCTTCTGAGCTTCCCCCTCCTCCACCCCAAACCTCCCACCACCATCAGAAACCCCAGGAGAGGGGCCAGGGCAGCTCGTGGGTGATGCTGCCCCACAGAGAAGAGGGAGAGCACGGCTCTATGGTCTGATGCGCCCCAAGATTCAAACTGATACGCTGGGCACCATCCCACCATGCGTCCTCTGGGATATGTGTGCAGAGACCTATTTCCCCACTTTATTTTTGGGTGAGCATACTGCCGTGTTACTCCACTGATAGAAAAATAATTTGTTTAGGGCTGCAGGGTTGTTTGTTTTTTTTTGGGGGGGGGGTCTGTCCTTCCCTTTGGCTGCATTTGGCTCTGGGCAATGTGTCAGACAGGCTGCACATCCCACTCTCCCTGCATGTGCCTGGCATGCTTCTGTGTTTCTTCTTGCTCCTGTGTGTGCATTACCCTGGCAGCTCACAGGTGCTTCCTCTCTGGTCTTCCAGCTCTTTTCCTTCTTGTGTTCATGTGTTTATTTGCTTTTCTCTGTCTTTTTATTCCTGTTCATATCTCCATCGCTTACAATAACCCTCTCTTCCAGTCTCATTTCTCAGCCTGTGACCTCAGTGGCTCTGAACTTCCCATTCCCGTTTCCATTGCCTGCTGCTGTGCCCACATGTCTGTAGTGAGAGGGGCAGAGGGGCAAAGCTGAGGAAAGGGACCCCACAGGGTGCTGCATGACCCCCCTCCTCACTCCACACTCCTGGAAAGAGTGGAGAGGGCAACAGGAGACTGAGCAGGAAGACGAGAAGGTTGAGGACTCACAGGAGGCTCCTTGCTCAGGTGGCTCTGATGCCAGACAGACTTCAGGGAATAACTCCTACCTGGAGCAATTCCCACAGGGAAAACAGACAACTCTCCTCTTGCAGCTCTCACGTGCCACAGCCATATCCTGCAAAGTCTGCCAAGTTCCGTGGGACTGCTGAGTCCAAATCAGCCCAAATAAATCAACGCTCACATGCACTCCGTGATGTGCCCCATGGCAGGCATCATGGTAGAGCTTTTGGTGCCACTGGATTGTGGCTGGGCCAGGGCTGAGTCTGCCAGGCACACACTGCACAACTGCTACAAAATGGGGACCAGGGGTCTGCACCCACGTGCCAACAGCCCAGTGCCACAGGAATGGGCACACTGAATGACTCCAGCTGTGCCCTTCTCTCTCCAGCTCCTAAGAACCATGTGGGAAAAGGGTGACAAGCTCCCGGTGGGTGGCACTGCACTTTACTTTGTGAGACGTCCCATTCATAACCACGATGGCATCAGATGGGATTTACCTTTTTGCTAAAGGGCAGGATCTGGCTGCCAGAGCTGCCAACCTGGTCTGGAGGAGTCCTTAGAGGGTGCTATGGGGCAAGCAAGGTATCCTGAGTGCAGACTGGGGAAAGTGGGGCAGCCCTGATGCTTTGGGACTACTCTGCAGGGAAAGGGGAGAGGAAGGCTCAAGGTGAGTCCCTTGCTCCTGGGCAGAGATCTCAGGAAAGGGGAAGGCAAGGACAACCTTCCTGAAGTCTGATGAGGGGAACGAGCTATTTTGGGGTGCATGTGGCTGCAGGCCTGGGGAATGGCACGTGTAGGAACATCCTTCCCTGGGAGCATCCCGCCCAGACCCCCAGGAGCATCCCTCGCACCTCTATCCGGTCGATTCGGTCCTGGAGGGTGCGGACAGCCTCTTCCAGCTCCCGCACGGCGGGCGGCTCGTCGGGAGGGTGGCCCATGGTGCCGGGGCGCGGGGCGGCGCGGAGCCCGGCGGCGGCGGGGGGCGCGGCGGCGGGGGGGCTCCGCAGGCCGCCCTCGCAGCGGCTGAGCTTGCCGGTGAGCTCCCGGATGGTCTCCTGGTCCATGCGGATCCGCTCCTTCTGCTCCAGCGCCGTGCGGCGCAGCTGGGCCGCCGCGCTCCGCAGCGCCAGCAGCTCCTCGGGGCCGGCGGCGCTGCCGGCGGCGCTGCCGGTGCCGGTGGCCGGGCACTCGGTGCTCAGCGGGGTGCAGACGAAGCGGCTGAAGAGCGGCGGCCCCCCCGGCAGGCGCGGCCCGGCGCTGGCCAGAGCCTCGGCGGGGCCGTGCAGCGCTCCCAGCCCCTTGTCGGCAGCGGGCAGGAGGGCGGCGGCGGCCGAGTCATTGTCAGCGGCGGCGGCGGCGGGCGCGGCGGTGCCGGCCGGGTGGACGCTGGCGATGATGCAGATGATGGCCCCAAGGAAAGCCAGCATGCCCGCCGCCAGCAGCACCGCCAGAAACTTCAGGGTGGCAGCGGCGTGGGGGGCCCGAGCCCGCGGACGGCGAGAAAACAAAGCGGGCGGGGATGGAGAGGGGGACGGACGGATGGACGGGCAGCCCGGAGGGAGCTGGCGGGGAAGGACGGTACCGGCAGCAGCACCGGCGCCGGGGCCCCGCCGCGCCGCGCCGCGCTTATATGTGCCGGGCGGCGCCACCCGCACCGCACCGCACCGCCCCCGCCCCCGCCCCGGCCGTGCCCCTCTTAGTGACCCCCCTTCCCGCTGAGCACCCTCCCCGGGCTGCAAGGACGACTGTCCGAGCGCTGGGAAGCGAGCGGGTGAGAGAACGGGAAGGGCAGGGAGGTCGCCACAGGGGCACCCGGGGACGGGACCAGCCCTGCCTCGGGCTCGCTGAAGTCAGCCCGGCGGGAGCCTCTGGCGAGAGGATGCTGCTCCAGCACAGCCCAAAGGATGATTTTTGCCCCGCGAGATGCCTAGGCTGGAAGTAAAGGGCCCCTTGATACCCCGAGGGAGAGAGCCCTTTCATCAGTCATTCCCTGTGATGGTCTTTCGGGCCTTTTCCTCCTTGCCTTTCTCCTAAAAATTAAACTAGCAAAGTTCCTAGCTGTCTTGCTCTCCCACCTCAAACAGGACTGTTGCAGAGAGCTGCCATGGGACGCCTCACCCTCTGCCCCACACACCCATGTTATCCATTTGGGAAATAAAGACACACGTTTAATCTTTCCCCACCATCACTCTAGTCTGAACTGCTCATAAACGAGCTGCTTCAGACAACCACTTTCTCCTTGCTCCAACAGAAGCTGTGCCGTGCCCTCTCCTGTTCCCCAGGCACCCAGGGGCCTTGGCGACACAGCCCTGCCGAGAAAAGATGAGCAGAAGAGGGAAAACAAACAAAATCAATTTCAAGGTCTACTCAGTAATGGCAGGGAAGCAGGAGCGTGTGTGTTTAAAAGAGCTCCAGTACTGGGAATGAAACAATGGTAAAGATTACCTCTTCTTTCCCCCAGGCACATTTGAGTGGATAGCAAGGGAGCCAGAGCTACAAAAGACTCCTGAAATTTGGCTGTTGACAGCTACAGTCACCCTTTCTCCCCACAGAGTGCATTGTACCCCAGCCCCTCAAAACCATCACCCCGGAGCCAAGAAGAGACCTGCCTGACTCGTGGTGTTGTAAGGCTGTGGGGAGGAGGAGAGGAAGACAGATGGGGCGGTTCAAGGAAGAGGCAGAGATGAAGGGAATACCGAGGAGGAAAAGTGGAGCTGGACATGGAGTAGTCTGGGCAGGTGGATGTGAAAAAAGCCCAAGCAACAGGCATCTGGCCCTGGTGGCGAGGCCAATGAGCACTGTGGAAGGGTGAGTGCTCGGTGTGATGGGACAAGTGGGCACTGGTGCGGGATGCAAAGGAAACAGAAGCCTGCACCCCGTGACATGAAGGGAGGCCCCCTGCCTCCAACCTGTCCCTTGCTAACAGTGGGAACTGCTGTGTCACCCCCTGCCTACTGCATGCCCACCCTGGCAGCAGCCAGGCAGGAGTGGAATTGAAAGGAGCCCATGTGAGAGCTGTACCTGGCCACCCTACCCCACAGTGTGCAGATCAGGCTGGGAGGGGTATCCTTTTTCTGCTACCCTGCGGGGAAAAGTGCCGTACACTTCTTACAAAGCTTCTTGCCAGGGAAAGTGATGCTTTGCACTGTCCAGATTTTATTACCAAGGGTTGTAGGATGGTGGTGGCAAGGTTTATACCTCTGGCTGGTGCTGCTCTGGCAGTGAGGGGAAGGCTGAGCCCCTCTGCACCAACCTGGCCCCACTCACCCATGCTGGGATGGGGAAGAGTTGGGTATCACAGCAGGCAGGGCTCACCTCTCCCACGGTCCCGACCTGTTCCTCAGCAGGTACATCTACAACAGGAACCACAACTTCTTCCCAGAGACAAAGTGGTGACAAAAATAGATTTTCATAGGGAGTGATGACTCAGACTGGTGAGTGGCCAGAGCAGCCTCCCTGTCCCATGAATAACAATTCAGAGATGCTCGGTGGGCAGCAGGCCCTTGCAAGGATGCAATGCATGACAGGGTGGGGGAAAGCAATGTGGAGCATTTTTGGTTCCTGTTTTGAGCAGGATTGGCGACAGAAGCTGGATTTAACAAGAGCTCGTGGATTCAGCCCAGGGGGACTGGGAGCAAGCAATTAAGGGATTTTCTTCCATTTAATTAACACCCAAACGGTGTCTGGGACTAGCAGCTGTCCCCAAGACAGGGCAAGGCAGGACAAGGGGTCACCCCGCTGTGCCCCCTGGGTGAGAGGGATGTTTTGGGATGGACTGCTGGCTTGAGGGGAAGGACACCCACTGCTCCAAGGCTGCCCTGCATCCTACCCTCCCCACAGGAACCAGGCAGCTCCATCCTGGCCCATTCCTGATACTGAGGCCAGTGGGGTAGTGGGGTGAGGGAAGAGGAGAAACCTTTTCTCAGAGGAGTGTAACCTGATGCCTGTGAGGTGGGGGATTCCCTCCTCCCAGGTTATCACCCAGCTCAGGAACATCCCCAGGGCCACCCTAAGGAGATGAAAGGGCTCCTCTGCCACTCCATAGACTCAGCTCCACCATCTCCTTAGACCAGGAGCCTTCAGATCCTGGGGATCTGCAGGTTCTACTTAGCATGGAAATCCTGGCTTCTTTCATTTCCAGGTTTCTCAGCCCTGCAGATGTGACTTGCATTGCCTTGCCCTGGTTACTGGGTCTGCCTGCACCAGGTGCTGGTGCAGGACCTCATTGGATTTGTTCAGTCAGGCTGAGGTCCTCTCTCCAGCCTTCCTCCTGCTCCAGAAAGCATTGGGTGAGAGTTGGCTTCATTTGATGTCCTCAAATCCAGCCAAAAGCCCACTGGCTTCTGAGCAAAACCAGGGTGCAAGGGCAAGGGAGGAGGGAGTGCAGGCTTTGCGAGTGTTTTATGCAGAAGAGGCAAGGTGAGCCTGATGGCACATGAATGACACCTGGACTGTGCTTGGCTTTGGTGGGCAGCATTCCTCGGTGCCAGCCATGCCACCACTGGAGCAGGCCCTGCTGTGGCTTTCTAAAACTCAGACGCTGCAGAAGTACCTCAAGGCAGCAACTCTCTCCAAGGAACGCCCAGCCCAGGTGAGACCACATCACACCCTCCTGAAGGGCAGGCCTGAGGGTGTTTTGTTTGGAGCTGTGCCCAGACACTGCCCTTTCCCAGTACCCAGAAGTGTTGCCTTCCTGCCCTTCTCTCCTGCCTGCCCAAAGGGAATCTGCCCAAAACCAACTTGCTTGCCCCACCACATCTCCCACCACCAGCACCTCCCACCTAGAAGTTTTGCTGGGCCTTTTTATGCAGCTGCTACAGGCTGGGGAGGGATGCAGTGAATCTGGGGCTTCAATTACACACAGGGAGAAGATTTTTCACCGCATTTCTTAGATCAGCTTGTCAGAAAGTGCACTTAAGCAAGTGTTCTGGAGTTGGGAAAAGCCGAAAGCATTTTTCAGCCACCAAGTGCTAGGTTGTACCCTGATCTAATTTCATTATTAAAAGAAAAGGATGTGGCCGACCCATGGGAGACTCTCCAAAGCACTTGGGAAGAGGGTGTTCAGGTTCCACTTGCTACTGCTTGGCCTTCCCAAATGCTCCCTCTTCCCTTAACATTCCAGAATGCTCTTTTGTCTTTTTTTAGAGCTTCTCTGTGTCCAGAAAGGTCCAAAGACCAAACCAGGCTTAATCCATGGTGCCCAAGAAGGGTGCAGGTGCTTGCGTTTGACTGCAGAGCTGATCTGTGCTGGCTCAGGGCAGCCATTTCCATAGCCCTCCTCCCAAGCTCCACAAGTCACAGCCCGCCCAAGGAAAACAACAGGTTTTGGAATGTAACAATTTATTGGGGTTAAGTTTTTGTTTTAATTTTTAACTCCCCATTTCTGGCATTGATACGATATTCAAGAGCAGCAGAAAGAACAAAATGTACAAGAATACAAGAGTAATTAGCACAACCCCCACCCCCAAACCTGGAGCAAACCAGTTTCTTGTAGGAAGCACCAAGGGAAGGAGTGATTCAATCACCCTTCCAGTGGCTCTCCTCCTACCCATCCACTCTAGACAGAGTTTAGCCAGCTGGGAACTGGATTAAAAAACAAAACAAAACTGAACAAATACTATATTTAAAATGAAAAATATATAGATATACAATTCATCCGTGCACAATCCTTAAATGCATTTTTTTCAAAATAAAAAAAATTACAAGATACATATTTAGGTTTATTTTAAATTAAAAAAAATTACCACCTTCACTCTGTATGCCAAGTGAGGGGAAATAAAGAGACAGATGGGTTGCACCAGAACTATCAGCACTTGGAGTTAGGGCTGACCTTCTCCAAGAGGAAGGAAGGGCTCTGATGCTGCCAAAGCTCAAGCACAGGCAGAATGTGAAGCACCCAAGTACCACAGAACACAGTGGGGTCACTCGCCTGCTCCAAGTTCAGTGTTTGCAGGAATCTGCAGCATTTGAGCCTAAGCTTGGCACAGGGGAAGGTGAAAGGAAGGAACAGATGAAGCAGGCCCCTGTCCTCCACCACCATCAGACAACTTTCTATGCAAAAAGAAAACAAACGGGGGAAAAAACATCCCAAAGCAGAGAGTCTCCTCTATTCTTAGGGAGTGTACAAGGCTTAATGGCACAGGGGAGAAGAGGAAGGAGGACAGCACACTGAGTTGATTTGCTTGGGGGAGGTGCAGGCATGACAACTCTTTTCTAAAAAAAGTCATCACAACGATTAATTTTTTTGTTCCATTTGAGAACTTGACCTAAGATTCTGCCCCTGCTTTGCAGCTGGAGGCTGGAAGCAGCAGGCTCCCTCCAGGGCAGATGAAGAGCAACCTACCTGTGCAAGAGCACCTACCTGCTGCTCTGCCCAGAGGAAAACCCTCATATCCCTAGAGAGCAGGGACCAGCTGGGGGGCTGCTTGGGAGCATGGGAAAGCCCCATTAGTCCTACGAGGCCCTGAAGCCCCACAAAGTGCTTTGACCCACCCAGCTGTGTTCCAGAAGTTTAATGTGAGCTCCAAGTGCTCAGCTGAACACGGAATGAAGTAAAGATCCAGGGCCTTGCAATGGGAATTAACACTTTGCCTGCATGTCCCACCATGCCTCTTTTCTCCCAGCAGACACATTTTCTGAACCATTGCAGAAGCTGGCACCACTCTGATTGCATCTTGCTGCAGTTCTGTCACCTTCTTCCCTGTGCCACGCAGGCTGCTTGCTGCCCACCCAGCCCAGGGGCACAGAGGGCATCCCGCTCCTCCATCCCAGTGCCATCTGCCAGTGCCTGGAGTGTGTGGGCTCAAAGCACAGAGCTCAGCTGGACTGGAAGGACCCTCACCCCAAGGACTGCTTTTGGATGGCCCTGGAGTCATTGTTTCCTACCACAGAGAAGCTGGAATGGACAGAAGAGCTGCCAGAGGCAGCCAACCACCACAGGACTGCATCTCCCTTCGCTCCTGGAAGGAGAAATTTGCGGAAGGGAATAAAGAAGAATTCAGGGCCCTGCTGCACGCTTACATGTGAGGCAGGTGGGACACAGGGCACCTCAGAATCACCATACAGAACACAGGAGAAGCTCCTGTTGCCAAGACTGACCCTGCACAGAAAAGAGTGCAAATACCTCCGACCGCATCAGTCTGACACAGGGCAATGGCAAAATGTGAGAGGAGCAGAGGACGGAAAGGCAAAGGTGAGGATGGAGACAGACTCCAACATCTCCTGCCATCTATACCCCCCAAAAAGAAACCACACAGATTGCACTCTGGGGAAGGATCTCAAAAATAGAAGTTAAAAGAAAATAAAGACACTTATTTTCTCAACCTCAGAGCATTGGTGAAATGAAGATACTTCCTGGAATTACTTGGGGAAGGAAGCACAGACAGGGAGCAGGGGACTTCTGAAGCAACACTGAGCACTCCATCTCTGTGCAAACGCCTCGAGAGTTGGGCTGCCAGCACCCTCAGCAGGATGGTCTCCTCCATCCCCATCCCCTTTGCATGAGGGAGACAGAGGCACAGGGCAGTGACACAGCTGGCAGAAAAACCATGGCAAGCCAAGAAGGAACAGAACTTAGGAGGCACTGAATCCCCGACCCCAAATTAGCCCTCTACGGCAGATTGCCTTCAGAGCGGAGATCAGGGAGGCTGCGCATGGGGTGGTGGGTAAGATGGGGAGAAAGGGGGAGAAGGAGGCTTTTTATAGTCATATATTTATATATAAGAAGTAAATAAGATCCCAGCTCTTGCGTGATTATTGGGCAATTGAAAAATGCAGCAAAAGCAAGCGACATTGGAGTAAAAGGATGTGCCAGGCAAGGAGGAAAAAGTCTTGTCAGAAGGTGGGGAAGGAAGCAAAAGGGAAAATAAGCACTTAGCCAAACACACACTCCAGGTTTGTTACACCTCCCTGGGAAGAAGGACTTGCTCCTGAGCAGCCCCACTAATGCTATGGCCTGGGGTGGGCAGAAGTACAGAGAACTCGGGACACCATCTTTCAAGCATGGCAACCTCATTCTGCCAGGAAGTCCCCAGGAAGGTGATACTCTCCAAACGCTGGGAGCTGCTGAAGCCTCCTCTAGACAGAGGGGCTGGAGAAGGGAGTGATATCCCTAGGAAGACTCAGCTCAGAGACAGCTCCTACCTGGTAAAAAGCATGATTGCGGTTGTTATTTTTTTCTTTTTTTTTTCTTTTTTTAAAATTTGTTTATTTCACAAAATCTCCCTGGGAATTTCAGTAAGGGGAGACAGAGCGAAATGCTCCCATTCTCTTTTGAAAACAGAATTTAAGCAGTGGCTCACCACAGCTGGGCCTGCTTACCACACTATTTCTGTTTTTCATCCCCAAAGGAGCTTGTATCTCATTAGCTTCATGCTCCTCCTGTCCCACGTTGCTCATTGAGAAGAGAGCCTAAGACAGGAGGTTTCTGTTCCAAGTTGAAAGCCATGGGAAGCACTGACAGTTTGATGGGCGGAGAGAGAAGTTCCCGAGTGCAGCCCAGGCTATGGGAAGCATTGAGACATCAGTCATCTGCCACTACAAAGCCACTGCAAAGGGCACCAGAGAAGTCCAGACAAGAAAAGCTGTTCAAGCGTCTCTGCCTACCATCTTCTGTTCAGACACCAACATCTGGTGGTTTCCCTCTTCCCTGCAGTCACTCCCACACACCAGATGAACACCAGAGACATCGTGGACAGGGAAGCCAGCACACAAGAACTGCCTCCTCGCTCTGAAGGAACACTCAGGCAACTCTTCCCCACCACCCCAAAGGAAGCTGGAGAAGAAGGCTGCCCTGCTTGAGCACAGTCCTATCAGAGTCAGAGTGTTCCTCTCCCCTCTCCACCCTAAAAACTTCCAGCATTTGCTGGCCTCAAGAAGAGGGTCCATGTCCCTCAGCAACACAATCAGAGCACACAAGGCAGCACTCTCATCTGTCTCTAGATATCTGGCCACTGTTGGAGCAGGGGTGCTGGAATACACAACAATGGGATTCAGTTTTCTGTCCTGATGTGGTGAATTCTATACAGAAAAATGTCATCCCCCCCACTTGGTGTTGGAAGAAGTTTAAGACACCTTACAGAGAACAGGCATATCTGCTTCCCAGGAAATAAGTCCACACTATTAATTCTGCTTGGATATAGGGGATGGAAAAGAGACAGCAACTTGGCAGAAAAGGTACATGCCAACCCCAAACATTAGCAGCTTGCTGTGCATGCAAAGTAAGTCAACTGTTTCCATGTTGATGGCCCGATCCACATTCTGTCAGAACATGACCGGCCATCTCTGAGGGCTGCTCAGCCAGAAAACCACTTGGAGACTCCACCTTAAGCTCACAGGAGAGGTATGGAAAGGAAGGGAACTCACTCCAACACTTGGGAGGCAAGGACGGGAAAGGTTTGTAGACAGGGTTCCTCCAACATGCAACTTGCCTTTTCAGCTCAGAAATCGCTGCTTAGTCCTAGAATGCCTTTCCCTCCAGTTCAAGCAAGCCAAACACCATCCCAGACACACATGCTTCGATACTACAAAATACTCTTTTTTCTAAGGACCGTCTAATACCACTACAGTTTGTGCAATCACTGCATTTATTATTCATTTTTAAACTCTCTCTCGCTCTCTCCCTGTAGAAATTTTTTTTAAAACTTTTCTTTTTTTATGCAAAACTAATCATTTCACTTTTTCCACTCCATCATAAAATCTCCTCTAAAAACACGACAACGAGAACAAACATGGCACAGACACAGAGAATACTTCCCTGTTTTTGTTGAATTTTTTTTTCTAAGGGTTATGGGGAAAGGAAGGGGATACTTTCAAATAAACTCCTCCTTCAATTCCATGCCCATTTTAAAAGGCATGGATGAATCTTTTTTCCTATCTCCATTAAGGAGCAAGGGCAAAAATTCAGAAGGAGGAGCACAGCCCACGTGAATACGAAGGTAGGTTAGTCAGCCTCAAGCGTCTTGTCCACCTGAGGGAACTTGAGGCGACTGCTGCATTCAAGTTAGCAAACCTCTAACTCAAACCAGCACGGGATCCTCATTTCGGATCCAGAGGTTCAGGGTTTGGTTCCCACCTGGTGACCCACCCAGGGAGGGATTTGTCACACAAGCAGGTGAGCTGTGTCTGCAAGCCGGATCATACTCCTTTTTTCCTCCACAAAGAGGATCTACCACACGAGTTTCTCTGCTGCAACAAGTCCCCTCATCTCCTCACCGCAGGAAGGAGGTCCTTGCGGAGCATCCCTACAATGACCCACTGTTTTTCTCTTCACAGACAGTTCCCTTGCTTGCCACTCTGGAGAAAGGCAAAACCCCTTCAATTAAACAATTCCTGCCCCTTGCCCCCAAAGAACACCATACAAGAGACACTGGGGAAAAGAATTCTGCCAAGCAACACATCTTGGCCAAAACACATCAAGAATTTCCTATTAAAGTTCCCTTTTATCTCCCACTTAAACGCTTCAACACTTTTTTCAGAACCTTGATACCACAAAACAAAACACACCACCACATACACACCAAACAGTAACTTAACAACCTAAAGTGACTGGCCGGTTTGCATTCACCCCATAAAGCAGCTCTTCTTATCTCACAGCCACAGATTAGTTCTTATTCAGAAGGGGAAGGAAAAAAAGAAGACTCTCCTTGCTATTTTCCTAGGAAAGAGCTTTTCCCTATGCCTACAAACTGCTCATCTTTGAAGCTGCAGTCAAATGGATAGGCTATGCTAACATAAGGGATCCCTGGGTGTGCCAGGCACAGGAAAGATGCGCAAAAGAAAACCCAAATTAAAAAAAAAAAAACAAAAAACAACACCCACAAAAAGTACAAGCACATATTAACACAGACACGCACACAAGTCCAACAAGTTATAGAAAGCCTTAGCTTGGTGAATGATCAGGGAAGTCTCTTTCTCCCTGCCCCTAGCTTCAGCTGTGAATGAAAGCACATCACCGAAGAGTCCACTAAGCTCTTTAACCAAGGAAAGAAAAAGAAAGAGGTGTACCAAGGGTGGTGCTAACAGCACCTGGAATCCCCCTCAGACTGTCTGCACAGACACCCAACCACAACTGGTGCGAATTCACTGTTTCCCACAGCTTGGAATGCCACCCACTGCCAAGGCAAGGTTTGTGGGGAGGGCAGCAAAGATTTTATTACACCAACCCAGGCGCTGGAGGCAGGGAACAGACACACTCTGGGCACAGAAGCCCTAATTAAGGTCAGAAGCTGGTCTATCCCTCTACCACCCTGACAATGTCCCTTGGGCAGACAAATATTACTTCCCTCCCACAAATTGCCTCCTTTCTATGCTCAGATCACTACAACCACAAAATCACTACTGCAGGAGAGCACTCCTCAGAGCCAGCAGCTCCTGAACATCCTTGTGTGAAAGCAGCAGAGGGGCCAATTCCACTTGTGTTCACTCGCCCAGGGCAGACTTATAAGTAAGTGAGCCCTGGCATGAGGAAATTTTTCCACCCTTTTCACCTCTGCAGCAGGTTATGTAGAAGTGGCATCCCTCTGCCCCATCCAGGGACAGGGCTGCGAGGGTGAGGCTCTCCCACCAGTTCATCAGCACTTCTTTTCCTTGCCTCTACAGGCTCAGTCCTGTGCAAGTAGAGGAAGAAAGGAGAGCAAAGGAACGGCTTCTCACCGTGAAGCTTAGGACCCACACAGAAACAGAGCAAGCCAGAAATGGCAGGCAAAAAATAGAGCTTATTTTCGACGTGAACAAAGCTGGTCGGGGAAAGAGGGAGCTGTGGAATAAACAGCAAGCTGTGGTCTTCCTCCCTCCTACTTGCTAGGGGTGAAGAGAAGGAATTTCTAGATCAGCTCACAGGAGCTTTAGGGGACGAGATCCAGCACACATGCATACGATGTGAGAGAGACAGGTATTTCTTATGAGCACCTTTGGTTGACAGTTGTAAGGGCTGTTTCAGATGCTAAAAAGACAGAGGGGAAACCTCTTCCAGGCCACCCACCAGAGGGAGGGGAGAGCAGGAGGGGCAAAAGCAAGCAGGAAGAACAAACAACCTGCCTTAGCATCCACCCCTCCTTCCTTTGGAAGGAGCAAGAGGAAGCAAAGAGGGCCGGGGGAAGCTTACGCACAAGGTGGGAGAGCAGCCTCACGCGGCTGGGGCAGCATCACGCTGTTGGCATTATCTTCCCACAGACTGAAAGATCTCCCACTCCCGCTTCTGCCACGGAAAGACCAGAGAAAGGCATTTCATGCCCTTCTCTCCCTAACAAGTGCAAGTGATGAACATCAGGAGGAAGATATGGGCTGGAAGCAGACTCCTCTTTTCTTCCCTTTCTCCTGAGGAGCTGAACAGGTTGGAAGATGCAGGAGAAGAGGAGGGATCAGGGCACCTGAAAGCACCCATACAACTGCCAAGGTAGCACCAATAGTCAAAGGAAAGGGGAAGCCAATATGAGGCATAGGCTGCATGGGGCACCCCCCACCACCCCAGCTTTGTCTCAAGCACCTTCCAGGCATGACATTTCACCTGTCCTTCTCCCCCTCACTCTGAGGGTATCTGGATCAGCAACTGCCACAAGGACAGTAGAGGAGAGGGCAGATCCAGGCCGCAGGCCAAGAGGGGAAGGATGGCAGGATGGTAGTCATGGCAAGGGGGAAACAAGAATGGAAGAGTCTGCATGCACATTGTGGGAGAAAGTCTGGAGGACCATGGGCAGGGGCTCCAATCCTCTTACATCCTCCCCTCATGGGTTTGGAGCTCCTTTTCAGTTTTTGTCAAAGATAGAAGGGAATGAGGAAGAGCAGCACCTTCCTCACCACCTGCACAGGCACACAGACACATGCTCACTCATCCCTCAGCCCCAAAGGCTCCACCGCCCGTTGGACAACACCACATTCAAGGACAAACAACCACTCCCCAGCCCCACCACAACCCTCCCTGCCTCCTCCTGGCAGTACCAACACCCAAGAGCAGTGGGTGGTCCCACACCCCCACTGACACACTCCAGCCTCCAGGCAAGAGGAATTGGGCAGGAGCAAAGGAGAAGGAAGGGTAGCAGTGAGGGTAGAGGGACAGCCAAGGGGAGAAGGAGAGAACTAAGGACAGCCATTCGCACCACGACTTCTCTCAGGTAGAGCTCCCCCCACACCCCTGGAGTAGGGGGACCTGGTTGCTCACTTGCTGCCTCCTCCACCACTGCCCGCCGCCACCTTCTCAAAATCCTCTGCATTGCAGAACTCCTTGATGGTTACAGTGAGGAGGTTGCTGGTGACATCTGTGACCACCACATTAGAGCAAGGGGACATCTCGGGACGCCAGTCGCCAGCCTCCTGCTCCGGGTCAGAAGAGGAGAGGGACAAGGAGGGTGTCTGCCCCCCACTGCATCCTCCCGAGGGAGAACGCTTGCTGGTGGCAGCCGACTCAGGTGGGATTGAGAGGTCGAGGACCTCCGACTCACGCCAGTCGGGGATGGCTGGGCTGAGGGTCTCAGGGAGCAGCTTTGGAGGGGAATCATCTGGGTCGGAGGAGGAGTGGGGAGCAGGTGATGGGCAGCCAGAGGAGCTGGAGCTGGGGGCATCATAGGGGGTGGAGCCCATAACGAGCCCACAGGAGGCTGCCTGGGAGCCTTCAGCCTCCCCCTTGCCCTCTGGAGAAGGGGTAGGTGCAGCAGACGGCTTATTGTAGAGCGAAAAGGTGCCAAACTTCATGTGGCGGATCTGAGTGCGGAGGACGCTCTCGCTGAACTTTTTGCTCTTGCCAATGACACGGTTTCGGGACGGGATCTTGGGGCGAGCCAGGCCCCCGGCCCCATTGGCTGGTTTCCCACCTTTGTCAATGACTTTGAGGTTGAGGATGATGCGGCTGCGTTTGGGCTCGCGGGGTTTCACCTTACGGTTGATGATGCGGACGGTCTCCGAGAAGGGCGAGACAGGAGGACGAATGCCAGCCCCGCCACCCACGCTCCCGCCATTCTGGGGATCTGGACGGGGCAGGGGGCGCCGGGACATGCGGTGGCATCGCCGGATGTCTTTCTTGAGCCGGTGCACTGCGGCGCTGGAGTGGAGTTTGGGAGAGGAGGTACTGGAACCAGGCTTGACAGAAAAGTGTACATCCCCAATGTGGAGGGCCTCCGCTTGGGCCCGAGCCTGCGGTGGTGGGGAGAAAGAAAACAAACAGGGTCAGAGAGGCAGCCTAGGTGCAGTCAGATCTCAAATCGGGCACTGCTCACTTCAGGCCAAGCACTCGCCAGCAGCACCATGACACATTTATACCCAACATCAATGACAAGTACTGGTACACACCTACAAACTATTGATAGCTCCAGCGCAGCCCCCAGACAGGCACAGGACACTGTCTATATCATTTTTGGGCAGCTGATGTCTACCTAGGCTGTACCCCTGTTGACACATGCTTTCCCCAGGGACAACTGCGACTTCCCAGGCATGTTTCAGGGTTAATCGTCTCCAAAGCCCCCCTTGGTTGTCATCAGTCAAAGTGCACAACCCTCCACTGTCAGCCAAAGAAGCCAGCATCATCCTAGGCACTTGGGGCTGTCAGTGCTGAGACAGCACCCAAACTTACAAAGGGATTGTACTAGGTTCTCTACAAATTGAACACAAGATAAGAGGAAAGAGGCAGAGTAATGCCTAATGAGAATTGCCTCTGAAAAGCGTGGTAGAAGGGGGTCTTGAGGAACACAGATGGAGGCTGGTGAGAATGGTCTGATGGAGCTGTCTTCGTTAACACAAGACATTTAGAGATCTGATTTTTAACTAGGGTCACATGCAAGTCATTCATTCTTACTGTGCTGTGGGAGCAAGTTCCAGTGTTTAAAGTCAGAGTTGAGGTCAGCTGGAATTCAAATAAAATTTAACTACACCTTCAAAGAAGAGATTGACTTGTCCTTTTGAGCACCACACTTGTTTGAAACCTAGCACTGGACCAGAGCAGGAATAGCACCTGTTCAACTGCTCTGTGCCAGCTGTCCTCAAGAGCCAGGCCAGGGGAACATTTTTAAGCTCTTCTGGTGCCAAAAACTGCCCTGGTTCATACACCAGAGACAGGAACATTTTCTGTCAGCAGGAATAAGAGTTTCATTGGCAAGTTGGTGCTGTATGACCTGTGGGTATGGAAACCCAGAGTCTATTCTTAAATCACGTCATCAGAGCACTGTTGCTTGTATAGCTCATCCTTCCACCTGCACCCCAGTACTTGCCCAAGCCAACCCCCTTCCATATTCGCTCTCAGCAGTGGTGACAGGTCAAAGTCACACAGGCCTGGAGGGGACAGGTGAGCCCCCACCCTGTGACTGGCCATCCCGCGAGCAGCTTCCCCCACCTCGTGGGCACAGAAAGAACTGCAGTGCTAGAAGACAACAGCTGCTTTTCCTCCCCAGCTTTTCCATCCCGTTGCCCCTTGCACACGCCAAGATCGGGATGGCTTCTTGCCAGCTAAGAGCTTAGCACTCAACTCCATCTCCTTTGTCACCCTGCAGGCTGTGCCTCCTACCAGAGAAATGCCTGGGGAAAAATGTGCGTGTAAAGGCAGGGATCTAACAGATCTAAGCGAGGGGCCCAGCCAGCCCCTGCACAAAAAGCTCAAAGTCCTGGCCCTACAGCTCCAGAGCTTTGCTGTTAGCCAGAGCCCCTCTTCTCCCACAGAGATATTCATGGGAACCACAGAAGATCCTGAATGAGCAGACAACGGAGACGTGAAGACATTTTGTTCCTCTCTTGACTAACACTGAATGATCACAGCCTTCTGTACTACTCGTATTCTGGCTTTAAAAGGACTGCAAAAACGAGGCCTCCTTCTCTGACTGTACAAGAAAACACAAACTGAAGGCTCATCCTGACTAGGGACCTAGACTCTGTGTTAGCCAACTGACAAAGAAACACAGGTAAGTTAGCACAACCCCAAGGCAGGCACAGACACTCTGCACATTAACAAACAGGGCTGTTTCCACCTAGCTAAAGGGAAGTGTTCCCAGGACACACTAACCCCAACACTTTTTCTGCTGTAGCAGAAAGCATCCCAATGTCCATCTAGTTACTCTTTGCTCAGCCTCGTGTGTTACTCCATGCCCCAAACTGTTGAGAAAATAAGACACGGTTCCTGTCACAGGCATAGTTCAGGCCTGAGCACAGCAACAGCACCAGATGAACTCCCTGCAGCACACATCAACTCTCCCCCTCCCATCTCATCAATATACAACTTGGGGACACTGCAGACCCGGTCAGGAGGTCACAGGCACAGGCAAATGCACATTTGGGCTGTGCTTACTCCATCTCTTCACGGGTCCCTCTGAAGCAGATGGTAGACACAAGGAAAAGCTAAAGTTTGCTTTCTGACATACCAGCACAGCCTGAATTAACAATTTTGTCCCCTTTCATCCTGCTCCACATCACAGCCCTGCCAGCATTGCGACTCTTGTGCTTTGGGTTTCTTACCAATTTACCACTGCTGAGCCAAGAGCAAAATGCAACACAACATCCCATTCCAAAATAGAGGACAGGGAAGGCAGGCAAAGGTTACAGACAGATGCATCACTGAAAATCCTTCTACAGCTTCAGTGGATGGACACAGGTATCCTGCAGGGCCTCTCCTGTTGCCAGCACTGCACATCTTTCAAATTAATTGCCTATCCTGTAATCATGCCTTCGAGTGAGGAGTTCTGCCCCCTCTGTGCCACTCTGCTCCAAGTCAAATCTAATTGCCACCTTCCACCAGCACTGCCTCCACCACCCAGAAAAGAAAGAAGGCAGCTTCCCAGAAGTGTGGGGGAAGCAGTCAGAAACACCCTCAGTTTCCTTATACACCCCAAAAATTCCTGAGCAAAGCTTCCCATCAGCCACATTAAACAAAGTGATAATGTTGGGATGGTTACTACCTGGCCACTTCCACAGCCCCCTTGCTTTTACTTTCTCTTCTTGTACACATTAATCAGCTATTGTCCTGTTTTCACAGGAAACCTGTCTTGGTTTTGAGCTTGCCCAGCAGCTACTGCAGAGCCCTGGAACTTGACCTGGACTTTTCCAGTGTGCCAGAACCAGTAGGTCTCATTTACGTGCCATGAGTCTGCGTTTCCAGTTACTTCTGGGGCACTTTCTCCAAGGCTGAAACTGTTTCTAACTCATGTTTCAGCTATCTGCCTTTATTAAATTCCAGCTTCAGTAGTGTGCAGGTAGTCTACACACAGCATTGATACTTCAGTCAGATTATTAAGAGAGAGGGTAAGTTAGGGCCCAACAGTCCTCCCCTGCTGCTACACTGCTATCCCCAGTGACCAGCTTCAATGCAAGTTCCAAAGAGCATTATGCAAATATTCAGCTTACCTTGAGATTGTTTTTCCAGGTAAGGTTTCAAGAAAAATCGTATCAGATGCTTTATCTAAGACCAGGCCCCAGAGCTTTCTCACTTGGGAAGCTCAGTATTCCTACCACAGGATCAGGTTTATTCAGGCATCACCTACAAGAACTCATCCCTTCACTGCAGAGGACAGCACAGAGGCACTCCTTCTCCCCTGTTTCCAACTTCAGCTTAAGTAACTTGCTACCTTTGGTTTGGAGAAGACTCAACATTCAGTTTCATCTGTTGGAAATGCACTTCTTCCTGCTCTGGATCCATTCCTCGATCACATTTACAAGCCATATGAGGATAAGGTCTTTGAAAAACAAACCTACTGTATCCTTTCAGCTGTGTCACCACAGTTTGCTCCTTGGCTCACAAGTGTTCCGCACGGAAACTACCTCTCTAGGTTTTGCTGCTTTCACCAGCAGGATGTGCTCACTGCTGAAGAGGTACTCAGCATGTATACGAAGTAATTCACTCTCTGCTTACAGCTCAGCCTACATCAGGATGCAGTTTCTGGAAGCTTGCTGCAGTGCTCTGTCATGAAAGCAAGCCAATTGCTGGGATTGCTTCCCTTCCCCCTCTTCCCGTCTGGGATACGTATCACCTTTATTTATCTTGTACAGCTCTCCCTCACTGCCCCTGGGAACTAGTGTATCTCCCCTATTCCCTACTATTTCTGAATAAGTGTCCCTCGAGGCCCAGCAAGCATATTTGTTCATTCACTCCCTTAACGCACTGAGGCACACAAGCACGTACACAGACATGTGCTTAGAAAGGCCTCCCTTACCTGATTTGTATCAAAATCTCTATGATTTGGAAGAAAAAAACAAACCAAAGACCTTGTAAGGCAATGGATTTCTAGTGAATTATTTCAAAATCTCACCAATTCCAGTAGTACCGCTACTCTCTCATAAATTACTGGCTCCGCTTTGTCTTTTATTCTCCACCTGCATTCCCACAGTCTTTGCTCCCAACAGCATTTGCAAGAGCTCTTCTTTCCCCTTTTTGGCTGCCATTCTGCTTTTTTATCACCCTCTTTCTTCTGCAGTCTTCCAAGTAACAAGGCAACAGCAAGCCAGTTCATAGCACAGTTCTCCCAAGCAACACTGCCATAAACTAAAGTTTCCCTCTGGATTGAGAACAAAATGCTACAAAAGGGGAACGTTCTGTTTTCAAATTGCTCAGGATAATTTACGAACAGGGAGGAGATCAAAAGAAACCCAATTCCAGCTTTGGAGTTCAACAGAGGGCGAAAGGACAGAGCACCATGCTGCTCAGCCCCTTCTTCCCCCACTCCCCTACTAAGAATCCCTTTACCCTTATTCTCCCTTACTTCTTCCTTCCCATTAACCTTCTTCACTCCTGTCACCTTAGTATTTATGGCCACCTCAACTAGGGGTCTTTGCCAGCCACCCACTGAGCTTGAAGACTGGGCTCTGTCTCTGAATAGCACTTGCTAGACTTTATAAGATGAGTTGGTGAGGTTTGCATTCCACACAGAGGAGTGCCTAGAGAAAAAAGCAAAATAAAAAGAGCAAATCAAGCAGGAGAAAAAGAGGAGGATCACTACAGCATGTGCTATGTCTCTTTCTAACCTCACACCAGCATCCATGCTGAAGGGCCTGTTCTCAAGGATGACTTCTGCCAGACACCTGAAGAGCCTTACATACAGTGCTGCCCGTTTCAGACTAAGAACTTCGTTTCCCATCCGCTCAGCACAGGACTGCAGCACACCAGCAGCTTCCTACCAAGCCTGAGCCCAGCTGTGGGGAAGTTTGCCCTGAGCATGCAAAGGATAAAGACCCATTTCCTGCCCAAAACTTTGCAGTTGAAGTTTGCAGGGGTCACTTTCAACACCGGCCATCTTGATAGTGATATTACAAAGTGTGGACTGTGATGTGCCTCTGCAGTCTGATCGAAAGGGCAAGTGTTAGGCAGCTCTCAGAAACAGGAGCCTGGCTTACAAAGGCAGCAGGTGGTCAAAGATGCAGCTTTTCAAAGCTTTTCCAAAGGCGTGGGCCACTAACCTGCTGGAATGCTTTCTGCAAATCCCCCTGGGTGCCTATCTGCAACTTTTGAGAACTAATCCCAGGATAAAGCTAGTCCCAACTGCAAGCTAAAACACCCACACAAGCCAAAGGACTGAGTGGCATATCAGGGCACTTATTTTGATGCCATTTTGGAGACTCAGAAGCCTAGGTTTAAGCACTGATACACATGAAAAATCCTAGCAAGCCACCAAGTCAAGGGCAGACTACTCTATCAAAGCAGTCCTAGGCCAGATTTCTGCTTAAACATCATTGCATGCAGGCCTAATCTGTTCAGTTAACAGATCAAAAAGAATATTGTTCTAACTGCCAACTCCAAATACTCCCTCTGGGATACAAGAATCAGATTTCTTCCCCTGCTTCCGAAATTCTCACTGGCAAGAGATTCTGCAGCTGAAAGAACTGAAAATACTGTTACTAATGCATGAGGCAGAACCCAATCCCACTCCTCCCACAGCAGAACTGGTGCTGCGGGGCTGGAGAGATCAAATGTGCATCTTCAGGGGTCAGAAAAACCGAGTTCCAAACCATCTCGCTGTCTCTGTCGTAACTGTAGCTGCAGTTGTGTCGATTGTGGTTTGCCTGAACAGAGCTCAAACAAGTTCAGATGGGGCTGGCTCAGACAGAGTTACTTCTCGCTGCCTGGTCTGGGGTGTTATTTTTAGGGTAGGATCCGAAGTCACAGAGGAACAGCAAGTCAGAGCACTAACAGTTCCACCAGCTGTTTCCCAGAGGTGCAAACCAAGCGGCAGTGGTAGCGCTCTGCCCTGCCAGCCTCTCCCACAACGTGGCACCAGCCTTCAGGAGGGCCGATCTTGCTCCCTATCACGAGTCATCTTCTACAAAGTACCAAGCCAGCTCTGCAAACCTACAGGTTTCCATTACCATTTGAGGCAGAAAGATGTGCCACAGAAACGTGTCACGGACATGATTCAAAGGATGCTGCTGAATAATTCACGTTAAGTTTAGGGGAGTTTTAAAGGGTAAGGGGAAAAGAGAAGCAATGAGTGGGTTTTGAGTTCGGGGGTTGGTTTTGGTTTTTTAAATGAGTGAGCATGAGTAATTTTTTTTTTAAGATATGGCAATAGATATGGCCATATCACATTCAGAATCAAAAATAAAATAAACTGATTACACATAGCATAGTCACCTCTCTACAGCTCTGAACAGTGTCAGGTGTTACAAATACCAGTATTTTTTAATGCAGGCAGAGGACTATTTCAAGCTGGTGATTTTCCCTTCAATTGTTCCTTTACATTGTTGGACATTTAAACACAAGAGTTACATTTAGTGCATGAGTGCCAGAAAGAGGAAAGCCAACTAGGCTATGTTCCCTGAATACAGCATAAGAGGCAGTTCATATCAGATATGTTTGTAATTCTCAGGCTACAGATACAGAACACTGTTAGCAGAAAAACAGGTGACCGGGGAGGACAGTTCCATCAGCAGGACTTCCCAAGGATTACGACGGGTTTCACGCAGACATCACAATACGCCTGTTCCTGCATTTCTTCTGTGTGCTTCATTATGCCCTCTCAAAGCAGAGAAGAGGTGACACCCTACCCCTCACTGTGCTTTCCAGTGCTCATGCAGTTAAAAGTGCTGTGCTGACTTGAGTAAAGCTCCTACTGCTGCCAGGCAAAGGGAAGCATTAACCTGTTTCACAGATGGGGAAACACGCACAAAGCCTAAGTGACTTGCCCAAAGCCACAGGATGACCTGGTGATAGTGATGCCTTACTGCAGGATCCACACTGGCTGTTCCAGGGCTTCCGATCAGAATAAAACCAGGGGAACTCCAGACTTGCTCATCTCTCTAAACTGTACAAAGGTGTGTTCTTTCTGTGCTCATTTGAAGCCTGAGATTGTGACAGCTGGAGAGGAAGGGGAGGGAAGAGGGGAGTAGAGCACAGCATTTCTTCTGTAAACTAACAAATTCACAGAATTCACATAACAGTCATGCAGCTATGGAGTTCTTAATTAAAAAAAAAGGAAGGTAAAAATACAGGGCAAGTAGGCCTGCACTAGGGACTACCTTCCTTGCTCTTCTCTGCAAGCAAACAGAGATGCTATGACATCTTGCAGAGATGCTGAGTCTATCAGAAAGGAACTGGAAACTTCAGCTGCCATCCTATGCAGAGGTGAAACACTCCTCCTCCTCCAGCCACCCCCCACCCTCTGCAAAAGCAAAACAAGCCTGCAGCTTACAGATCAAAGCATGAACCCTTCGTGGAACTCCCATGGAGCACCTACATCCTTAAATGCAGTCAGAGGAGCACAAGTGGCAGTGGGATTCCCACCTCTGCTGCCTGACCGCTAGCATGCTGCTAAGTTGCAGGGCACGAGTCGGATGGAACAGCCTGCCGAAGGAAGAGGGAACAAGACTGGCTAGCTCTCCACTGCGGCAACAGAAGGCCAGGAGAAGGAGAGGATATTGGAAAAAGAGACTGCAGGCTCACCATGCACATCTGCGTGTGCTGACCGTCCTGCTGAGGCACCCGTCGCACGCACAGGCGCTCTACCCTCACACGCTTCTGCGCCTCTGCCCACCCCCCCTTTCCTGTCGGTTTTCCCCGCGCTCCCAGAGCCATGCATCAAGCACAAGTCACTTGAAAGTCCAGTCCTTCCAAGGGCACACGCCAGCAAGGTTTGAGAGATTTTTTTTTTTTTGCTAGGCCTAAGTTATTTAAATAAGAGTTACCTTCAGCAGAAAAGTTTTAGGTTTAGGTCCTCTCTTCTTGGGCCCATACAGCTCACGTTCTCGTTCCCTTTAGGGAATCAAATTTTTCAAGAAGTTAAAACTTTTCCCAAAGGGAAAAACAGATGCATACAAGTTAAAGGCAAAAAAAGAAAAAAAGAAAAAAAAAAAAGAGGAAAAAAAAAGGAACGTCTGGACGCTGTTTCCCGCTCGCCCACCCAAAGTCAAACCTGCTGCTGCAGTCCCCCCAGCCCGGGGTGGGGGATGAACACTCACTTCTGCTCGAAGGCGGCGATGAGGCGGGAGTCCAGGATGTTCTCCTCGGGCTCCCAGGTGCTGTACCTGCCGGGCCGAGAGCAGCGCAGGGGACAAGCGAAGCGGTTAGCGCCCGAATCCCCCCGCCGCCGCACACACACACACAGATACCTCCCCCTCCATCCCACTCAGCCCCATCCCGTGCCCCCCACCCCCGCAGCCCGGGCGGGATACACTCACTTGATGGCCCAGCCTTTCCATTTCACCAGGTACTCGATGCGCCCCTGCAACACACGGGGGAGAAGGCAGGGGAGAGGGGGGGGGGTTGTGTGAGGCGGGGGCCCGGCGGGCGGGCCAGCGGCGCGGCCGGGGCCCGGCAGCGAGGACAGAGGTAGGGGGGCGGGGGGGGGGGGGGGGTGTCCCGCAGCCCCAGTGGGGGCGGCCCCTCACCTTTCGGATGCGGCGCTTGATGATGGACTCGGCGGCGAAGACGCGCTCCCCCACTGCAGACAGCTCCATCTTGCTGCTCCCCCTCGGCGGCGGCGCCCACAGCCCATAATAATCCCGCCCGCCCGCGCGCGCCGCCCCGCCCCCTGCCCCGGCCCCGCCCTCCTCGTGCCGCCGCCGGCTCGCGCACGCCCGCGCGCCCCCTCCCGCCGCGGCCGCGCGTGACCCGCCCCCCCCCCCCCCCCGGTGGTTAAAGGCCCTTAAAGGGGCCGCGCCTCGGGCGGAGCCCCGGGCCCGCGGGATGGCCGCGCAGCGGGGAGAGCGGCGAAGGGAAGCGAAGCGAGTCCCGCCCGGGCAGATCCCCGGCATGGCGGCGGTATTGCCCCTTCCCGCCCGAACGGGGCCTTTTTTTTAATTAAAACAATGGCGGCAGCCTCTTCTCCCGCTGCAGATGCACCGTCACCCCCTCTCGCCAGCGGGGAAGCAGGCAGCCTCGAAGCACGTACCAAGGCAAAAAACTGGCAAATGAGGCGCTTAAAGGTTTTGTTTCCTTTTTCTGTGTTTTATTCCGTTTAGCTGGTGTGAGTGTGTGCCAGTATAAGGTACAGTTTTTGAGCCAGTGCAAGGTACTGCGAGGTAAATGGGCCAACCACGCTACATAAACCTGTAAGGAAACCAGAAAAATGTTAAGTCACTTAGAGGAATTCCCTGCCCTGACTATTACTGCAAACCCCTAATTAATTTGCAGCGTACTTTGCACTCTCTTGCAGGTGCTAAAAAGACAAAAATCTCAGTCAAAAATCGTATTCTGCAACTCAAAGTGGAAGCTCACAGCCCTGCAGCTGTTTTTGTGTGGAACGCAGGGTCCAGCCTTACCTGCAGGACTTATCTGGCCCATTCTGCCTTCTCACCTGGTTTTTGGGTGAGGAGACTGTGTACTTCAGATACCCTCTGGAAAAAGTGGGAGCTGTGATGAGGGCTATAGGGAATGGTTGTCCTGCATTTGCTGCTCTTTCAAAACCCACGATGACCAGCAAGGTACCTGCAGAGCGCTGGAATCCCTCTGCTACCTGCTCCTCAGCTGGGAGGGCAGGGACCCCTCACAGACCCTGTGGCTCTCGCTAACCCTTTCTACATTTGCATTCACCTTCCCTTTCCACCTCTTGCTCAGGGGTTTCACCCAGAGGGAGGAAATTCTGGAAACGGCTATATTATGGCTATCATGTCAGTTCTAGTAGGGATGGATTTCCCCAAGTCAAGGCAGGCGGGTAACATTCAACAATGAATGTTTTCTTCACTGCCTGTGATTCAGGCAAGATCTGTGAGAGTGTTTTTTCTTTTTCACCTTAGCAGTTGAAATACTGCAGCCAACACAAGCTCTCTGCCCGGAGGAAAAGTGACTCAGGAGAGAATGTGCTCCCACTGCCATGTCCCCATTTGAAGTAGGGTTAGTGGAGAGGTTGCTGAATGCTGATGGAGACAATGCACAGACCCTGGTTCAGGATATGTGAACAATTCCAACATGTTTCTGCAGTCAGGGACTGAAACACAGCGTGCTTCATCACTGATAATTCTGCATTTAGGTCATACCCCTCACTTCGAGCACAGGCTCTAGGAGGCCCTTTCTCAGGTGTTTGGCATCACAGGCCAGGCAAGAACAAAAGTCCAAGACTCTCACCTAGAGTGGGTCAAGTCCTTCTGGACTGCCCTTTTTCTCTAGACACCGCCTTTTTTTAATCTCAGTTCTTCATATGCTTAAAGATGACTCCAAAAGAGTAAGTCCATCACATCCATTGCATTTTGCTTTTCACTTTTTTAACTTTGCACATTAAGTGTTCATTAACACCATCCACGTTTAAATTAGCATTTATTACCGTTCACTTTGTTTAAACAACTGCTTTTACATTTGTAGCTGTGTGTCAAGCAATTGAGCTTTCTACCAGCAACATCATCCATCCCCAAAAGCAGACACCCTTAAATCAAAATGGGGGAAAGTCTTTACATAGCTACATAAACACATGTGCAGCAACCAAGACTGGTGGCCTTGTCCCAAAACAGATGTGTGGGTCACGAATAGTACAGCCTGCCTCAGGACAGGAGCAATAGACACCATGATCCATGGACCGGAAGGGGCAGCAGCTTTTCAGAGAGCTCTATGTGCTCTAGCTAGTTATTTTCTCCTTCCACCTGTCAGCAGAACCTTCTTTCCAGCCACAGCCACTGCTCAAATCACTGCAAGCTGCCATAGCACAGGTATGGCCTAACACTTTCATCTACCTTGTACTCTCACAAAGCAAAATAGTAGCAGAATATCCAGCTGTTCAGGGCATTGTTGAGCATTTCCTTTGTTTCATTCACATTTCTAGTAAAACACTTAAAAAAAACCCCAACCCACCTGGGAACACAGCCCTCCCTGAGTAGCTATTGTTCACTACAGACATTGAAATAAAATATTTTTCTTGCAACTCACTGCCTGCAAAACCCTGGTGCCATAGGATACACTGTAGCACTTCTTACTAGCACCAGGAAGGCAGTGCCTGGAAGCAATAAGCTTTGGGAGAGCAACAGGATTTTTCACATCAAAAGCCCATGTCAGCAGTGTAGGGGCACGAGGGACAGCAGCAGGTGTGAGAGAATTTTTATATGTTTTTGAAATGACACTTAATAATAGGAAACTCACCTGCTCAAAGTCAGTAGCTGCCTCCAAGCTCATTTTTTGTGGACCTGGCAGGAGTAGCAGCACTTATCTCCAGGAGAAAAGCTCCAAGGGTTCATCAACTGACTCTGCTGCTCTTCACTCCGGTGAGGTCACTGTTAGGAGCAGCAGATTTTGGAAAGCAAATGGTCAGTCCCTCACCTATACTAGGAACAGCTGCACACAGCCCAGCCCCTCAAGCCCATGCTGTGTACATTTCCAAGCAAACCCTTGGCACTATGGGCATCCAGGTGAATGTGTGCTGGGATTTCCCTGCTGCAGCTCTGAAACACACACAAGCAAAGGCAGGTCCCTCGGAGCTGACCCTGCACGCCAGGTACGGGTGGTTCAGCATGGCCCAAGCAGTGGCCAGAACAACCAGCACTCCAGCCCAGTAACTTTTTGATGCAGCAGAGAGAGAAGGCCCGTGGAGTTTGTGTTGTGCCTACACCGGTGGGATGCTATGACATCCCTGGGGCCTGCCTAGGAGTTCCCAAAGCAGGCCCAGCTGTCCAGGCTGCCGCTGGCTCAGGATGATTATACAAATCCCCCAGATTTCTTCATTCTTGTTTCAAAAGCAGTTGCTCGGCAGGGTAAATGCTGTGAAGAGCAGGGAGGCTGTGTGGCACTGAACAGACAGGAAGTGACTGCCATCACGGGGGTCACACAGGCTGCTTTCACTTTGTGCTTCTCAGAGAACATCGAACTGCTCAACCCTTGTTGTTTCCCCTTTCGCCAAGTGCCCTTGATCTCAGGCATCCAATGGGGAGAGCTGCGCAAGGCAAGTCGGCTGCACTGCACGGAGCAGAGGGGCGGCATAGCAACAGATTATTAAAAAAAGGACTGCCCAGATTAACCTTTAATCCAGCCAACACATGCATGCAAAAGGACAAGCTGTTTCTAGTACCAGCCAGCCTCTGCAGCTTTGGCAGAGGTAGGAAGACACAATCTCCAGAGCAGGCTTTCCCGTAACTCTGCACTGCAGTTTCTTACAACTTCACCTGACCCGCTAGCTGCTGCCAGAAAGTAAGTGGCTGGCTGGAGTCCTGCTCTGATGCCATCACTCAACTCCAGCTTCCCTGGTTCAAGGCAAGCATGCTAATGGCACTTTGGTGACACAGGCAAGACCTAACCATACTGCCTTGAGCCGTGACTGACTCAGGAAACGCACCCCATCCCCCTCTGCTTTTGCTCCACATGCTTTTGTCATTGATGCCATAACTTCTTCCAGGTGCAGGGCTCACCCCCACATTACATCTACTAGAGGTATCTCAGACAGCTCCATTCTCTTGGCCAGGTACCTTGATAAACACCTGGCCTCCCCCTCCACAGGGGATGGAGTGGGACACCTTGAAGGAGCAAGCCAGACACCCAAGTGAACTAAATGGCATTTGGGATTTCCTCCATGGAGTATCAGCAGTTCCAGGACTCAAGCTCCTTGGCTAAGTCCTGGGGTGAACCAGGGGCCAAACTGTACCCAGGAGCAGCTGTGCTCCTGAAGAGGTCCCTGGAAGCCTTGCTGGCCAAACCGTTGGAGGCTTTGGCTTGGAGGAGAACTGCTGTCCTGCTGGCAAGCACAGCAGAGCATGCCTGGCAGCCCAGGCCTCACCTCAGACTTTATCTGTTCCAATGAGATGCAGGATATGGGGCACACCAGCACTCTCCTGGTGCTGGCAGAGCTCTCCTGGCATTCCAGCCTCATGCAAGGATGTAGAGAACTCCCTAAACCCAGAGCAACAGCCACCCTGCCATCAGCGTTCTCCTCTTCAAATTATAATCCATAAAAGACCAATCATCCTGGGTCACCCTGGACAGCTCTAACTCACCCAGTGGATTAAAAATTAATAAAAACTTGACCTCCTCCAATCAAAGTAACGAGTAATGTCAGAAGTAGCCTTTTGCAGGCTCCATTCTTCATCGATCCTTCTTTACTGATCTCCATCATGCACACATGCATGTTGTCCATTCTTTTTCCAGCTGCACTGCATGTTTATACCGCAATAGATGTAACTGTTGGAAAATAATTCAGCTGTAGAATTAAAGCAAGGGTGGGGGGGTAAATGACCACACAAATATACCATGAGGTAAATGTCAGTTCTCATATTTAATATTTTAATAATTTTGTTTGCAACATTTACCACATAAATCATCTAAATAAATAGATGCTGTACAGTCTCTTATCCATATCAGTACAAAAATAAAACCACACTTTGTGTCAAATTATACTTGAGCCTGCCCTCCCTTTGCTATTACAATCTCCTTTTACAGCACATACTTGCTCAGAAAAGGCATTATACTCTGATTGGTTTGTTTGGAATTGGTTTACTCCCTATTCCCCCCCTCCCCCCAAATACATTCAATTAGTCTGTACAAAAGCTAGAAGCTCATTCTGTGCAAAAGGAAGCTTTCTGTGTGCAAAGACTCCAATACTCTAGCGTGCTGATGGGAACAACAGCAACAACTGAAGGGACAGGAACAAAAATAATCACGGACCCTCCCCTCTAACTGACCTCATTGTTCCCCATCTTCCCCCTGCAACAGAAAGGGAGCACACCAAATTAGGTGAATCAGTGTGCAAAAGCATTCTAGATGTGCGTACGCTGAGGGAAAAGGTTGCTGCTGAAAACCCAGCAAGAGAACTGGGGTGTTGACCCTCATGCTGTAGAGTTGACTAGGTGAGGGAAAAGGATTCTCTGCCCTTAGCCTGCTCAAAAGTTTCTTGAGATACACAGAACAAAAGCTTCATCTAAATTATTTTAGTTCTTTTGTTGCTGTTCTGTTGGAGATGAGGTGAGAAAACGGCCTCTGGAAAATTCCAGCAGCTACTGAAGACAGCTCCTGGTTCACCCTCCCTTCCTCTTCCTCTCTCCCTGCAGAAGGACAGGCATCTCCTCATTCCTCAATTAAGCTAATAAGGCGCAATTTTTCAGACAGGAAACTCTATAAAATGTCTCCAGAGCTGGAAGAAACAGTCATAGCTCCAGACTATGATCACTCAAACTGAAACTCAACTTCATTTTTCCCTTTCCTCGATCAAAGGAGGTGGGGAGGAAGGAAGCCAACCTGTGCCCCAAAGGCAAGCAGGTCTCCTCTTCTCCCTTAGGAAACCCTCTGCTCCTGGCATGGTGGAGTACACTCTCCCCCATGGGAGGGAGGCAAAGGGCTGGGTGGCAGCTCTGGAAAAACGAGAAGGAGCAGCCATCGGCCTGAAACAGATACATCCTTTGCTTTTCAAATGCCACTTTTAGACAAGACGATAAGGAGTACTTAGCACTCCTAGTGCTTTGCATTTCCAAAGTGCTTCAAAACATAGTTCAGATTTAAAAGCAAAAAAAAAAAAGCTGCTTAACATTTTGACAGATTTGCAAAAAGCTTCTTAGTGCTGACACTACATTTTCTGGTTAAAAACCAACAATAATAATAAAAAAAGGTTTTTCACCTCCTTCTCCTGCAAAATTCCCCTCCCAGCCAAAACTTTGATACCCCAGTAATGAGATAAGCTGTGATGAAGGTTCCAATTCTTAGGAATTCTACCCCATCCCAACTTTGTAGCAATCCACAGCAGCCCCAAATGCTCCCATGGAGCCCTGCACCTCAACCATTCCCAGTTAATTAGGGATCATCTCCTGCACACTCCCTGCACTTCAAGAAGTTAAGGGGGAAAGAGGTGGACGAGATAAAGGGCTCATCTCTACAGCAAGTGCTAGTTACAGGAAAGGATCTGAAGGGTCTGAATTCCATTTTAAGTGATTGCTTCTCTCTCCTTCTAATTGTCTTGGGGCTGTTTTATAAGCCTTCCTATCTTGACCACCTTTGTGTGTAGAATCCAGGTGGTTTGACACCCAGAAGCTCACACTTTCTCTGTGAAGACAGTAAGTGCAGGCACAGGACACTGTGGCCTGTTAATCACAAGCTATTATCCCAAAACAAGTTTATCATGCCCTTGGGGAAAACATTTACAACAGGCATGGCGAGAGCAATGTGTTCCAATGCTATACAGTTTTATGTAGAAATTACCCTGTGCAAGTTGTCAACATACACATCTCCCTTGCATTCCCAAATGGCAGAAGACAGATACATAAATGCAGCACTCACCTCTCTGCAGGCCCATTCAGAACTTCATTAACAGATGCAAGGGATCTGTTTCACTACAAGTTCTTTGCTTATAACACACCTTCTCTCTCAACTGCCAGCTGACCCAAAGGTCACTCCTCAACCACCTAGTGAGAGCAGTTCGGAGACACCTCTGTCCCTCCCTTCTCTGATCAGCATTTATCCCTATTATTTTCCCAGAAAAGCCCACTGCCCTCTTCTTCCTAGGCTGCAGGTAAGCCAGGGAGGAACAGAAGATGGGTAGATACCAATTCACTTAAGAAAAGGAGGTTTTTGTACTTTCCCTACTTCTGAAAACAAAAGCTTAAAGCTTGAGAGGAGAGGAAGAGGTGGTGGCAGACTTTGCTTTGCCTAATACATAGATGTGGCTGGCAGCCCACACTGTCTTCCGCACCCCAGCCTCTGTTGTGGCTACCACAGAGGGACTTGCCTGAGCTACCCTGCCTATTTTTTGACCTGTGTGAGGCCTCCCTTCTCTATTCCAGTGAAACCATCAAGCAGCACTAGCTGGCGTACAGCATGAAACAGTACTGGGACCGAGGGCCCCTTGTGAGGTGAACAAATAATTTTATACATTCAGTCACAAAACACCAGAGGAACAATTCTGGACAGTTTCACAACACTAATAACAAAAAAAGCCATTCATTTCTCAATAAGCTTCTCTATGTCTGAGCTCTGACATAAACAAGAGTCAATTCACTAACAAATTTGGGCTTATTTTGGCAAATGGAACTGCTTTTGGGTGTTCTCACAATAATATCCTGGTCTTGCTTGGAAAAAAAAAATAAGATAAAGAGAAAAAAAATCACCTTAGTCTGACTTCACAAGCAGAAGGGCCCCCAAGCAAATGCAAGACAATAAGGAGCATGCAGGAGGCTACTTAATGCCACTATTTACGTGTTAAAACTTGCTGTTCCAAGGCATCACTTGTATATTAGAGCAATAACATCTAGTTTATAACCGTCCAGGAACAGAGGCAGTCCTTTCCATATAGATTTTTTTTTTTAAACACAGTGTTAACAAAAAAAGGCTTTCCAGTCTTATGAAGTCCCTCAGGTCTATCACATATACAGTGAGTTCACTGCAAGATCTATAAAATAAACACTTCTGTCCCCCAACACTGCTGTTAAGTTTTCACATGGAAACAGTTCTAAGAATGACTATTAGAGCAGTTCTCAGAGAAGGTTGTTTCTTGTGTACAGTTCAGTAATTTCCACTGGCTGAAGTTTATTTTTCTTGTTTACAGCCATGGAGCCAAACAAGGTATGGGAGAGTTAGCCCATTTCTATTCTCGGCTTCTGCTTCAAATAGAATTATTAAACTCAGCTTCAGCTGGATGCTATTCTGGCTCTTCTAATCAAACGGAATGCTTAACAAAGATCCAAACACAGCATCTGATTTTCATGATATGTTAGCAGAGGAAGTCCCAATTCAACTGCCAGGTTTTGGGTTGAACTGGCAGATGGACAGTACTGGGGAGAAGAGATAAACCCAGACAACCTGTTTTCCATCACTAGCAAAACCCTCTCTATACCTGCAGAGGTGGAATAAAGCTAATTTTAAAGTCCCTGAAGACCAGCTGTACCAAGGAAGTTTACAGTGATATGTCAGCAGACAATGTGGAACAGAGCCACATTTTAAAAAGATCAGGAGAAAAATCTTCTTGAAAAGTTCTTTGAGATAAACAAGAATTCATGAATGTCAAAAAAAAATTCCACACCAACAAAGTAACTGCTTAGTTTCCTACCACAAACTCCTCTTCACACCCTCCCCTCCAAACCCACGCACATGCAGCTTGTTGTGTCTTAACCCCATTATGGTTAGCTCATCATTGACACAAAGCAGCATGGCAGCCAGGTACTTGTTCCACACTTTGTGTAGCAAGATGATTAGTCACCAGCAGAACACTAGATAGCCTGATCCAAAAAAAATGATTAAGATATGAAGCTGTGGGTGGATCCTCTTTGAAAGACCACCATAGGTCTTTTAAAACTCCACTGCAAGAGAAAGAAAATACGTTTAAAGAAAAATGCCAAAACAAAGTGTTGAGAAGTGTCAGGTGGAGAGTGGAGAGAAAAACAGAGGATGGAAATCTAGTTCATTAGGACAAGCTCTTTCCTGCTGCAGGACTGATATTGCTTCTTATGTCAGCCAAAGCCAGGAACTTAGTAAATAGGAAGCCTTTTTGGGTGCATTTGTACACGGAGATGAAGACATGACAAAGGTGGCAGTTACTGCATTAGACTAAGAAAACAGATCCTATAAATGCCACGAAGATTTAGCAGGATGAGCTGCAGTTCAAGACTTTTTTTTAAATAAGCTAAAACTACGCTTCTGCAACCATCACTACCTGACCTGCTCCAACTCAAAAGAGTGGACTGGGCCATGTGGCATGTCCACTGGTCACAACAGAAGAGAGATGCAGGTATTCAGCATATTTGGCAGGTGTCAGGAAGAGGGGGTATGTGGGTGATGGTAACAAGACTGTCTGACCCCACATCCTGCAAAAAAGGGTGCAACTCCAGACACAGAAGCTTCGCTCTGGACACCCACGTTCAACAAACATCCTGAGCCTGCATGCTTACCTCATCAGCTTGCCCTTGCTAGCTATTGCAAGCTTCTTTCCCACTCACTCTTCCTCCCACCACATAATTCCCCCCCAGCTTCCACTTCTCATCCTCTCAGATTTCTCCATAATAAAACTCCCATCTTACTTCTTTGACAGACAAAAGGTCAGTCCAGAAATTCAAGATCTTCCCAGTGATCCTGAAACAGCTCTGGTGGCATGAAAGACAGACCTGCTCCAACAGCTCTGAGATGGAAGGGGAAATCCTAAATCTACACTGAGCTACCATATCCTAAATGAGGTAAAAATTGCTTCTAGTGAAAACCCACAGTGGCAGTCCAAGCACTTTACAATAAGTAGATGTTTGGAGGACCAGAAACCCTAGAGCTCCCAAATTCTGCAGGCCAGGAGCCAAGCCCCTCAAACAAACACACTGAGGATTTCCACAGGTGTCTTTATCTCAGAGCTAAGAAGGCTCATGGCTTCATTTCAAATAAATACAGCAGGTAAGAGATGCTTCATGGGGTGGAGTAAGGAAACATAGTATTTGAGGACAGTGATCATGACAGTAGCCAATGTTACCCTGCAGCACTCTGACCTGCAGTTCCCACTTTAGACTACCTTGCTTTTCTTGCTTTCTGTTGGAAAAGGTCTATATTTAAAAAAATTAAGTTATTTAAATAAAATTTGCTTTTAAAATGGAAGAGAACATGCATGTGCAAGAACAGATGCTATGCTAAACTACCAACTCAAAATACAGCAATTCTTCAAAAACCTCAAAGTGTCACAGGCAGTCCAGGACAAGGCATTTTTAAGTGCAAGATCAGGCGGGTCTATTGAAATGCAGACCACTTTCCTTGGCAAAGATTTTTAAGCCTTCCAAGGGGAAGTTCCTATCAGTAAAGTAGTACAGGATCACAGATACTGTGAGGATACTGGAGTCATGGAAGAGTATCACTCAGGCAGCACAATCCAAGAATTCTCATTGCTAAGAATTAGGAATTTTTCCCCTCCTCAGATCTAATACATGCCTTCCCCACATTTTGTTTATTTTGGATCTCTCTATGGGATCCAAGAACAGAACTTGCTGCTAATCAAGGTCCATTTCTAGCTCAGTTCTGTCCAATTCCTGTGTCCTGGGCCTGTGCCAGTATCTTGGATATCTCTGCAGTGCCAGGCAATGCTTCAGTTGTCCTATTAGTCCCGCCTCCCAGGGGAGAGGAGTCAGTTTTCAACGAACTTATTACCACAGATTCAGGGCAGGATTTGTTATTAATACTGAATTTGGCAAAGGGTAAGAAGACCCCGCTTTCCATAATGCATTCCTCATGCAGCAGAGCCAAGCCTGCAAATCCTGTTTAGCATATAGAGAATGGTATGTCTCAACTATGCTGGCTTTCTGAGCTTTTAATGAGGGCAAATTGAATTTGTGTTGCCAGTTTGGATTTCAGAAATGTATTTCAGTCTTTCCGCATGATCAACAATCAAAGGGAAAAAGCTCTGCTGTCTATATGGACCCATGCTGCAAAGACTGACTTACCACAGACAGGCAAATATGCTTCTGAAGTCCTGACAGCAGGCCACAGGGAAAACAGCACTGGAGAGAAAGTCTTAACAGGCTGGAGTTATCTACACAGGTAGGATCCATCGCCTCTCACTGCTGCAGGAAGAGAGGGAGGAGGAAGGTGGGAAGAGCAATGTACAGAGACATATCTTTATCTAAGGGATATCAATTGCAGAACAAGGCGGCAGGCTAGAGATCCAGCTCTCTTTCCACCTCCACATGCCCTCTCCCCACAAATGCAGCTGCCGCCACTTAACAGGATAAAAGGCGAATTGTTCAGCTTGCTGCTGTCACATCAAGGAGAAGAGTCTTTGCCAGGGAAAGGGCTGTCAGTTTTTCAGCCGGACAAAGCAATGACAAATACACACCCCCTACACCGCCTTTTTTTGCGTATCTGAAAGGGGAAAAAGGAGGGGAAAAAAAGGGTCTCTGTAAACATTTTAAGAGGAGACATTTTGATTTTTGATTTTTCTCTTAAGGGATAACGTAAGCCTTCCCTAGCCCCACCCTAAAAGCACTGGTTTTGGGGAGCACTGCAAACAGAGATTCAGAACTGCGCACTCCGGTCTCGAAAGAAGCCCTCAGCCACTTGTGCTTCTCTGAAAGTGACGGTGATGGAGTTTGCCGTGATGTCTGTCACTGTCACTTCACTGGGGGGCACAGTGGGGATCCAAGGGAGACTGGCATCCACATCTGCTGCAGGAAGAAAGGCACATAAGAGCATGTTAGTGAAACAGAGAAGGTGAGGGAGAAGAAAGGAGGAAGGGGAGAGGGAAAGGAAGGATGGAAAAAGGGTCACCTTCCTGACAAACCATAGGTGAAATCAGCCTGTACTGAATCTGCATATACAGATAAAGAAAGAACATGGGCAAGCCCTACCCTCAGAGGCTAAGGGAAAATGGAGCATCAGGAGTCCAGATACATAGTAGTATCAGAGCAGCCTACGCAGAGGTCAAAAGACTCTGTAAAATCACTGAGTTCATTTGACCATCCACAATTCCCCCATATCCCTCATCCCATCTCAGCCCCTAATTTGGTTTTGTGTCAGCAAAGCACACTCACCCTGGTTTGAGCTCACTGTCTTCTGAACACCCTACCCGGCTGAAAAGGCAAAAACGAAAATCTCTTACACACACTCTTCAGATACTCCTAGGAGAGTCAAAGGGAGACAAAATGGAGTACAAATGCCTTGTACTGCACCTGCAACACAGCCTGGGTGTGATGCGCTCAAAAATCCCTCAGTAGTGGTCCACAGAGAAGCTGCTCTTTCTTTTTCATACGCCTCCTTTGCTCCCAGACAGCTCCATACAAGAAACCAAAGCACCCCTGAACTTTGTCACTGTAAGAATAATTATCAGCCCCTCTGCCACCCAAAGGCTCACTTCCCCACAGCCCCCAGAGACTGCCACGTAGAGAGGGAGGAAGGAAAACACACCCTCTCCCCGTCACTCTACTTGTCCACTATGTACCTTGTTGTCCCAACCTGAGCAAAGAACGAGACACCCTTTAGAGTGTATTTCCTGGCTTCTGTCTCAAACACCAGTGGTATCTACTTTCCCCCCAGAAAGAGTCCAATTCCCCCTAACAGTAACTGGGATTCCACACAGGCCATGTGTCAAGAGGACAGTTTTACAATTCTGTAGTGCCACTCACTCTTCTGATCCCCAAGTGCTGTAGTGCCACACACTTCTGGGGAGAACAGCCCCACACATTTCCTCACTGCCAGGATGTAACAATGGGTTCCTCTGTGCTACTCCCATTGCTGCCTCCCTGGATTCTGAGCACCATTCCAGTCTCTCTCAGAAAGGAGGGAATAGCGCTGATTCCCAGAATACAGCCCTCTCCCCAAGATCCTGCCTAATCCAGCCAGCTACTCCTAGCAAGGAGTAACAGGATTCCCTTAGCTACTACAAGCAGCACAAGCCACAGTTTTCCACTCCTCAGGAAAGCTACGCCTTCAGAAGCTCTAATAATGCAAGGATAGAGTTTCCCTGGTAACTGAGAGCAACACACACATCCCACAACCCTCCTGCACAAGATACTGGTATCCTTCCCCAAAATGCCAAATGTGCATGGACATCTCCCATGCCTACACTCATGCTGCCTACTCAGTGGGATCAGGCAGGAGTTACCATCCTCACCATCCTCACTTCATCTCTCTCTCCCTTTCTCACATAGCTCTATAGCAAGAGGATTTAGAGGGGTGTGGAGAAGAACGGAAAGGAGGGGGCAGTGAGTATACTGTGAGTTCCTAGCAGCATTCCTGTATGCTTCTTAAAGCAGCACTATGAGAGGAGTGCCACTGTCCAAGCTTGTCCACTGCCAGCCAAAGTCCTTTGAGCCAAGCAGCAGACTGAGCATATGTGGATAATGTGGACAGAGGCAGAGTTCATCTGTCACACTTGAGTGTCACCTCTGCTGGGAGGAAATTTTAAGAGAAGGAAAACTTGCAGTATCTTCTGCACGTTTTCTAACACTGGGAGGGGTATCAGGGATGTAAGACTACATAGTGCCAACAGGACCAAAAAAAAAAAAAAAAATTAATCTGTGCTCTTTAAACAAGAAAGAAACCTGCAAACAAGAGGGACATAATATGGGCCAGCAAGGGCTGCTCTGAAGACCTAACCTAAACCACAATCCCAGGAGGATGTAACCAAGGTGGAAGGATGCAGAACATCCTTCACGTTCCCCAGAACTTCACCAATGGGTGACTAGCCTTACCTTCTTTGCTGGTGTGCTGCGTGGCCTCCCAGTCCTCGGGGCTCTGCCTGGCCTCTAGGCCCACTGCATCATTCAGGAAGAACTCATGCCTGCAGTTTCGGTTCTCCAGACTCGCCATGCGCGGGAACTTCTTCCTTGACAGTCGTAGGTACTTCTGGTTTTTGCGTTGCTTCCGGAGAGAGAATGGCAGGACTGCACCCCCAGTCTTCTCGGGGAACTCTGCCTGCCCTGTCTTGGCCCCTGGCAGGCTACTGTCTCCTCCTCCAAACCTCCGTGCAAGAGAGAAGCAGAGCTTCTCCTTTCCCTTGTGAGCACTCCTCAAGTCCATGCCATACAGCCGCTGCCAAGACACCAACGCAGCAAAGGTCAGAGCAGACATCTGATCATGCAGTGAGGGCTCCCCACTGGGAACCAGGAAATTATTCTTTGTTCAGTCTCTGAACCTCTAGATGAGCTAGGATAAGGTGTGCTGCTTCTACAAGACCATTTCTCTCCCCTCTTCAGCTGCCTTCTAAGCTCTTCCTAATATCTGTTTCCTAGGATGGGCTGCTTTGCTTGGCAACAGCAAAAGCATGCTGAAACTCCGCTTCCAACTATGGGCTACCTTTGACTTGATGGAAAATCCAAGCTCAACATGAAATTAAAAGAACACACAAACCAGGTAACCTGCAGCTATCCAGGTCATCCACTTCATAAAGTCCTAGTTCAGAAAGAAAGAGCTGTTGTTTTATTTTGTTTTGCTTTTTTAAAGATAAATTAGCTAGCTCTTCAGCTAGCAGATTAAAACTATCTGCCTAAACACTGATTTCATGTTACTATGTTAACTTGTTACCTCCAATTTTGTCCATGCAACAGCAAACAGACAGTTTCCACCTCACTGAGAGCAGGGGAGCAGCACAGCAGCTAAGGAGTTAGAAATACACAGAAAAGCAAGAGGCTACCTGCAGTAGGAGGCGCTTTGGTTTGGGGCCTCTTTTCCTGTACCCTGATGCACGGTCTCTTTCTTCCCTGTGAAAGAGGAATACAAATCAAACTGAGCACTAAATACCACAGCGTAAAACCTAGTTGGGACTTCAATCTTTTCCAGCGTAGCTCCCTCAATTTCCTTCAATAAAACCCAATGGTGACCAGTGTGAGCTTGGAAAACATCCCAGAATTGCTTCCTGTAGGAGTGAAAACCTTGGAATAGGGGAATTTCTCTGACACAGCTAATCAAGGATGGGTTAGAGAAACTTCCCACCTCACATCACTCCAGTCCAGATCTGGACCCGATTAAAACCTGAATCTGATTGTTCTTTGGCTCAGTGCTGCCTGTTCTTGGCCTCATTTCCTGAACAATGCCAATCAAAGCTGTTTTAATCCTGTCTTCTCCATCTCAATCCACACCAGGGTACAAAAATCAAGCAGGATTCATTGCTATACATCTCATCTTTGACTGAAGTAGGGACACTTCATGCATGAACAGGGGCACTTTATGCATACAATGAAATAAAGACACTATTTCTTTTCCTGTGTCCAGGGAGAGAAAGAACATGTGTCCTTACTTTTCTTCATAAGCCACTACCAGGCGAGGATCCAAGATATGATCCTCCGGCTCCCATGTGCTGTATCTGAAGAAAAACATAAGGAATAAAAGTAAACAATATTTTAATGAAACATTCTCTCTGCAGGCCTGCTACCAGGGTGCTGCAGCCCTGGATACTGTCTTCACAAGGGTCGGTGGGGCCTGCCACAACATTGCAAGAGCTCCGAGGAATCCCAGCCATTCCCTCCCCAGCTTCCCACAGACACCACCTCCCCTTCCCAAAACAGGCAGGGCCAAGCATCAAGCGGCTCTTTGTACGAAAACGGGGAAGACTTTCCTCCCCAGGGCCCCCTCCACACTGTGTGCAAAGCCTGTGCAGACACTCACAAACTGTTTTTAAGTCCATGCCTAAAGAGGTCTCATCTGCAGCACTCCTTCAAATCCCACAAACCCCATGGAACAATGAGGTACAGACTGATACATCTTTCTGAAAAATAGGTCTCTCTTAATTTAGAGTGCTCAAAGAGTAAGTACGCTTTCTCACCTGCATTATTAATTACTTCTAATCACTGAAGCTGAAAGGATTCATTTAAGAATTTAATTCTTTCCACTGATGCCGTTCAACCAAACATATTAGGAGCTGGGCCCTGGGGCAAGCTGAGGGCCACTTGCCAACGCCTCCTCCTCCTGCTCGGCTCCCCCTGCAGGTTGTTCCTGTGGAGCGGAGCTCATCGATACAAAGTACCCCAACTGCACTGCGGACAGGGCCACCAACACTGCTCCGAACAGGCTTCACGCTCCCGAAGTAGCCTGGGAACAGCGTCACTCACTGCCCCAGCTCCCTCCTCGACAGCCAGACAGCTGCGACAGGAATCAGATGCTCAGGAAAGGACTGAACCCACCCAGCAGGCCACTCCAAAACTGGTTCCCAAAGAGCACAGATGCACTTAACACTAGGGAGAAGCAGCCATAATGCTCCCACTGTGGAAGCTGAAGGAATCATAAAGTGGTCTTTGAGGCATGTTTACTTCTTAGGGGTCACGCTTGCCCAGAAAAAGTGGGTGTTGTGTCTCTACCATACAAACTCTAAGGCAAGAAAGCAAACGTGAATCCTCAAACACTTCAGAACCCCAACTTTCCTGAAATGTGAGATCCAGGCCTGGAGGCAGAGCTTGTCCCAGACCCTGGGGAGGAGGACCAGAGAAGAGTCACATGCAGGTGCATAAGGGTGCATTTGTATCAGTGCTTTTAACAGCAAGAAAGCATTTTAGGATTTTTACATTTCTGGATGAAGCACAGACTGCATGTGAGGACACAGTATACATGGGGTACACAGGAGAGGTGGTTTGGGAATGCTTCTCCCTTTTATCTCTCCATTAGAGAGAAGAAAGGTACTGTAATACAGGAACAATACTGGAGGATAGGTCTAGAAATGAAAATACAATTATTTTACAAAAGGGAGAAACAAAAATATGACATTCAGATATCTCCAGGTGCACTGTACATCAGAGAGTTAAGAACAGACATGTCTTCACAGCGAGCTGATCCCTCCCTCTCTCCCTCCCTCCTTTGCTCATGCCTCCTGCAGCAACCTGACTGTGAGCTGTCAAAGCCAAGATACTGTTTGAAAAGAGGAAGATTTCCTCCCAGCTGCAGGGATTCTGGCACTTATCCTACAAATTTAAGAAAAATAACACCACAAGGGGGGAAAAAAAGTCATGGGATTGCTTTTCATGGGCAGAAGAAGAAAAGGGATTTGCTTAAAAAAAACCACCCTGGTGGGTGTTGCCTTCTTCTCTGCAGCTCAGATTCTGGCTTCGCTGCAGTGGCAAAACACTGCATATAAAAAAACCACGGTTGAGTTTGCCACGCGCGCGCGCACACGGAGCTTTATATATGGGTACACACAGCCCGGGCTGCAGCAAACTGCAGAGAGCAGGCACTCTGGAAAACACAGATCATATGATCTTCCTTCCCCCTCCTTCTACTCCTCCTCTTCCCCCTCCTTTTAACTCCAACACCAAGTTGTAAACAAGCTTGTAGCTAGAATCAGATTGTCACTCCTCTATTCCCTGACTCCAGCAGTGCAATCCATAAATCTGAGGTGTAGGGTATGAATAATAATTTTTTTATTAAGAAGGGGGGGGGAAAAAAGTGAAATGTGAATTGCATGTGAAAGCAGTAAACTACTGACCTATCTTTATTCTCTTCCATAATACTTCCAATGGGAATGATAGGCTAATAGGTACAGAGACTACAAAAAGCAATGCAACAAGGTTGGTAATTAAGGAAGGGAAGGATGTGGAATGAGGAAACAGACACAAAGATACAAACAGCTTGTGGTGCTGCATGCCATCACGGGCATATATATGTTTAGAAACAAGGAACAGAGACTGCTAGTGGGATGAAAGTGACTCCAATGCTCTAAGCATCTTGAGTAATTCAAACCACTGAGACAATAGTTAAAGTGGAGGCAGGCAGGAGGAAGGAAAAAAAAATAATCAACAATCTTCAGACTTGGAGTCTGGGGGAAGAGGGAAGATGCTTAGACATGCCATACATCAAAATAAGAGAACCCTGACATCACCTTGCACCCAGGGGAACTGTGCTATAAATTCCCCAAAGTGTTTCTGTCTCCCCCAGTGTTCCAAGGCGCAGGACAAGGAAAGGCAGCAGTTAGGAATAAGGCCTGCTCTGTCCAAGAAACATTACGACATGCCTCAGCCCACCCTCTTGGCAAGGGGCTTTACAAGAGAAGGACTTCAATGCGTTTGTTGAAAGGAGAATGGGATAAACATCAGTATTCTGGCCAAGAGGGGATGAGGACTCACAGGCTCCAAATACATTTCCCACCCTCTATCAGTGATTAAGTAAGACTTGGCTATTTGAGGCTGAAGCAGTCCAACCCATGCTACATGGCAACTGGTGCTCAACAAGTGCACAAGGTTACACTCTGACAGCAGAACTCTCAAGAATAAAGTCACCCTCTCCCTCTACCACCAGAGAAGGGAAGCTGTTTATCTTCACAAGTGGCCTATAATCACAAGGATTAGGCATGACAATTAGGCACCCAAAAACACATTTCAGCTTCTTGGACACTAGGTACAGCCTGACAGAACCATCCTGGCGGGCCCCACTTTGCAGCTGAGAGGATGAACCCGTACCAAGCGGCTCCCTTTGCTTAGCAACACGCAGAGCAACTGCGTGTGTAACACTGCTGTACCCACGCACATTGTGTATGTACACACACAGGCACAAACAGAAAAGCAAAGACAGGGCCCCATATGGATTGGCCACGAGGCTGTTCTACTAGACTGCTAGCTGACATAGTAATATTCTCCAGTTGCCTAATCCTTTAAATCTCAAAGCATTTCACAGACTGCTTAAGCACAGAGAAACCGCTCTTCTTCAGGAGCAGCTGCATTTTAATGAGAGAAGTGTCTGTAAACAGTGCGCAGCAATGCTGAAGAAAACCCAAACTTTTCTTCCTTTTTGCATTGGAGCAACCAAAGTAAAAGCAGAAAAGGCACTCAGAGTAACAGGAGGTTTCAGACAAGGAAATGAAGGCATGGCGGTAATTTTCAAGGGACAAAGATCACCTGCATTTGGCTACAATCAATAAATCTGAAACATTGCCCCTTTCCGTTGGTGAATTGCAGAGGGGAAGCAGTAGGAGAGGAAGACAAGACCATCAACACGTTTTCTATTTTAAAAGACTGCAGACAGCTCTAAAAATAAAGTGGGGTCCTCTTGGTGCTGACTCAGAAAAGCAGGAGCTATTCCAAGTTCAGAAGAATCTGGGTTCTTTGTTGAACTCATAAGGAATTTAAAAACATTTGTATTTAGAAAGTATCTCAATGAAATATTTCAGTGGTGGCAAAACCCAGTCAGAATAGACTGGCACGCAGTTTGTATTCCTTAGCTGCCAATTCACAAACAGATTTGGGTTTGGTTTGTGGCTCTTTGGTTTTGTCTATTGTTGTTGAAATGAGGGACAAGCCATTACCCACTATGAATTAAATGCTAAATTGCAGAGACACAGTGCAAGCTATTACAGAATATTAAAGGAAAAACAGACAAGTAAACACAACTTACTTTGGGGGCCATCCTTTCCACTTCACCAAGTATTCTACTTTACCCTGAGGGTGGAAAAAGGCAGAAGAAAATAGGTGAACCATGGAACTAAATATGGGCTACAGTACAAGATGCAACCAATCAACAGACTGAACTCTGCAACCAAAAAGCTTGTGTCCCATCACTTTATTTTCAAAACATAGCCACTTCCCCATTCAACCACACTTGCTATACATTTTTCTCCAAAAATTGGGCACACAGGGGTGTTTAGGCATGCTTGTACTGCCATCAGCTTGGAGCATAGCTTTGCAGAAGGCTTGCAGGCAGAACACTAAAAGCCAGCCAGAGAACAAGACCGAACCATTCACACATTCACAGGCAAACCTACAAGAAGTCAGCACATATAAATGCAGGAAGGAGATGTATGCCAGGAGCAAATGTCAGATGAAATTTTTTTTAAGCAGAGAGAAGAAACAGTATATCAGAACCTATGAAGCGTCTCTGGCATGTTCTTTTCCATTTGCTACACGTTCTACTCAAACGCTCTTCCATCCATCCCAGGCACTCATCCTTTCGACCCAAGCAATCAGCAGCTCACAGCTGAAGTTCAGAGCTATCCTTTTTTTTTCCACTCTAAGTACAAGATTAAAAAAAAAAAAAAGGTGTAGTGACTGGAAGCTGCATTCAAGGGCTCCGCAAGCAATGTGAACAACTATCAAAATATTTAATGTTATACTGAGAGGTTTGTTAAGCACTTCCCAAAGCATGGCAAAGCCTTTGTGCATGCAGGACGACCACTCTCCAAGAGCCGCTGCTGCAGCCACAGACACCTTTACAGGAGAGCAGAGCAAAGAAAGCACTCGGGTACTTGAGGCAGAGAACCAGTTTCATTTTCCTCTTGGGGGGCTCATCAGCTTCCCAAGGTTGGAAAACACTGCCCTATAAGGAACTTTCCACCAGAGGATCTCTACACACTGCATGCTTACAGGTTAATCCTTGCAACACTCTGCGGGGACGGGAGCGCTTCCTCGGCTGGGGAAACTGAGTCACGGGAGCTTTCCCGAACCCTCTCCGGTTCGGGCTCTCCCGTTTGTGTCACCAGCACTCATCCGGCAGCGAGGCTGAACCCCAGCAGCGACAGCCTCCCCTCCGCCCCGCACCACCTCACGGCGAACACGTGTGTCCCCCGCCCGCCAGCCTCGGGCAGGTGCCGGTGCCTCCCCGCGGGTGTGAGGGGACGGGGACCGGGGCACAGCGACGGGGACCGGGGCACAGCGACGGGGACCGGGCGGCCGCGCGCGCACCCACCACGCCTCCCCGCTCCCGGTGCGCGGCGGGAGGGGCGGGGGTGTCCCGGTGCGCTCCCCCCGCCCCGCCCCGCTCCGCTCCGCTGCTGCCCACCTTCCGCACGCGCTTCTTGCGGATGCTTTCCACGGCGAACACCTGCTCACCGATGGCCGACAGCTCCATGCGGCGGGCGGGCGGGCGGGCCGGCGGCGGCGGGCCGAGGCTGTGCCGGTGGCGGCCGTTCCCCGCCGCTCCCCCTCACACGCCCCCTCGCGCGCGGCCGCGCCCCCGCCGCCGCTTTAGAACCTGCGCAACGTTTTCCCCGGAGCGCGCGCGAGGGGGCGGGAGCGCGGGGTGAGGCGAGGAGGGGAGGGAGGGAGGGAGCGAAGGAGGCGGGAGCGGCGCCTCAGGCGGTTCCCGCCCCGGCCGCGCCGCCTCCGTCCCGCCTCCCGCCGGCGGGATCGCCGTGAGGGAGCGCTGCCCGCCGCCGCCGAGCCGCGGCATTTACGGGCGTTTTCCGCAGGAACACGGCCCCGGGCGGTCGCGTGCCGGCGGCGGCGGCGGCTGGGAAGCGGCGAGCGGCAGGGCGTGGAGGCGGGAGCAGCGCTGCGGCAGGAACCCGGCGCGCCTCCCCTGCCCGGGCAGGTGCCTCAGCGCCAGGTGCCTGCCACGGCCCACCTTTAAGGGGAAGGAAGCAGCCGGGGATCGTCAATGCTCGCGGTGGATAGCAGCGATGAAAGTCTGAGGGCCCGCAAACGATCAGAAAGTTTTAGTAGTAAATTACATACTTGGAGTGGTAATTGCTACGTCAGTCCCTGACCTACTGTATAAGCACACGGCAGTGGGTTTTGGAAAAAGGGGTAAGATGAGAAGGAAGAGAGAAAAGATGTATTGAGGGGCGTGGGGGGATGCAGGGCAGGGGAGAGAGAAAGAAAGAGAGAAATATAAAAACAGGAGAAAAGAGAGAAAAAGGGATCACCAGTCCTGGTTCCAGTGTCAATCCAGCTGATGCAATGTCAGTCCTGGTTTCAGCGTTGATCCAGTTGATAATCGTGGTTTCAGCGTTGATCCGGCTGCATCCACCCAGCCGATGAGATGTCCTGGCGGTGCCTCTGAGCCTCTACCAGAGCACAGGGGCTCTGTGAACACAGCACACGTGTAGCTATCAGTCATCGTGGAACGAGCAGGACCTCAGGTCACCTCTTCCAGGCAACTAAGGCTTTCTTGGGTGAGGCATGGGAAAACAGGGACGTCATGAGCAGGCATTCAGCTCGCACACCAGTCTGCAGAAATGTGCTCTTGCTTCCCAACCACTGCTTCAAACAACAGACTGAGGGTTTTTTCTTCGAAGTCTCCTAGGAAACTTTTTACATCAGAGCAGGGACTTATTTCTACATATGCAACTACCTACTCTCCCAAAAGTGTGCTCTCAGTTGCTCCTCTGCTGTGACTGAATGTCACTGGGTGCTGCTTGCACGCGAAGTCTGAAACAGGACAAACCTTACTGTAGAAATGGCAAACACGCAGTGTGAATGCGTTCATCGCAGTCGTTTAGTCTGCCTGTGCTCATTTGCACACTACATACTGTGTCCACAGGTATGGATTGGCTAACTGGCAGGGTGCTTACCCTTGCTGAAGCCATCTAAGAACTCAAAGTCCGCTGTCAGGGAATGGTGACCTTTTGCATTATCATTAGGCAGAACTAGCAGTTTGTAACAGGGTTTGGTATTTAATAGCATAGCTGTTGCATATTCAAGACATTTATATTATATTACAAAATAATGGTTAATAATAGCAATAAAAACTTTGATCTTCTTTTTAATTCTTCCTTTACTCTGTGTCTATGTTTTAGATGGAATAGGGAAAATATTTAAGGTAAAATTTTCTTTGTTTCTCAAAATTAAGACCTTCAGAAAAAGTAGACACAAAAGAACAGAACATTTTTCTGAATTGCAAGGATGTGCTTGTATTCCTTTCCCTCACATTTGAATCCACTTACTGAGGTGTCAGACTGGAAGAAGGAAGAAAACATGCTCCAATGACTACGTTAGGATAAAGTAAAAGAAAGAAACCCCCTAGTCACAACAAACTTTCAGTTATTATTATTTCAATTATTGATAAACTTCTGTACTTCTTGGTCCAGGATGTTTACAGCTCATTATTTAATATAGTCTCCTTAAGGCAAATAATACATACAGATATATTAACTTTGCTAATGGATACCAAAGGGGTTCTCAAAAACAAATTGACCTGCATTTTGATCACAAGCTGTAATACTCTTCTTATAAACAGAGACAGATAGTAAGAACCCACATGCTTGGTATTATCAGTGTAATTTCCATGTGATTATTCCCTTCTTTCTTTCTGCTTTTCTCACACCAGCAACTGACCCAAGTGAAGCTTAAGCAATATTTGCACCAGCTATGTCACAGCTTTCAGAAAAGCACTCCTTTGCCCAAAAGTACTTGTCACAAAATGCTGGAGCGCTTCACTGCAGTCTGGTCAGGGAGTTGCTTTTGCTTGGGCTTCATTTTGCGACATTTTGGACAAAACGTTACCTTTAAAAGCTGTTCCACCACAGTTACTTTATATTCTACTAATGGTTATAATGTAATTTCAGTAGTTTGGTTTTGTTTTTTTTTTTTCCCTTTGCGTTGGCAACCAAAACCCGAGCGCTGAAGGCAAAGCGCAGGGACATTTCCCATCCTCCCACCCCATCCAAGTTCTGAATTACCGTTAAGTGAATTTTGCTAAGCCATTCGTTGGGGCTAGAAATAATTAAGACAAACAATTTAATCAATCAAGTTTTTCAGATCTTACAGCCTGTTTTAACAGTACTTTAAAAGCCATTCTGTGATAAAAGACCTTTTCTGAAGTATATCAAGAACTAGATTACAGAAATCTTTATTAGAGTTGTTCTTGTTACCACTAATTGTACAGTCATGCTAATATATAGCGGTGAACTCCATGTGCAGAAAACCAAAGCAAATATTGAACCTTCCTTAGTACAAATTCAGAGACCCAGATCCAGGAGGCTTTAATCAAAATTCCAATTAACTTCAAAGAGTTTTACTTGAGTAAAAATTGCAAGCAGAATCTAGTACAGAAAAAAAATTACCATTTTAATTGCTGCTAGCCTGATTAAGTGATTCAGCTTTCAGTTGATACAAGCACTTACATTAACACAAAAAAATTATTAATGGTCATTTATATTCTACAAAGCCTAATCCTGCCAAAGATTTTTTTTTTTCCCCCAGAAGACTGCAGCAAAGATCAGCATAGCTTCAAAACCACCCAGCACATGCCGAAGAAACGCTGTTTGGTGAAGCTTCAAGAAACGACCTTGCAGCAGAAGCCAGCCCTGGCAGCCTCCGTAATGTCCCGGAGCTGGCAGCCCTGAGGACCGGACTGTCGATGCCGGGTGCAAGGTATCGCTGAGCCGGGGGTGAAGCGGCCTCTCGCACTGCGGTGCTGCGTGTCTCATCAGCAGCAGACGGCTCTCACCCTGCTGGCCTGCAAGCACAGGTCCGCTTCATTTGCACACTGCGGTTTCGGCAGGCAGCCTCCGAGCACATCGCAGGAGTGAAGAGCAGTAAACAGGCGCAGTCGGTGTTGCCTGGCCCCGGGGAGCAGCCCCGTCTGCCCCATGGAAGCATGGAAGGCGCACGCAGGATGCACTGGGTATCAGTGCAGTCAAGCCCAAGGGCACCAGAAAAACTACCCTGTCGGTATGCTCACATCATTTAGTATTTTTAATGTTAGATTCTTAAAACGCGTGGAAGGAATGCAGCCGCCCCCTGCTGCCAGCTGGCAGCTCCTCGGCTTACCCGGAGCCCTTAGCACCAGCAGCCAGCGAACAGTGTGTTCAAACCTGTGCTGCTGTGTGCTCCCCACCTGGCTCTGATCTGCTCCCAACACGACTTCCCCCGGCTGGATGGCCAGTGAGCCCCAGCCCAAAGCAGTGCTCTGCCTCCGGGTGTGGCACAGCAGACACAAGGAAAACAAACGCAGAAGTCCCCCAGCCTTGCCAAAGGAGATGGTCCTAGACGTAGAGGAAAGATCATCTGGCCCAAACAGAGGACTCCCTGAGAGCTCTGGTTGAGATTTGTCATGGATTCCGTGTCATTTTGTTTCCATTCATAACCCCTTTTTGCCCAGCATGAGGTTTCTCCTCTCCTTACACAGCGTACAGCACAGCTGTTGACTGCAGCCTTCCATCCTCTTTAGATATGAGCACCCAGCACTTCTCTTGAAATGTGGCCAAGCCTTGGATACACATCTAAGGCCCTTAGAGGACCATTTTAGTGGGATGGTAAGCCAGAATCCCAGACCGTGTTCCTCTCAATCCAGCACAGCTGGCACTTGTCCTTTAGTGTTCTATCAGCCCAGTGGGCAGCTGTTTTCCTCTGCACCTTGTCTCACAGCCAGCTGTGGCTGGGAACCACAAGGTAGGTGTTTCTTCCCAGACTTCCTTGGGAAGAAAGCTACTTCCCAGAGCAGGATCAGTGCAGAAAATAGCAGCCAGTACATTTACAAATGCCACTGGAAGAGGGTTTGTAGTTTTCCTACCTTTTAAATGATAGCTCAGCAATTATTGCACAAACCCAGTAGTGCTGGTGCTCAAGGTCCTGTCCCTCCTCTGTCTTCAGAGCCATAAAATCCCACCTCCTGGGAGACTGCCCTCAAACACCAGATTATTCTCTTTTTTGAGAACAAGGGCAATACATATTCACCCACTGAATCACTTGCTCAGTGCAAGACAAATTCAGAGTTCACTGGGCCATGGAGCAGCTATGGCATGGTGCTTTTCCTGGACAAGATGAGATTTGTGTTCCGACCACAACTCCTGGCTGTGTGTACATGTCATCCAGTGCCTGACTCATGCAAAATTCCTAAACATGTCCTAGGGAAGGTGCTGAAACACTGATTTCTGCTTTCCAAGATAAACACTTAGCTAGAGATCAGTCTTCCTTCTCTCTGGGCCACTTTGACTGTCACAGCAAGAGTGAACCTTGCTGATTTGGTACACAAAACACACACTTCAGATAAATTCCTCTACAGGAAGCTGTAGTAGGATTTTCATTGCTCTGAAGCCTAGGCTAGAAGTGTGGGTGGGCAAGAGAAAATAAGTGCTTTTGTGGTTTGTTTTCTTTAAAAATATTTTTGTGGTTTCAATGAAATTGAGTTTTGTTGTTTCAATTAATTTGAGTTTTGTTGTTTTAGTGAAAGCCTGCCCATCTGTGGACATATGATATGTCTTTGAAAAGCCTTGGCTCCCACACGCTCTGTGGAAACTTCTTCAGCTGTTCATTGCTTAAAACTTCCAAAGACTCCCACTCTCACGTATGATCTTCTCCTGGCACCGCCTGTTTGTAGAGCATCCAGCCCTAAAAATGTTTCTTTTCACGGAGGACTATTTGCATGTGAGACAGTGTATGTCCCCTGTTCCTTCCTTTGTGAAGGGCCCGAGTGGCAGTTCTCACTTCCTTTATCCCTGAAGCACTCTAAAAAATGTGAAAAAGTTCAAAACCTATAGCTCTAGCTATGGGGCTAGAGCCTGCTTTACACTTAGCTGAGTGTTCAGCATCTGTGCAGTCATGACATGGTTGGCCTTTGTGGCCAGATCTGCTGCTTTGGTGCCAGAATCAGGCTCCCAGCCTTCACACCAAGACATGTCTGGGTTATGCCCTTGGGATGCTGAACCTGAGAGGTGCTCTTCACCCATCTTCCAGACCTACCACATTAAACCCTGCCCTGCCATGCCATGCTGTGTGGGGTAGAGAAGACTGGGCTGCTGGAAAGAGTGGGTTACAGTCCCTGCGGGCTGAGGAGAATGCTCAGCTCAGACCCTCCATTTCTGGGGAAGGGCTCTGACCACATGGCTGCCATTCATACATGTTGCACTCTGTGACAGCACCTTTACAGAGGCCTCTGCTTTGGTGGGTGCCTGACCTGAGATCATGACAGAAAAGGTAAAGGGAGAAGAAAGAATGCAGAGCCCTAATTCCAAAGCTCCAGGGAGAGACTGAATTCCCCACACTGTCTGCCTGCTGCCAAAAGGCAACTCCCTGCTGCCTAAAGGCAGCTCCCTGCCCTGGGTGATGGTTTGTCCCCTAGGATGCCTCCTTGTATCAGCAGAAGCCAGAAACCAGAATGCAGTCCTGGGAGGCGCCTCAGTCTCTTGCTCTCTGGATCTGAGAAAGCAGATGCTGTGACCAGCATGAAGCTTACACTTTGCGTGGAATATTTTTTCTCCTTGACAACGTCCTCTGTAAAAGCCAACCACCAGCTGGTTTCTTTCTGAGGGAATGTCTTTTTGTACCTTGAGAGCCATTCCTGATCTTCATGCCTGACCACCGTCCTCACAAACCAAATGGAACTAAGCTTCTTCCTCCTGGAAGATGGGAGTTCAAGGCTCGTCACCCAGGTGGGTCCTGTTGGTGCACGACAAACAAGCCAGTGAGTCCCAGGAGAAGAATGCAAATTGCAACAATGCACCATGTCACTGCTTTGCCCTGTCCCTTGGAAGCACTATTTCCAAAAGTGACATGGAACAAGGAGTTAACTCTCATTTGTTACTCAACTACTCTTGGCTTCTTTTGTGTATTTAGGCTCAGCAAAAAGCTGCTCCTCAACTTATTCACAGAACAGGGTAACTATTATCTGCTGCCTGACAGCAGGGTTGCGAGGATCAAATAAGTAGTTTTTGAAGCACTGGGAGAGGGATGAAAGGTATTTGAGAGTAATGAAGTGCTCCACCAAGTGCCTTTGCCTGGTTTCCCTGCACACAGCAGCATCCATGTGGGCTCTGAGCTGCGCCTGTTCATTAGGTGGCACTACAGGCCCAAGATTCCACATGTGAGAGCGGTCTACAGAGGGCTCTGCTGGGTCTGGACAGGGGTTTGTAGGCTCAGACACTTCGCTACCCTATTGGCATATATGTTTTCCTGGGGAGACATGCTATCCTGACAAATAGTGGAAGAACACAGGCTTGGTATTGTAAGTGCAAAGCAGCAGCAACTGAGACCTCTGATACAGCTGTCTGGAATTTAAGTCTCCAAGAACTGCAGGGGGAGCCTGTACTTGCTTGGGGTAAATCCCATACTAGGGACCTGCAGCCCACCCTGCTCACCCTGGTTGCACCAAGGCAGTGCAAAGGGGCTGCTGCTTTCCTCTGAACTAGGAGACAGCACAGTCAGTCCTCTCAAAGACCTCATCCATTCTCCACTGGCCTGTGGAGAGGCCTCAAAGATGATCCAGAGACACATGATCTTTAAGGAGAGGGCACCATGCCACCGTACCTGCTCCTTTTGCCTCTGCTGCATGGCTGGCAGTGGTGCCTGGCACCTGTCCTGGGGCCTGGAGCCTCCAGTGATTTTGAGTAAAAGATACACAACACATCTCAGGTTGTGCCTTTCCCACTGAAACATCCTGAGCTGAACTCAAATTGGGAAAGTGCCTGTGTCCTCTTACAACCCTTCCAGCCACCTTCTTCCTCACCTTGATTTCCTTGGCATTTCCCTGGTTAAATGTTTACACAAGTTTTCAAAGCCAGGGAGTGTGTGGGCAAGATCTGGGAGTGCTTGCCTTGAACAATTTGGTTTGAGGTGTTTTAACTCCCTCCTGCCATGTTGCCAGTTTTTCCTGGCCTGGCACACTCCTGGCTCTGTTAGGGCACACCTGACTTGGCTGACAACTGACACAGCTGTTCCCATCCCAGTGCTCCACTAGAGCTGAACCTGGGCTTCTCCATTCCAGCTGGCAGCTTAGTCATTCTCTAGCCCTGGGTCACTAACCTGCAGTCTACTCAGTGCCCCTCTGTCTGAAGCTGAAAGATAAATGCCCTTGAAATCTGAAGTAACCATGATAATTTTATTTTGAACAGGAAAATGGACTGTTTTTTCCCCTTATCTAATTGATTAGGAATGTCAAATATTCTTTTCTGTACACTGTGCATGCCTCTTACTTATGTAGGAAGCAGCTGGTCTAGGGAAGGAGCCAAATGCTTTTTTTAACTAGAAAAAATTGAGCTTTCTTTTGGGACTTGGGGGGCTGTCACTGTATTTCATCGTGAGTTGACAGATAGAATCCATCTCTCTGCTTTTCCTTCTGCGTCCTGACATGTCTCTGGGAAATGCCTGCCATGTTCCTGCTTCAAAGAAAACTGCAGGTGTCTGGGAGAATGGAGGTGAGGAGGGGTCGCTGGGGCAGTCAGGCCAACAGGATGTTCACAGCTCTGGAGCCACGTCTGGGCACCTGACTGACATTAGAAAAAAATCTGGGCTTTTGTCTGGGTGGATTTCTGTCTACTTCTATTTTTGCACATTGCTGAGCAGCACTAGATGCAGCAGTTACTATCTAGAGGATGATATTGGCTTTGCATCCGCGTGACTTTCTAATTCTTTCTGTAATGGGCTTAAAATGGAGTGTATGTTCCCGTTTCTCTCAGTAGGCAGTTATGCTTCCCATCTGAAATTATTCAGCCTTACACTGCACTTCAGAAAAACCTTTCTTAGGAAGAGCCTGAAACTGCAGCGTAGGTAGATTTGTTTCTGAGGAAAACTGTTGCTTCAGCAAGATTGACAGGTACAGCACCGTCTACTTGCAAAACCCAATAGAAAGATGGTTCTTGGTGCTGTTTGGCCCAATGGGTGATTGAACCCCCTTAAAAGATGTAGGACTCTCTAGGATCACTAGACATTGTAACCCCTGGAAATTCAGGTCGAGAAAGTCGCCAATGAGTACAATTATTTTGTAGGCTAACTTGTAAAAAGTAAAGAAAAAGTAGATAGTCAGTGTTACAGATGTCACTGTAAAGCTGTCACAATGCACGTGCCGCATCCCAAAGCAGACTACTGCCAGTGGTATTCATAGAATCCTAGAATGGTTTGGGTTGGAAGGGACCTTTAAAGATCATCTAGTCCAACCCCCTTGCAATGAGCAGGGACATCTTCAACTAAATGAACCTGCTCAGGGACTTTTCCAAGTTAATTGTGAATGTTTCAAGGATATGTCATGTACCACCTTGCTAGGCAACATTTGCCAGTGTTTCACCACCTCACAAAGCCTTCTATCTCATCTGAATAGATCCTCTTTTAGTGTTGGGAGTTGGTAGTTCATTATGAGGGGATGTGTAAAAGACATAGTAATGAAAACATTAAGAAGTAATTTTATCTCCAGTAACATCTCTGTTCACCAAAGTAGAGAGGAGCAAGGGGTCATGCTCTGGTGGATCACTGAGATACTGGGGTTGGCATCAGCTGCAGGAGGTTTATACCTGAGTGAAGGGAACAGGGAGATACCAAACAGATGAGGTAGTGTCCTACATCTCCTTTTATAAATGTTCTCATGAATTCTCAGCACTCAGCCATGGCTGATGTCACCACCATTGCTTCCCACTTTCTGTGATACAGATGAACCTGGCATCCAGATGAGCATCACACATCCCAGATGCGTACCTGGTGCACGTGGGGGACAAAATAGCGCTAGGGATGGACTTTCCCAGTCGAAATAGCACATATTCCATGTGACAGGTTGCTATGGGAAGTGATCATTATGATGGTCACCTTGAAAATACCTCAGTTTGTTGAGCTGGCATGGCACTGACGCAGCCCTGAACAGGATCACACGTGAGGTGACCAGCAAAACCCACCACTTATCTACACAGGCCTCCAAGGCTGAGTCCCGAGAAACATTAAAAATGGTTTAAAGAGCACATACACAGCCTGATCTGAATATACTCCTTTTGTATTCTAGTTGTCTGGTGCTTCCAAGTGCCATTTGAAATGTGGATTCATGGTTGTTATCAGGGCTATGGCCAGAATGACACTCTTAAAGCTGAATATTCAGCAGTAACTGAGCTGCTGAATGCTGCTTGATGATCTTGTAAGGACCAGGGAGCTGAAAACCTGGATTTCAACTGGCCTGGCTGAAAACACTGGGATTTATTTAATCAGCTAGCCAAACAATTTTCAGCATCTGCTCCCTTAATAGATGAGGCCAAGCAACAAACATTTGCTGCATAAAAGTTTCCACCAAGGTCTCAGTGGCAGGAGAGAGATCTGCCAGCAGTGCTGCTCTTTCTCACTGAGACCTGGTGTCCAGGCGCTGCCCGGGACATAGGGGCAAAAATGGATAACCTGGTTGTTCCCACCAGGCATGAGGACCCCTGTATGCACACAGTAATTTGGCCTGAGTGTTTGGATTTGTCTTTTCCAGGTTTTTACTTGTGTTATCAGGAGCTGGTGAATTGCCAAAGGTTTGG